>NC_092642.1:1260484-1573105 GCF_039555335.1 Amphiura filiformis | reverse complement strand
GACTCCCAACAGCCCTTCATTGTGACACAATCCTATGATGTCATGTATCTAGGATTTGTTAATTCTGAACTTTGAATCCTATTGAATCCTTCTATTCACTGCCGCAGTTAACGTTTCCACTGAGTGCATAATATTTATTATGATTGCAATAATTTTATAGCTTGCTGCCAGCCAGTGCAGGATCAGACCATTGTTCCAATGCTGTATTGTGACAGTCTGCCAGTCTAGCAAATATTGTGTCATTATTATAGTACACTTGACTGACACAAAAAGTAGGTACTCAATAACATAAGCGTGATATTCGTAGATTGTGCATACAGGGTGTCCCAGAAAAAAAATACCGAGCGAATAAAATTGAACGTAAGTCGAGAAATAGACAGCAGAATCAAAATGTTTAAAATGTAGCGCATAGCCTATTTTATTGTGCATCACAAATTTAATTTGAATCGGTTGACTGGTTGTGAAGAAATTAACGATTACATAATGCGCGCATCAATGCAGTTCATTCCAAGTTTAATCAACAGGCGCTTTTTTCATACTCACTCACCTCTTCCTAAAGTGTGTGTATCTTATTAAATTTAGTCCACATTATTTATTTTATAATCCGGCGGTATAATATTATTCATGCTTTCACTGAAGATGAACAACATTTTGTCTGAGAAAACTTTGATTTCTGAAATTGGAAGCTTTCCAGCTTTAATTCTTTAGATGGTGCAAATGTTATATTTTAACTTTCCAAAGAACATTTTGAGCCAAGAATGACAATGATCAAGTGCTTACAGCTTTACGTGTGATTTTTGATACCATGCAACATTAATGTTGAAGTTTTAAAAGATTTTTAAAAGCTTTGCATTACAAACTCTTGTGTGTGAGATTTTTTTAAGCCAGGTGGATTTCTTTATGCAATAATTCTTTATGCAACATTATATTTACAAGTACCGAGCATCATCTTACAATATCGTGCAGGTTTTCAATTTGAACAAAACCTAATTAAATGTTTTGCAAGAAAAAAGAACGAAAAGGATTTCACCGAACAGAAATTATGAAGCCCATTGACAATTAACCACTAGTGCGCATTGTGTTGAATGATCTTTCTTTCAAACTTGGAATGAAGTGAATTGACTCATGCGTTATGTAATCGCTCATTTCTTCGCAATCAGTCAACCGATTCTAGTAGAATTAGCATATAAGCATATATAGTTGTAAATATTGTTCATTTTGAACAATTCCTGAGAAAAAACGAAGTTTTTGACTCACGTTTCAGTGACGTTTCACCACTACACTAGTGGCTTCATCAGACTGGCAACTCATCACATCTGACTGTTTCCTTTTATGGGTAACAGGAGACGCCGTAGAGGGCGTTATGAATTGGTCAAAGATGTTGTTGAGTGCGTAGGCCCCCTCGTCCTTGTTTAGAGTGTCATGTTCTTTTGCGGATCCAAATGGCTTTCTTGAGCCACCTGGTAGTCTTATCAGCTTCACGATCAATGACTTTGGATTCCTCCAAATTGATTGAGTGATTTGTGGAGGCAACATGGTCGGTGATGGCAGATTTGTGAATCTCTGTGACAGAAGATTTGCGATTTGCACGTGTGAATGGTCTGGCTTCAAATTTTTCAACCTCTTTTTGGTGTTCTTTAAGTCGGGTGCCAAACGGCCGGCCAGTTTCGCCAATATATGAACTGGAGCAGTCACCACAGGGAATCTCATAAATGGCCTCCGCTTTTTTCTGGGGGAGAAGTTTGTCCTTAGGGTGGACGAGCATACTGCAAATGGTGCGATGTGGTTTCATGGCAGTAGAGAATCCATGCTTTTTGAACACACGGGAGACTCGCTCAGAAACGCCCTCTATGTAGGGAACCACGACCATGCCTTTGGTTTTCTCACTGTCATCTTTTCGCTTTGTCGTAGGTTTTGTCTTAGGAGTGGATCTGTCTTTTTGAACCTTTTTAATAGACCAATCTGGATAGCCACAAGTGGTCAATGCATCGCGAATTTTGTTCTCCTCAGTTTGTTTGTCTGCTTCCTCTGTTACCAACGCGTCACTCCTGTCTAACAGCGTTCTAACGACTCCCAGCATATCTAGATTTTACGATTCTGGTGCCTATTTTTTTACTTATTTCCAACTTTATTCGCCCGGTAATTTTTTCTGGGACACCCTGCATAAGGAAACATGTTGCGGATGATATCTTCTTTAATTTGGTATGACTCCTCATTTGTGAGAAATGGGCAAAAAACAACGGACATTTTTGGGAAACTTTTAAAGCTTGGCTTAAGAATTACTTATTTAAAAATAACTACAGGGTTCAAAGGAAATAATTCCCCAAAAAAAATTAAAAAAAATTTGACTTATAATTCGTTGATTTGAACAATTTAAAAACCTTTGAATAAAGGAATCGTTTTCCTAACATCTCATTTTTGGCCAAAAATAAACACGTTTTTCAAACGAAATGTAAAACAAGTTACAATATGCAACATCCCATGCATGTAATGTACGAAACATTCTCGATATCCATGTTATGATTGATTTAATTGGGTTGCACTACATGATGGTTGCATCATGGTTTGACTACAAAATCGATTCTCTTATGGATCTACGCACAGTTCCACCTCGATACACCCGAGTACACAGCTCTTCCAGCACAGCGAGTCTAGTCTCCACGCAATATGTGTTATACTACACGACTGAGTGCATAGCATCATCAGACCTGTGTGAGATCTAGTGGAAAATAGACATCTGTGATTGGTTTTTGTCAAAACGTTTAGTGTTCCCTTCATACAATCAGAACATTTTTTGTATCGAACAGTGTTAACACTTCCCCTAAAAACAGTTTTTTTCATTAAGTCAATAGATAATGTTATAGCCAGGCGAATGTGGTAAATCTGTTGAAAACTACCTATCCATGCATATTCGTTGACCAAGATGTGGGTTTTAAAATCAAAACCTCAAGTGTTTCTTACAATATTTTCCCAATTTTATGTCATTAAATGAAAGAGCACATTTATATTGGCCATACCGGTATACGAGCAATGTCTAATTCTTTTTAATTTGCAAATCTTGTGCACCAAGTTACTGATTTCGTCTTTTTTGTCATACGGATGTAAATTCAATGAACTATTTTGTTCAAAATTGGCTGCGAAACATTCTAACATAACAGACTTAATAAAGTAAAAACAATGTTTGACAAATAATATTTTACAATAAAATTTTGAATTTGTTTAAAATGTAATTTTTTTCAGTATAAAACGTTTTAAAAAAGCGTTTTCATGACTTCTGTATTACCCGACATTTAAACGTTATCAAAATAATTTAACTAAAACCAATACACATGCATTATATTGTTTTAAAAACAGTTAAGTGTTCGCTGGGTAGTATCCATAAGCAAAACACTTTGACAGCTGTTTAAAGCAACGAAACAGCAATGGTGATAAACGACGTTACATGAACTGCTGTTGCCGTCCAAATCAGACAATTCATACCGCATTATGCCGTAAGACGACACGATCTAGCCTAAAACGCCTTTTCACAAGGTGTTTTTCGGCATGCTCCACATACAAATGAATAGGGTATCTGCCCTTTCGAATTCGCGTCGAAAAATGTCAAATCTATTCATTTCATCTATACTAGGTCAAATGTAACAAACCAAACAAATTTTATTATATGTTAGATTCTCCTTGTTCAATGTAGTTACTTTGAATCGCTTCAGAACATGACAAGCTTTTCTGCATTTTCTGATACTTTTTTGTTGTTGTCATTTTTGGACGTCATAATTTGCTACCAATCGCAACATGGCCGCCTTAAGGTCCGTTCATACTACCACCGCATTTGCGATGCGTTGCTTTGCGATGCCGCAATTCAACGCAACTCGTCGCATTTCCAAGTTAAAATGTATTTAACTTCGTTGCGATATCGCAATGCAGTAGTTTGCAGTGCAGCAACGCACCGCATCGCAAAGCAACGCATCGCAAATGCGGTGGTAGTATGAACGAACCTTTACGGGAATTCTACGATTGACCAATTCACAATGGATTCTAGAGGGCATACTAACTTATTTTGGACTAGTGTAATATGCGGTTCCCGTTCCGATTTCACGTTTCACGTAAAAGTTGCAATCTCTCCATTAACTGCAAATTACGCAAATTGTCATAACATGATTTTTTTTTACTATAGTTTCAGAGCAAATATAATCCTGGCGGAATATTTGTATGTCATGATTGGTGTGCACCTGAGAAGGTTGCCTCTAACATCTCTCTGCAGAATTACTCATAATTACTTGGTTTTTTACTCATCACCAGTAATATTGTGCATTTGGACATTAGTTATTTACATCAGTGACCACTCTGGACAACCTTGAAGATTTTTCTGGAATCTCTGAGAAGCAGGAAAGTGAATCTTATTTTTGACCATCACACCCTTTCTCTATACATGGCATCCATATATAGAACCAGTGTAATAACTCTACTCACTTTTGACTATGTACTTTCCGTACTTGGTTGCACATTATTGATTGTGTTTTTAACACCTTCATCTAGTACTGAAGTGCAAATCACCTATTTCTCAAGTACTACGATGTGTTATAATAGAGACCAGCTCTTGACTTACAATGCTAGTGGTAAAGTGTCTCAACAAGTTTGGAATACAATCTTGGAACTTGGTATAAACTCTAAGAAGCCTACCCATAGAGGCAGTAAAGGAAGCAGACCAAAGTTAAAGCAAAAACTCAATGTAGATAATACTAGCCACTTTCAGACATTGGACAAGATTTGCCATACTCAGTTCGCTTTGTGGAATGCCCGTTCCATCAGAAATAAGACTATCCTTAGCTCTGAATATGTTCTTGCCAATAATATAGATTGCCTTATCATCACTGAGACATGGTTAAAGAAGTCAGAACCAGTCGTCATAGGCGAGTTGACCCCTCCAGGTTACTCATTCCTGAGTATCCCTCGTGACTCACATACTTATGGTGGTGGTATCGGTGTTCTTTTTAAGAATGAGCTGAAACTACAAATCTTTGAAACAGGAAAATCTTTCCGTACTTTTGAGCATTGTTGTTTCACCAACATGTCAAAGAATGTATATTACTTTGTGATTTATAGCCCTCATACATCCTCAGGAAATGACATAAAGACAAGCGAGTTTCTTGCAGAATTTGATCTATTTGTGGATTTTCTCAACTCGCTTGGTACAAAAACAGTAATATCTGGTGATTTTAACATACACGCTGAATGCCCTGAAAGGCCAGAGGTAGTCCATTTCATGACAACGTTAGAGAGTGCAGGTTTTCACCAGCATGTAATTGGCCCTACACACATATCTGGAAGCACCTTAGACCTGGTTTTCTCACGCACAGAAGAGAACCTTGTTACGGATTGTGTTGTAGATCCTCGCCTTTCAGATCATCATGTGGTTTGTTTCAAGATATGCCAACAGAAATCTCATTCTCAGAAACAAGTCATAGTATCACGCAAGCTACATTTGATGGATGTTCCATCATTTGAGGCAATTTCCACTTACTGTTGGAGTCCTCAGGTTCCCAAATAGAAGATCTTGCTGACCACTATAATAGAGTCATTAAGACCACTTTGGACAAGCATGCTCCAGAAAAAAGATCTACCAGAAGCACAAGATTGCATCAACCGTGGTATAACAACTCTATCCATGAAGCTCGCAGAGTGCGTAGGAAGCATGAACGCAAGTGGAGGAAATCCAGGCTTGAAGTTGACCATCAACTGTATGTTGTTCAAAGAGAACATGTGAACAGCTTAATCTGTGTAGCGAAGCAAGAATATTATAAAAATGAACTTGCCCAAGCTGATACTAAAACTGTTTTCAAGAAGGTTAACACACTATTAAATAGAAGCACTAAGGCTCTTCCAGCCCATGAGTCATCTCAAGATTTAAGTAACAAGTTTGCCTCATTTTTCAGTGAAAAGGTTTCTAACATATATAAGTGTCTTGAAAATGATGTTGTTGAGTTGTGTAATGAGACCTCCACTAATGTGGACCCTGAAAGAAGTGTATCTTGTTCTCTCACGAATTTCGATGTACTGAGTGAGAATGATGTTCTTGAGTATGTTCAGAAATCATCTGCCAAATCGTGTTGTCTTGATCCCATACCCACATGGTTTATTAAGCAGCATCCAGACATGTTTGTTCCAATCATAACAAAAATCACAAATGATTCCCTGATGACCGGCGCTTTCCCAGCATGCTTGAAACAAGCAATTGTGACCCCGCTAATCAAGAAGCAATCTCTCAACCCTGAAACGCTAAAGAACTACCGCCCCGTTTCAAACATTCCTTATGTGTCCAAGGTAATTGAGAAACATGTCATCAAGCAAATCTCTGCTTATATGGAGAGCAATGAACTTTGTGATCCTTTACAGTCAGCGTACAGGCCTCTCCACAGTACGGAGACAGCGCTATTAAAAGTGAAGAGTGACATCATGCAACATCTTGCCAAGCGTGAAGGCGTGTTTTTGGTCCTTCTGGACCTTAGCGCAGCCTTTGATACTGTGAATCATTGTGCTCTCCTAAACAGACTTACCAGTGACTTCTGCATTGGTGGAGTGGTGTGGAAGTGGTTCCAATGTTACCTTACAGGCAGATCATCTCGTGTTAGTGTAGACGGTACACTGTCTGAACCTCAACCTCTAAGCTTTGGATTACCTCAGGGATCTCTAGTTGGACCGCTGGGTTTTTCAATGTACACCTCTCCAATTCGCCATATCATCAACAGATTCGGTCTTTCATATCACATCTACGCTGATGACATACAATTATACATCAACTTTGATCCCCGAAACCTATCATCCATCACTGATGCGCTTGCTCGCCTCACAGCTTGTAGCAGTGAGATCAAAATATGGATGACCAGGAACTTGCTGCGTCTGAATGACGAGAAGACTGAATTCTTTGTTGCGGTATCTGATTACCAAAAGCAAAATATGCCGCCTGTTTCTCTTCGGATTGGTGACATGGAGATTCTGCCGACTGAAAATGTTCGGAACTTAGGTGTTATTTTTGATCGTCAAATGACAATGACATCACACATCAGCTCACTTTGTTCAAGTTTGAATTATCAGCTTCGTAATATATCCCGTGTTAGACGCTTCTTGGATGTTGACACATGCCACCTTGTTGTTAGAAGTCTTATACTGTCTCGCATTGACTATGGAAGTGGGCTCCTTCTGGGTAGTAATACATCTGACATTCAAAGGTTGCAAAGAATCCAGAACTGGGCATCCAAACTCATTTGCCGCAGAACAAAACAGGATCATGCTACGCCTTGTTTACAAGAATTACACTGGCTTCGGATCAGAGAGAGGATCATTTTTAAGATCATGATGATTATTTTCAAATGCCTTAATGGATCAGCCCCCTTTTATATGACTGATCTGATCTCTCTGTATTGTCCAGCCAGAGCTGGCCTCAGATCCGCCTCTGACACCACACGTCTTTCTGAGATCAACAGTGTCAAATTGCTGAAAACTGCTACAAACAGGTCTTTTGTTCATTCAGCACCACATATTTGGAACAATCTGCCCACTACCATCAGGGAATCAAATACATTGTCTGGTTTCAAAAAGGGTCTAAAACTTACTTATTTGCTGCTTATGAATAGTTTGTTCCACAGTGGTCATAATTTTTATGTTCTTTGTATTGAATTAATCTGGTTTCATCTTTTGCCATGTTATTTTGTCATTTTTGTCATATGCGCTGCGCTCTTTATGTACGTAGCGCTATATAAATGCTTCAAATGTATGTATGTATGTATGTATGTATGTATGTGGGTAATGGGTGAATTAAACCGCAATATACAATAGACTCATGGTATTCAATTGTCGTATGAAGCCGGTTCCAAATTGTTGTATCATCTTCTCATAGCCCTGGATTGGGAACAAAATATAATTATAACAATAATAAATCATTCAAAATGCATGATTTATTAAGCGAAAAAATAGTATATGAACCAATTGGACACTTCAATGAAGACATTTGTCAAAATTACAAAAACTATTAATAATGATAATTATCTTAATCAAAATATGCACGGAGGAATGTCGTGTTTTTTCTTAAGTTGAAAACATAAGTCATTTAGGATTTATTAGGGAAGATCAGATTTATGATGATCGGATGATTGGATCGCCCAAATAACATATCTGTAATTACCTTATTTTCGTTCTACGTGTCGCCTTTGTTGATCTATTTGCTTCAAAATGAGGTCCAAATATGTTCTTGTTTGCAGGTACACGTGAATAGTACTTTTGATATTGATGTTGTTTGTATGCAATGTAGCGCCTTCTGCCTTTTCTTCTGTCCCTGTGTCTGTCATAATCCGTCTCGTAAGCAGATAGAGAAAATCGCATTAAGTTCTCCTCTCTTGAGGGAATCTGTTGACGATAACGTTGTTCTTTTCTTCCAATTGCGTGTCCACTATTTGCGGTAAACCTGTTTTCTTCTGCGGGATTGTTATTTCTTTGCAAGTACCAGTTCTGCCCATAACATAACGCATCACTAGACAACGGAAACATATTAATATCCGCCTGTTCCTCACCACGCATACTTTCCATGTATGTCACAGGAACTCCTGCCTTGAACTTATCACCCTTGAACTTTCTTCGTCTGTGAACATTTTGGGCTAAGCCTTGATCTGAAGCAATATAATGCATTTGTCTGCGGTGATTCATTGCATCGCTGGGCATGGGAAGCTTGCTTTTATTTGTTTCGTAACTTCTCCGTGGAACTTGTGGGACATCATCTATGTACATGTGCGAATTTGCGCTTATTCCCTCTGGAGGGAAGTAGAGTCCAGTGTCATTCGGAATATGCCTGGATATAGGAAGACAAAAGAGTCTGGAAACATAGCTTTAATGTACGTATAAAGTAGATTGTTTTTATCTAGAAAACTTGTCCAAATGTTCATACACAAGCTAAGCTATATACTGACCCATGAGTTGCTCTTTGTTTCCGCCGCGATTTTGATTTTACACTTCTTTGCGCCCTCCTGACTGAGTTCCACAAGTAGCTGAAATGTAATAAAGACCGGGAGGAACATATATAAATAAATACGACTTGAGCTGACGTAACATTGACATATTACAGTACTAATATTATCAGCGTTCTACAGTAAATCGTAACATGAGGGGTAAATAAAGGGTATGAAAACGTTAAAATAACATCATGAAACATTTTTGAAAACGTGATGCAAAATATTCTAACAGTGTGTTATATAAAAACGTTTTAAGGACATTTTTTGTTTGCTGGGTCTCCTATCTTGTTCTCTTTCATTTGACACCACTCGGAGTACATACCTTCTTGGCATTTTGAGATATGAAATGGACCCATATAAATTTTGACTCAGGGCTTATTACGAGTGCCACCCCCGGGTGGGAAAATATTTTTTATTATATTCTTTACTTCTTCCTCTTTCATTTGACACCACTTGGGGGGTTCATACCTTCGTGGCATTTAAAGATATGTCCATTTCAGACCAAAAGGTAAGTAAGTAAGTAAGTAAGTAAGTAAGTAAGTAAGTAAGTAAGTAAGTAAGTAAGTAACATACACTAACATAGGCTGATACCATTTCATGGTTCAGCAAAAACAAAATATAAATTACTGACTCGAGGAAGCTATACAGATTATAGACAATATGATCACATACCTGAGACGACGCTTGTTCAATGTTCCACGTATTTGAATACTAGTCTTCTTGATACGAGATGGACGTGCAACACCAGCAACAAATCCTCTGTCTCTGCCGCTCCTAATATCCGCTGCATCATGCCTGTCTGGTGGCGGCGGCGGTGTTGGTGGTGTTCGTTCATCGTTATACTGCCCAAATAATATTTCATCTAAATACATTGTGCCTCGTCGCTCTAGTGGTGGTGTATGTGGCGGTACAACCATCAACGGAATCTCATCAGAAATTCAGCCGATCAAAGTACTCAAAAATTAAACTAGCGTTTTGTTATCTAAGTTCATTCTACCACTTAACTCAAAGGACTTAACTACAAACTACTTAATTTTCAAATTTGAACACCCGCTATGGTTAAAAGCGACAAGAGGGCGAAACGAAAGTTTCCTCCATCACAAAGGTTCCCTCCCAGGAATCCATAAAATATTCATATTCTGCGAACAAAAGCAAAATTTTTCGAAATTTATTTTAATTTCAAGCTTACTCAATTTTTCATGAGAGCATACTAGGCACATTGAGCTAACTTGACTGCTAAACAGACAGCTCCCCTCAATTACGGTTGATGAGGGAGATATGTAAATTGAATCACATACAGATCCAGACTTCGACCAGCATCATTTCAGAGGAGGAAGTTGCAACCCTATAGTAGTTACTTTCAGATTAGATTTTTGGGCGATGAAAACGAGTGTCCATTGGACGAGGATAATATTTAGATCCATGATGAACACTTATTTCCGAAGTTTGGATCTTTTTATGAGTGTAATGAATGTCCAAAGTTGAAACAAAAGTATTTTTCGTCGCTTCCCTTTATTGTGATATAATGCTTCGTTAATATGGAAGCCGAGATATGCGCTATCATGGCTTAAAAATATACATTTACATTTTACATTTACATTTTACATTTACATTTACATTTACATTTACATTTACATTTCACGGAATATGCAAGTTTGAAATTATCTTTTGACCAATCTTTTTAAATCTAATGATCCCTGTTCTTGTTGTTGTTAGTTGCTGTTGTTGTTAGGATTGATGGATAGGCTACCCGCGGCCGCGCCCGGCCATTTTCATTTTGAATATTTGTATGGGCGGAGCCATAGGCGGAGAGCCATACTTTAATTTTGTTTTGCAATATTTGTTCGCACGTTTAAGGGTTTATCTAGCCACTGTGTAGATTGAAAGTTGCAGGGTATATAGTATGTAATCGAATGAAGAAGTAGATAGATTTTCTATAATAATATGTGTTCAGGAGAGGAGATATTTAACAAAAACAAAAACACCCAAGTCCGTCAAATGCACGAATAAGAATACGTGTATAGTATAGGCCTATCCACCATTGGGGAATTGCCGCAGCTGATTAGAGTCGTTCATTTCGTGCGGTACATGATTAGAGTCGTTCATTTCGTGCGGTACATGATTAGAGTCGTTAATTTCGTGCAGTAGCCTAAATAGCGGGCAATGGGTGTATTTTTTGTTTGCTTTTGTGCTGCTTTTTGGAAACACTCGCGTTCGCTATAAAGTCGTTAATTTGTTTGCACAGACCTAGTCTCCTACACAGCCAATTTGTGTCGGGCGATCCAAACAAACATCGTGATAGTTACATACAGTCTGGCCCGAGGCACAGACTATCAAGTGTTTGTTTACCAGTGACCTTCAATAAAATCGATATTGTAGTACAAACATGCTATATACAGGGTGTCCCTGAAAGAACTGTATCGTCAGAAACTTAATTGTTTGGGTATTTTAACGCCACAACTAAATACTTGGTGTGGTTGAGCAATAAATCAGCTATCACATACTTTTTGAATTTTGACAAAAAGACGAAATATTAAGATTAGAAATTTAATAACGTGGCATAATCACTGCGCATCATAATTTTTACTTCATTTACTGTATAAAACATACATCTTTTGACTCATTATGACACCAGATTTGTTTTCTTTTTGAGAAACAAAATCCTTCCAAACTTTACATACAGCCAAAATTTACAAGATTAAATTTTTTATTAAATTTTTATTTTGGCATAACAATTTAGGGAATTTTGTTTTTGTTTGTTAACGTTTGTTTTAATACGCAATCACTCGGGCACGCCCTTTCCAACGAATTATTGGAAGGTCATTTCGGTGTCATCCGAGGTCACCCAGGGGTCATCTGATGTCAAATTACTAAAAACTGACATAACAGCATGAACTTTGGTGAGTACAGTCAACATTAAGAGTCAAATGTTTGGAAGGTCATTTTGGGGGTAATCCAAGGTCACTTAGGGGTCATCTGAGGTCAGATGACTAAAATCTGTCGTATGGGCATGAAACTTGGTGGGTACAGTCAACATTGCTAGGAAACTGTCTATACATACAAAAACTTCCAACACACGGCTCAGGTTGTTTTGGTAAAGCAATACCAACACCTGTTGTGAACTCGACACCACGAGGCGATATCCCATATCCCAACCCGTGCTCTGGGCATCTTGTAAAACATAAACATTACACAGCTGTGCGGCCTATTACATTTCCATATTATTTCCTTCTTTAATCACCCCACACTCCCCATCCACCATCCAGGCTTCGCCCATACAGGGTTCTGAAAAGAAACTCACATCTAAACACAACCACTACCATACCATCACCCAACAACCTTACACACCAACCGCGTATGCCGAAAACCGCGCAACCCGAGAACCGCTCTAGTTTAAGATTGTTTTCAATTTGCAAGTGATATCTAATCTAATGTAACAGAGCGACCTTTGTGCAAGTTGGATAATATAATCCTAGACCCTGTCCTTCCATGTGGTCCAGGGATACATAGGCACCATAAAGCATACATACCCAGCAGACACATAACACAGAAAAAAATGTTTGCCCGAATTATTTTACAATACCGTTTTAGAAACATATTCGTGATCTTTATATAACCCGACTCTTTTAAATGTTATTAAAATGTTTTGAATAAACGTTTTCAGAATATTTTTGTGTTTGCTGGGTATACACTAATACCACCAAAGTCGACTTGTGAAGTAACTTTGACTAAATTTTTGTTTTGCGCCATTTTGAATTTTGAACCATAAGTCAGCCATTTTGGAAATTGCAAACTACCTAAATGACTTAATCATGCCCATTAATATATACCTAGACACCAACATCAAATCATTAGAATACCTTTTAAGTAATTATGATTAACATTCACTGATAATATTTGCCCGCGTTTTGTTTTTGAGCTTAAAGCCATATTATAACATTTCTTTAAAAATAGATTAGTATTCATTTTCAATAAAATATTAGCATTTACTGTCAGATATGTCCCCTTTTAATTTTGAGCCGAACAAGTGAGGTAAAGCAAAGAAAATAGGAATTTACAACTAGCGCCAATGCATGTTACTCCGGCGGTTGTAATTTGGTACGACCCTCTGGCGTGTGTGTGTTTGTCCCGCACGCCGTGTGCGTAGCACTGTGTTGACATCGCATACGCGTTCGACTAATATTTCTATCGTAATAATAAAACGCTGATTCAGGCGGTTTATTCAAAATCTCGGATTTTGACTAAACTACAGCACCTAAAGTCTTTTGCAGATTTTTGCAGAGAATGTTTGTTTACTAAAGTACATTACAATCGTGTAAAAACCTGAATTTAAAATCTTTTAAGGGCGTTTTCCTCAGCAAATGTTATAATATGGCTTTAAGGCAGCCATATTGGAATCTGCAAACTACCTAAATTACTTTGTCATGCTCATAAACATAAACCTAGACACCAAAATCACAACCATCGGCCTTAGAATACCTTTTAAGTAATTATGATTAAAATTCATTGATAATATTTTCCCGCCATTTTGTTTTTGAGCTTAAGGCTTTGCCAGTGTGAAAAAAAAAAAAAAAAAATCATGTTTTGATTAGACTCCTTATGTATTATATAGCGATTGTGTGTGCTTTAATTACAATAACACCGTTCAATATAGCATTTTCAGGCATTTTTGATGTTTTTGGCGGCCATTTTGAAAAAGGCGCATAAAACACCCCAGGACTAGATTTTTGGCAACATGTTTTGTCCTGTTCTTTATGCCCCCCTTAAGGTATCTAGATAGGTGGCTTACTTTCACCATAAAATACTCACGGGGTTTTGTTTTATGACATATTGCTCCCTAACTATTTAACATGTTTTCTCACTTTACTTCTAACATGTCTAAATACTATATAAATAAACAGGTTTTTAATTTGTCAAAACCAGTAAAGAAAACTTGCTGACAGTTTCGTCAGTGCACCACTGACTTTATCGAAGCTTGTTGATGTTGTGATCCAACAGCTGATGACTGGCGGGAAGTTACTGTTACGTCACTTCCGGTAGTGATCTTAGTCCTACTCGCAGTCTCCAAAAGAGGATCATAAACATGACTCAGATTGTCATGTTTATGATCCTCTTTTGGAGACTGCGAGTAGGACTAAGATCACTACCGGAAGTGACGTAACAGTAACTTCCCGCCAGTCATCAGCTGTTGGATCACAACATCAACAAGCTTCGATAAAGTCAGTGGTGCACTGACGAAACTGTCAGCAAGAAATAGTAAGTTTCTTTACTGGTTTTGACAAATTAAAAACCTGTTTATTTCGTTATTACCAAACCTGATGAACCTGTTTCAATGTCTAAATACTTTTACTTTCTATGCCTACCTTTTTTAGGCTTCCAAATTGCGGCATATTTGGTATTCCCCATTTTCCCTGAAATTACGCAAGGTGTTCTATAAACACATAGGCCTAGACTCTTTCAAGCCGGGGTGTGACTAAACGTGTGACTAAATCATAAAACAGTGAAAACAGGGTGAAAAGTTTATCACGCATTTGGAGTGGACTACTTCAGCTGAGGGGAGTTCCCATAGCCGCATGAGAGTCGTGTCAAAGGCAGTGCTACGTTAGCTTGACAAAATTTGTGTGGCAAATTATCCGGAAGTTTTTGCTCCACGGTACTGCGGTATCCCCGACCGATAAAACCAATCCAAATGGTAGAATTCCCATTGATAAAGTTCTTTCTATTTTTAACCTATAACACAAAAGAAACACGTGAAGCTTCCAATGTGGTGAATTGATTCATATAAACACTGGATTGGATAACACCGCTAACTCTATGTTTAGGTGAAGGAGGGAAGTATACTGCGTAGTATCACTCTACAAATACCAGACAAACACAGTAGACCTATTTATTTCTAATATTGAAAACAATTTGCAATACTTTGCACCGGTTTCCAAAATAGGTAAGTCTGTAGAAATTCTCGATCAGTATTTAAAGAACTGAGAACTATAAACTGAAGTTGCTCCGATTTTATTTAATTTGAGCTTGTAGGCCTTACCTCTAGTTCGAATAGGCCTATGAGCATGACAGCTCATGTCAGTGGCCAATGCAATGAATTCCGTAGTCTGCAGCATAGGCGTAGATCCCGGGGGATGGGGGATAAATCCTCCCCAATATTTTGCCAGGGATGTTCTATACAATCATCCCACCTCTGACAATGTTGACGCCTGACAATGGGTTTCTGACCAAATTAACCTCATATTTGCCCATTTTAGACCCAAAAGTGCAAATTTTCAAAATTATTCTGTGTCAAATGGTGCTGGATTGTATATACTTTCGGAGAATTTTCGGAGATGGCCTCATATTGATACCCCTCCCCCCATATTAAAATCTTACCGAGCCTCTGTAAATCACTCTGGGTTCAGATTTTTGGCGAAGCTGCTACATATTAATTACTACCTTTTAGTGCCAATTATTGAAACAAATACAATAGAGTGAAATTAAGAGTGATATGTTATAATTTTAGCCTATAATACAATGTATGCATGATTTTGAATGCTTAGACTTGTGCCAAGTCAGTCAATTTAGTGGCAAAAATTCTCAGAAAAATAATGATTTTTGGCAATGTTTTCAAAATATTAATATGTAATTTTAACTTTTATTCAAAGTTTATAGGTCCAACTAAGGATTATAATTGAAATATTTTATTTGGCAAACAAAAAAAGATGATTTTTAAAGCCTGTATTATTCTGGAATCGGACCTCTTATGCCCCATACTCATTCAAATTGTTTGGAGTTCGACATACAAATGATACACATTTTCATTTTCCGTAAAATGAAATGATGTCATTAATAGTATTTTTCTCATAATCAAACCATTTTGGACCTAGGGGACTCCTAAATTCATTTAAATGGCTGTAACTTCGAATGTAGCATTGTTATCAGAAGCAAAGTTTTCCAACGAAAAACGTTTTACTTAAAAGAAATCAATTTCATTTGAGATAATTTATTTTCTTTTTCCTTTTTCAAAGGATTTCCGATTGGAGGAATAATAAAAGTACCCGCTAAAAACCTTAATATTAAACAATAAAATTTAAAGACTATTGTTTTCAAATATTTTCATATTTTAATTATTTTCATATTTAATTAAGTCATACATAATTTCCTGAACCGCAACATGCATGCATTTTTGTGTAATTATTATAAAAATGAAGTTTTACATTAAACACTGTTTTAATTTGGTACCACATTGATGATTCTATCTTGCAAAATTTAAGAAATGTCATCAATACTTATTTATGGCTTACTTTATGGCGAAATAATGGGTAATTACAAAACCCGGTTATGGAAGAGTGGGCGTTAATTAATGGCATAGTTCACACGGTACGTTTTGTTAATTCAATTCTAATTCAATACACTTGGCCTTATCGTTTCTGCAATTCATTGTTAATACCTGTAACTTTTATCATGTCTTGTTTTATCTTCAGATTCGTGTTTACAATGGCGATTCAATACGGATGTGTGGCCGTTGGACGAAGTATTATTGCTGACCATTCACGAGATACCAAAAAGAACTTTCGTGCAGTGGTATTGTCGATGCTACCAAATATTAATGCGACACAGCAAGTCAGAAAGGTCTTTTTTCATGAAAGGTACTTGGAAAGTAAAGTATGTCATGTACCACAATAATATATTATTTTTCAAAATGATTGTGATTTAATTTGTTGCTCCCCATTTGGCTTTCAAATTTGCTTCCATCGAGATACACCGAAGTGGGCTTGCTTTGAACAAAAAAAAAACCAAACATGTTCTTAATAATTGTGAAGCAAGCAGAGAATTTGTTTGATAATTATTCATAACAAACTTTATATTCATTAATATATTAGTAGCACACCGTACCCTTTTCCAGCAGTGCTATAATTTCCCATATTTAAATTGTACAATGCAATATGAACTGCATGAAAGAGAACTTTCAATAAGAGAACACTTTCAATTATAGTAGTAAGTGACAACAGATATGTAGCATACTTGACCAATAACAGATTTTTGAGACAGATTGATGTTGTAAACATAGGTGGGTGTAAAACCAATTCCCAGGGACCAATACCCTTATTTTGAATTTCCAAAGACAACTACTCTGACCTTCACCTCACATACAAAACTAAACCAGATCATTTTCACCTTTTATATTAAATTATAGTAGTAGTGACAAGAGATATGTACCATATTTGACTGATGTTTGAAACATCTCAATGAGAAGGACATAGTTTTAAAGCTAAGGATATTTAGAATCTATGAGCTAAGATACTCTTTAATAGTTTGGATTTTGAAGGAAAAAGAATGGAAAAACAAAGAAGAAAAGAAAGAAGAAAAGAAAGAATGAAAGAAGGAAAGAAAGAATAATAAAAAACAAAAAACAAACAAAAAAGAATGAAAGAAAGGAAGAATAAAAGGAAAAAGAAAGAAAGAAAGAAAGAAAGAAAAAAGAAAGAAAGAAAGAAAGAAAGAAAGAAAGAAAGAAAGAAAGAAAAGAAAAGAAAAGAAAAGAAAAGAAAAGAAAAGAAAGAAAAGAAAAGAAAAGAAAGAAAAGAAAAGAAAAGAAAGAAAGAAAGAAAGAAAGAAAGAAAGAAAGAAAGAAAGAAAGAAAGAAAGAAAGAAAGAAAGAAAGAAAGAAAGAAAGAAAGAAAGAAAGAAAGAAAGAAAGAAAGAAAGAAAGAAAGAAAGAAAGAAAGAAAGAAAGAAAGAAAGAAAGAAAGAAAGAAAGAAAGAAAGAAAGAAAGAAAGAAAGAAAGAAAGAAAGAAAGAAAGAAAGGAAAAAAGAAGTACGGAAAGACAGAAAAAAGAAAGAAAACAGAAAGGAAGGATGAAAGGAAAGAAAGAAAGACATGCATGGGAAGAAGGAAAGAAATAATGAAAGTAAGAAAAAAGATAGGAAAGAAGATAAGGAAGAAAGTAAGGAAGAAGTAAAGAAAGCAAGGCAAACATGAAAAATAATGTAGGCCCTATAGGAAGTAATTAAGGTTGTCACACAACAAGAAACTGTCAAATGCAGTCTATAAATCTAGACACATACAATAACCATCTACCTTGCTCCATCAGACCCTTGATCAACTCTGGTCAAAGGTAAAGGAATTGCAGTTCACTGAGTTGGTGACAGGGTTATAGATAAACAAATTGGAGTAGATGACAACTTTTAGACCGAAACAGATGGCTGTAAGAGCACACCCCCTACTTATAAGAGCATTTTGGTGGGTGCTACTAGTTTGTAAGAATATTCGCGGCTCACGCCGCTCATACTCTTACTACTACTTAAACGACTTTATGAAGCTCCGGACTTAACGGGGATTGAGCCCTGGTCACTCGGTTTTGATTTATTTAAATACGAGGATGGGCACCATAGAGTCTCTAAATCTTAATTTAGACCAATCCTCAACAATAAAATCGTCGTATAGTTACAACATATGGTGTTATAACATTTGATAACTTAAATGATAATGATTATGATATTTATAATGTTAGGCCGCATAAAAAAAAAATTTCTGGGATATGATGAATTTTTAAACTTTGGAATACTTTAGGAAAACTTTATATAAATAAGTTGATTAGAGAACGTGGATCACTTCCAAGACTTTGTGGTACTCTTGGTGGTTTGTCCATCAGAATCGAACATTTTAAAAAGCAGCTCCTCCTTTCCTTGGGCACTGTTGGAAAAGACCGAAAACTACTAAAAATTAAATTAAGTTTACATTCTCTCTCTCCTCATCGAATATTGACAATCCTCGTACCAAAAGATTTTATAATTTTATACGGCCTTACGACCGAGGTTACAATAAAATCAGATAAGTTTATGTTTTCTTTTCATATTTTGGTTTCATGGATTGTTACACCACAGATACAAATTTGCAGTGCTATCTGACAATGGGATTTTCTATATGTGTGCCACGTCACCAGACTTTTTTGAAGAGCAATCGTTTACATTCTTAGAAGAAGTCGTAAAAACATTTGGCTGTCAAAATAACAACTTAATCGAAGAACTTAGTAATGATGAGGAGGAGGAATGTAAAGCTCGGGATGTTGAAAGTGGAATTAGCGATGACGCGGATGGAAATCTCGTGGTAACAGTGGTGGACGGCTTAGGTGTTAAGAAGATCCGAAAATTTCCTGGAGCTTTGAAGAAGAAAATGGTAAATGGTAATATACTACGAAAGATATGTATTCCGGCCAGAGGAGGAGCTCAGCGGGAGGGAGGAATTGTTTGCTTGTTCAAACGATCGTCTTTAAAGCCTTAATGTACGATCTTTTTAAACTTTTTTCTTCCAAAATGATAATATGCAATCATTATGAAAGTTCCCAATACATTTGGACGCGAAAAACATTGGGAATTTGCAAAGAAACAACATCATAAACTTCACCTCTATCACTCGAAATATCTCGCACTATTTGGACTAGGACAGCGAGTGCGGTCTCAGAGCTAGTCTCCTACGCATCCAGTTTGGTTACGCTCCCTCCACGTGTGTAGGGAGCGTAATAAACTGGTTTCGTAGGAGACTACGAAAAATTATGATAATATGTCGGGCCAACAGAAAATCATCCCGTTTTACTACAAATATGGCGAATTTGACAGTTTGCCCATAGATTTAAGTTGGAACATGTGTAAGAATTACAAATATGCCAAAAAATCGGTTTTGAAAAAAATAAAGGTATATTCTGAAAAAGATCGTACATTAAGGCTTTAAATGAAGAAAGCTGACACAATGTCAGTAGTCCAATGCGTAACACAATAAATTCACCGCATCCATACATTGCAAAAACAGTGTTTGGCAATAAACACTTCACTGCACTTTCTAAACACATCCTTGCCTTCACTTGTAAATGTGTTTGAATAATAAACTTATTTAGAGTATAATTGATGGATAGTGTTTAAGTTCGCTAGTCCGACAAAAAGTTTACAAAAGAAAAGGTTCGCCAGTCCAAACAATGTTTTTTTAAAGGGTTCTCAAGTCCGAAAGTTATACCAGCGAAAATCGGACTATCGAACATCCATGACAACCTTGGTAACGTACAAGTATTTATTTATTTGAACATTATTATATTTATTACGACTATTCTACGCGTGTATCTACGACAAGTTTCAAATTTTGTTCAAAAATTCACAAATTGGTTGTATAGTTTTTGAGATAGATCGTGATATTTTGAGAAAATAATCTCGACTTTTAATGTTGAAGCCTATGGTTAGCACGCAGTTCATCAAGGTATCGTATCCCGTATTTTTCAATCATGCAGAAAAAGTTCTCAAAGGCAAGCAAGAAGTCGATGAAGATTCGCATTCCAGGAAAGAAAAAGAAGACACAAAACGATAGCTCCTCGCCGCCACCTTTCGTTACACCATCCTCTAAGGACAAGTACGTTGCATTAGTGGAAGACGAAATTCAACCAAACCAAAGAGTAAGTAAATGTAAAGTAATTAGAATTCGACGTGATTCGACGCGAAGTGATTGGTTGCTGACCTGCACAGTGCGACATCTTTGGTCTTGTTGACAGGACGTCATACGCAAACTAGTCTTTTTAATTCGGTCTTCAAAATGTTTTTCAGTGCATATTTGTTTCGCCATCAATCACGTAAGATTTATTTTTACAGGGACGGTCGATCTCGATTTTAAGAGAGACCGGGTTGATGATAGCGTCGTTGCGTCGTTATGTGTTTGTTATGTTTGGAGCTCGGAGGAACTTGTGATACACTCGATCAAGGATTCCAATTTGGTATCGTACATGACAAACGTTTATTCGAGCAAACACAAAAGTTTTGCATAAAAGTTAAATGTCGGGTTATATTAAGGATATAATAGCGTATGAAATGTATTAATAATAATAAAAAATAATTTTTAAACTTGCTGGAGAACATCCAAACATAATGTTATTAAATAGTTTAAAAATATTTTATAAAACTTAATGGTTGCCAAAAAATATGAAAATAGGTTACAATTAACATTTTCATTACCTTTATAAATTACATAAACCCGGTATTTAAATATCGATGAAACATTTTGACTAAAAGCACTACACGTTTAGAACACGTTTTAAAACATTAACCCTATAACTACGAAGGGGGGGGTGGTGGTGTACCAACTCTCCCCCTAAGACTATTTAAGGTTACTTATTTCTTTTTCAGGTTGGTCTCTGAGATCAACATATGTATGTGACCGTACACCAAAATGAGTTGTAAATTTTATTCTGGGTTACAGTGTAAAATGTGCATGAAGATCGTACCTCAAGTTGGTGTTACATTTATCTCATTTTCATAGCTCTAGTCAAACACCTTTTAAACCAATCAATAATCTTATGTTGTTGAAGAGGATAATAAGCTTCTACCTATGTCTATATAATTCATAAATATCTCTAGTCTTTGTTTGCTTTGGCTAAATCCTCTTCAAGTGGTAGGTTACAAAGCATAGTATTTTGTTTAGGTATGTATAACCAACAATTAACAATGAGTGGACATTCCTGAACTCGTTGACTTGAAATGACCGCCATGAATGTTTGATATTCATTACCAGCATTTATGGGAAAAGAGACACACGTCAGAACCGAAAAACGTAATTTTTTGTTTGTAGGAGCAAAGTTCCACAAACCCATTACCCATATACCATTTTAAAGCTTGTGATATATATATTTTCTAAACACGAAATAAAAGAAAATTGACCGGGCCGACCTTACAGGTCATTCGTTGCGTATGACCACATATTATTATGTTTTTTAGACTATAGCCAAGAAATATACGACAATTAAAAAATTTGAGATTGCCAACATAACACTTGTCTTGTTTGTCTCAGGATATTCATTGCCGGTTAGAAGAAAACGCCACCACATATGCTCCAAATGGTCGTACCATTGATACACTACAGAAGGAAGTAGAGGAGGTTCAGGGGATTGTAAGAGAGGCTATCGAAAAGGTTCTATCTAGAGGCGAAAATCTGGACGAGTTACTTGTCAGAGCGGATAACCTAGAAGCAGCGGTAAGTAAAGTAGTCCGTTTCTTCGTGCTGATTGCTGCATAAACAGTGATAAAGACGAAATTGATAGTTTACCATCTTTTTGTAAACTCTGTTAATCAATAATTATTATTTAATCATGGAAAATGCACTGTCGCTGTCAATTCACGTCTACGATGCTGCCGAAACTGCAAGGCTGAAAGCCCGTTCAAAATAGACGGTTAGCAATCAGAAATTGATAAACAACATACCCAGCAAATGAGCAAACACGTTTGCAACGCCCTGACTCAGGTGTCAATTTGTGGATAAAATTAAATAAAATTAAATATCTTTTAAATGGCATTGTAATCATTCAAACCCTACTCACCTATTTTCTGCACCTTAAGTTTGTATCATTACTGGTGATGGATTACTGGTGATGCACCTTATGTTTGTATCATTACTGGTGATGGATTTTTATGAATGTAGACATTTTACCTACCATGATCTCATTTAGATTGACAACCTCATCCGTCCATTTCACTCCATCAAAATGCCCTGTCCGTTTTTCCGTCCCCCGGGGAATTGAATTGAAAACACTATGAGGATTACTCAATTAATTTTTGAGGACCAAACTCATGAAATTGGTGGTGTACGGGAATTTTTATAGCCATTTTTTGAGTTAAAAAATATGAGTTTTTTCGAAAAAATTTGTGACCGAAAATGTGAGAAAATTTCGACCCTTTCTCGCTTACCTGATAAATTTTCAGCTTCTTTTTGACATATGTGCTAGATATGACTTTGGTGTTTATATTCCTTGAAAAGATTGATGTGATTTTTAGACCATGGGACAAGGCTTGCTAAGTGCTTCAGAAAGTAGTTTTCGTTCTCCCTTTCTGGGTAGAGGATGGTTTATACATGAAAATATAGCTATTATATCACTGATCAATAATATAACATTTCCCACTTTCAAAAGTTGCACGTTACTGTGTAATTTAGGAGTTATTTGGGGTTAAAAATGTTTCGTGATTTTTTTCCAATTTTTGCCCAAAAATGTCAAACTTTCAAAATAAATTGAGTAGAAATTTCATTTCTATTGTAGATGTTACATATTACATGGATGTCTAACACTGGTGAATAAAAATGTCACAGCACAACTCTAAAATATAAAAAAAAAATGGCAAAAACCATATTTTTGTGCTATTTCAGCCATTTTTGAGCTAAAAATGTAATTTTTGCATGGGGAAAAAAATAAATATAAATTTTATTGATTTAAAAAATATGTCATTATGTCAACCTAGTTATTCTGAACAAAAAAGTTAATGATGGTGAATGTCTGTGACCTATAGTTTTTGATCTATGGTACTTTCAAATTCATATATGGACTAAAATAGCATGTTTTTGTTCAATATTTCCAATATTACGCCAAAAATGGTCCTTTATGGCCATTTTACCAACTTGTTAGTTTTTGGAAAGTGGGAACTTCACTTAATAATATGAACATGTAATTGTACTTTAATGTTAAGCTATTTCAAGATCCACTAGTATGCCCACTACCGTGGTAGCAGCAATTTATCTACTTTCAATGCAGTAAAATGATGACTAAAATGATTTTGCTGCATTGAAAGTAGTAAAATTGACGATATAATTGCTTCTGCCATGGAAACCGAGCTACCAGTGGATCTACAACTAGCTTAAAATGAAAGTACTATAATATATCCATAATATATGTGAAGTTCCCACTTTCCAAACACTGAATATTTTGTTAAAATTACAAAAAAGTACCATTTTCAGCCTAATATTGGAAAAATTGACAAAAACATGCTATTTTAGTCCATATGTGAATTTGAAAGGGCCATAGATCAAAAACTATAGGTCACAGACATTCACCATCATTAATTTTTTTGTTCAGAATAACTAGGTTGATATAATGACATATTTTTTAAATCAAGAAAATATATATTTATTTTTTTTCCCATGCAAAAATTACATTTTTAGGTCACAAATGGCCAAAATAGCACAAAAATATGGTTTTTGACATTTTTTTATTATTTTAGAGTTGTGCTATGACATTTTTATTCACCAGTGTTGGAAATCCATATGACATGTAACATCTACAATAGAAATGAAATTTCTACTCAATTTACTCAAAGTTACAGCTATTTTAATATTTGACATTTTTGGGCAAAAATGGAAAAAAATCACGAAAAACACATTTTTAACCCCAAATAACTCCTAAATGAGTAAAGTAAAACGTGGGAACTTTTTGAATATTAATTCAGACATATATTTACTCTTGATTTGTTATGTTTTTATGTTCTGCCCAAGAGTGGACTACGGAAGTGAAAGATAAATGCCCATGTCCCATAGTCTATTTGCTTAGTTTCATAAAAAGACGTCATTTTCTGCACCAAGTTGTTTCTGCTCTCGGTCATGTTTACATCTCTCAGTTTCATTTCCACACGCTTGAACTTCCCGGCTCGCGCATGCGCCGTGCGTTTGTTACTAGTTAAATTTGACTTCATTCAGCGCCATTTGTAGCTCATAAATACAAAGTCGTTGCATAAATTCACTGTCAATATTGTCAAGTGTTTCTAGAATGCCTTTAGAATGAGATATATACCGCCATCTTGCTTCACATGTTCTTTATGTTCTTAGTATAAATTGAGGGCATGTTGCAGGTTATGTAAATAAATATTAGACACAACACTCAATTATGCATTATACCCCGGGGGGGGGGGGCACTCAAATATAATGATGTAAGCATGCGTGATCAACAAAACGCGTGAAAAGGGGTGTTTTTTCTTGGTTGAGCACGTTACGCGCGTGACGCGTTAAGGGGGTAAAAAACGCTGGTTTTCATAAAAAGGGCTAGGTTTAAAATCGTTTGTAACGCATTTAGGGTACCATTTTAATCCGCTTTTCAAATCTGCTGACACTCCGATTCCGGAAAGTTTATTCATTCTCCGGAATTCCCCGTTCGCAGAAATATTTACAGTATACTCCAAACCTAGAGCAGGGGGGTGACACTAAATTCACGGCTTTTATTTAGCCACGCAAACCTATGGAAATTTTGTTGGCTTGCTCTCAACAAAGTGAGGCAAGGTATCGATCGGTTATGAATAATTCACATCAACTCTTACTCAGCCCATGTGATTGAGGTCACCACATAAAGGTGTCGTAAGTTTAGCGAATCGAACCTGTTGAAGATAGTAAAAAGCGCCCCCAAGCAAGGTTAGACCGGGCGGAAGTGGGTCAACTACTATGATCCCATCAGGCCACAGTGATTTGTTTCTGCAAGAAAGTCTTTTAATTTGATAATGGAATGTCTTGTTGATATAGTAATGTCGAAATTGAGACTAACTATCGATAATACAAAGGAAATATGTGACCCGGCAGCACAAACGAGCCGTAAATTCCCTAAATTGTATTCTGAGTTATGGTGTTAAATGTGTACGAAAGTCGTATTCATCGGTCACTAAAGCTGGCGGCGACATCTGTCTTATTTTGATAGTCACAACACCAATCAATAATCCTATTATTGAAGTGGATAATAAGCTTCTAGCTTAGATGGCTATAGAACTTTTAATAACTCTGGTCTTTGTTTGCTTTTGCTAAATCCTTTTCAAGTGGTGGGTTATTTGTATAGGTATTAAACCTCGTTGACTTGGGGATGATTTGAAATGTGGAAAAAGAGACACACATAGAAACGAAAAAAGCTATAATTTTATTGAAGGAGCAAAGTTTAACTAACCATAACTCCGCTTCTGGATATCGTTTGAAGTCAAATGATATACCATTTTTAAGTTTATGATGTTTATTTTTAAACACGAAATAAAACAAAATTGACCGGGGAGGAATTTACGGCTCATTCGCCGTGGACGGTCACATATACGACAAGCATAAGATATGAAATACAGTGAGTATTTGAAGTCAAAAAATCACGTGACCTTCCAAAATGGCACCCGCGGCAATAGTTTTTGCCATATGTGCTTACTCCATGTGGAAAAGTATCCCAAAAAATATCAATCTGCACTAATACACTTATTGGTGTAGCCTGCCAGTATGAATTATTGTTGAAAAGTAGAAAAGCACCGTAATTTTGACATTTAATTGTATACCGCCAGTAATAATCCAAAAATCCGATCTTTATTCATCACGTCTATTGGCTCATTTTGTTACATTGAACTATTATAGGCACTTCAACATCGATGATAACCAGCGTACACCTACAAGACCCCAGAATAAAAAAAATCATAGGCTCACGTCAAGCCGTCTGTACACCTGTCTTCAATCATATAATAGATTGAATACAATACCGTTCTTTTCAAAGAGACTAATCTTACAGGTGCATGAGTGATTAGCATTTCTTTGACATCTATGGTTCAATGCATCGGTAGGTCCTACTGCATGAACGGGCGATAGTCAAAATTGTATTCATCTATTGTTATGGTAGTTAATCCGATTTAAATACGTCACTTCGCCAGCGTGCCTATAAACGTATTCTGTTAGGGAGTAGCCTACATTAAACAATTACAATTTCAAACTTTGTGATTGGCAATAGGCCCCTACCGGTATGCAAAAAGTATGCATGGGTGACACCCATGAGCGATTATAGCATTTGTTTCCTTGCTACATCATATTTTGATTGTTTCCGTTTGCCATAATTTAACACAGAATAAAAGCAAAACTCACTGAAAAATAACATTTGCTGAAAATCAACTAAGTTTAGGGAGTGTTCAGAAATACTTTGGTGGGGGACAATATATTTTTTCGTGTTACAAATTTTTTAACCCCCCCTATCCCCTCTTCGTGAACCCAAAACTTTGTTGACCCCCGGTCTCACAAGTTAATGGACCTAAAACTGTTATGACCCCAGCCTCATATTAAGTACAAAACTATTCCCCCCCCCAACCTGTACCATTGTACATCAAACGATAGAGGAAATAATATTATTAAATAATACTAAAACTTGTATTCATGTCAGTGTTGTGAGTCGGTAAATTACCGCTTAATTTACATGGTAATTTACCGCCATCTTAATTTACCGTAGTAAAATAGGGTAATTTAAAAAAAATTAAAACTTCAAATAATATTGTTTTTGTTTGTCTGTTTTAGATGACAATTACAGTTTCATGCAAAAGAGTTATGCAAATACTTTAAAATGTACGTTCGGCAATCGGCACATAGGCCTACGCGTCATGGCCTACTCTGCTTGGCAAAGCTAGTCTGGTCGGAATGTGCATAATAATTATGTTTCGTTCGGTAGCCGATACAAACGGCAACTACTCTGTCCCTTGATCAAACGTCTATTATATTAACGCCCTCTAGCCAGGTCAGACCATCATTTTAATAACAATATGCTATTAACATATGAATTGGACACATGCAAATTACGAAGTGTCACATCCTGATTTAATAATCCTTGCCTAGAGTGCCACGGTGTTATGCAAATATTTCATGACGTGTTACATTGTGATTTAACCATGGCCTCTTACTTTTATGTAAAATACCGTTTAGAATAAACAAAACATGCATATTCATTAATGACGTCATATAAATGTTGACGTTATAAACTTCCACCAAAAATTGTAAGATCCAGGTGTTTCAAAAACTTCAATGAAGTAGATTATATTGATACAATCAAAAATATTGATTGGGGTAGAATATGTAATATAAATGATGTCAATGAAGCACTTAATGAATGGCAGTCTTCATTCAATGCTGCCTGTGACAAGCATGCACCATTTAAGGAAAAGAAAGTTAAAGGTTGTTTACCTGAATGGGTTAACAGTGAATTTTTGAGACTAAGTAAAGATAGGGACTACTATTTTTCAAAAGCACATAAGACAAATAATGCTGAAGATTGGAGTAAAGCAAAGTCTCTTAGAAATAAAGTAAACAATATGAAATATTCACTGAAAAAGAGTTATTGTAACGAGGCTATAAATAACAACATAAATAATAGTAAAAATCTTTGGAAAGCAATTAAGAAAATTATACCAAACAAAACATCAAGTATACCTACAGCAGTTGTTAAAAGAATGGTAATTACTCAGGTAACAAAAAGGATATGGCAAATGAGTTCAATGAGTTTTTCACTTCTATAGGTAATGAACTTGGGAGTAAATTTAATAATAACAATGATAATTATGTATGCACTTGTAATACTGTATGTTCTCATCAAAATCATAGTGTAAACAAATTTAGTTTTAGAGCAATATCTAATGAATTTGTTCTTAAACAAATAAGTAAAATGCAAAATTGTAAATCATCAGGATTAGATCCATTCAATGTAAGGTTATTAAAGTTGGCTGCGCCTTTCATCTCAAAATGCCTTGTTCATATTTGCAACCTGTCTTTGAATGGGTCTACTTTTCCTGATGCATGGAAGAAGGCTAAAGTAACTCCAATATTTAAATCGGGTGATAAAACTAATGTTAGTAACTATAGACCTATCTCTGTATTACCAATTGTATCAAAGATCATTGAAAGAGCTGTTCATGATCAATTATATGAATATATGAGTAATGTAGGACTATTATCAAATGCTCAATCAGGATTTCGTCCGAATCATTCCACAACAACAACCCTTCTAGATGTTCAAGATTACATTTTAAAGAATATGGATACAGGTTATGCTACAGGCGTTTTATTTATAGACTTAAAGAAAGCATTTGATACTGTAAATCATGATATTCTGATTGGGAAACTTAAACAATATGGGGTATGTGGGGATGAATTATTATGGTTTAAATCATACTTAAACAACAGAGAACAAACTGTTAATGTTAACTCAACTTTTTCTGACTTTAGGCCAATTGATATTGGTATTCCTCAAGGCTCAATTTTAGGTCCTTTACTGTTTATAATTTTCGTTAACTGTTTACCTAATGCTGTGTCTGAATGTAAAACTGTAATGTATGCAGATGATACCTCTTTAATGTGTAAAGCTAAAAATGAATCTGATCTTAAAATTCAAATGGAGTCATGTCTAAGTAGGGTAGCTGAATGGTTCAAAGTAAACAAACTCACTTTAAATGTTGAAAAGACTAAGTTTATGATCTTTGGTACAAACAAAATGCTTGAAAAGTTCAACAATGTACATTTAATATATAACAACAATGATATTGAAAGAGTAGATGAGTTTAAATATCTAGGTGTGAAATTTGATAGCAAGCTGTCCTGGTCAGCTCATGTCGATAATGTTAGTAAAACTATTTCCAAAAGAACTGGCATAATAAAACGTATAAAATATTTCCTTCCATACAAAACCACTGTAATGTTATCCAATGCTCTTGTTATTCCCCACTTTGATTATGGAAGCATGGTCTGGTCAAATTTTAGTGTAGAGTACCATAATAGGCTTCAGGTACTTCATAATAATTTAGCTAGAATAATTCTCTCAGCAGATATAAGGACACCAACTAATGATTTAATGAATACATTGCAGTGGGTTAAACTTGATCAAAGATGGCATAATACTCTATTAATGACTGTTTTCAAATGTTTAAAGAATGAATATCCATCATACTTATCTTCTCAATTTGATTTTGTTCATGATAACCATAATCATATAACTAGAAATCATACTTCTAATACATTGATTGTACCAAAATTTAAATCAAATTCAGGTCAACGTACTTTTCATGTCAGGGCAGCCTATGCATGGAATTCTTTGCCACCGACAGTAAGAGCTCAGATGGAAAATATGACTTTAGGCCAATTTCAATCAAAAATTAAAGAAATTTAGGCCTGTCTTTATCTATATTTTATTCATTTACTTGCTTGATTTTTTTTCTTTAAATATAATTATTGTATTTATGTATTTTGAATCATGGTATTTATAATTATCTTGTAGTTGATGATACCATTATACTTATTTGTAATATATTGTAAATACATTGTAAATACTGTATGATACTTTGTAAATATTGTGTATCGTAATATATTTTGTTGCTATATAACATGTATCAATGAGGGCCTGCTTGAAAAGCAGTGCTTGTCACTGAAGCAGTATAACCCTCAATAAAGAAAGAATAAATAATAATAATAATAATAATAATTGAATCGAGAATCCTTGATTGACGGATCGACGAAAATATCTTGTGTAGGCCTACTATCATCCTAAAAAGATTTTCAGGACTTTATAGATTCCCCATGCATTATGTATTACTACTGTAGTAGATTTGTGAGTTTTCTCCACTGAAAACAATGTAAACCTTCTCTGTTACTCTCTGGAAAATTTGCGGTAGAAAGCATGGAAAAGGGCACACGATACCGGGACACGATAATCAACTTTAGGTGCCGAATTCGGAATCAAATACGACGTGAATACTGCATAACGTTGCCTCTGTATAAATTACGCTGTATATTGGTATTTTATACATAAACTTGTTCAGGGGGTCAACATTAGACAAAAACTTGTTTAGGGGGCCAAAATTAGACGAAAACTTGTTTAGGGGGTCAAATTTTTGGGGAAAGCGCCCTAAAAACGTGCTTAGGGGGTAATTTTGCTCACAGAGGAAAACTTGTTTACGGGTGTTCACAAAAAATTTGGTCACGTATGCGTACACTGTCATATGTGAGTGGCCCCCCGGGATTATACCATGTATGTGTAATACTCAAGTCCACATTAGTGATTGAAGAGTAGCACGAATCGGGAAGATTATATAGTATACAAATATTAACTGTCTATGAGTTTGATGGTCGAAATATAATCACGAGGTGAAAGATGGATTGTTCCATTCCACGAGCCGGAACGGCGAGTGTAATGGAACAATACATCTTTCACCGAGTGATTATATTTTGACCATTACACGAATTTAAGACAGTTAATATTTGTTTTATATCACTCATACATAAATTCTATTACTAAATACTATTTAAGGTAGGAAATACATTTTTTCATCAACATAACACCATGTTTTGCCGTGATATACTTCACATTTTGGGATCCACCCCATAACTATATCGGCGAGCCTAAGAGTCAGCGCACGGCTTAGCGCAGGCGCACTACGGCAGGTACTGTGATGGTAAAGACTATCACACGGAGAGGCTGATAGTAAAAATGATAAATGGTAATCAACCAATGAACTGTCTAGAATTTATGTATAATAATTTTTGGCAACGGATGTCATCTCGTATAAAGTCACGAACAGATCATTCCAAGAACATACCGTGGATTGCATTCTTTTAGAAATTAAGTGATACTACACCCCTGATAAATGTTGTGACTAATTTTGCATTTTCGCAAAAAATAATTACACACTGGTAACAATAATTATGTATATATTATAGGGGAAAGGAATCGAATTACTTCACAGAAATGTCAGTGATTCAAGACAAGTGGTTCGATATATTTGGTAAGAAATGAGGTACAGTGTAGTAATATCTTGCCCCTATAATATACATAACTTTAATTACCAGTGTGTAATTTTTTTTAAAGAAATGTGCAAAAATAGTTATAAATTCATCAAGGGGTGTTTTTTTGGTGAATAGGACGTGTTTGTGTACAAAAGGTATACAATGTTGAGCTAAATAGAATTATTATATTATTATCCAGGCATACCAATTCCAGAAAACTGCTAAAAGGATGAAGAGAAAGTTCCGATGTAAACACAGACGATTGATTTGTACCATGGTTACTGGCACTGGAGCAGTAGTGATGGTTGTGGTAGTTGTACTAGTAGTCGTGTTTGTGGTGCTCTAACACTTATACAAGGAGAATATATTAATAATAACTAGAGCGGTTCTCGGGTTGCGCGGTTTTCGGCATACGCGGTTGGTGTGTAAGGTTGTTGGGTGATGGTATGGTAGTGGTTGTGTTTAGATGTGAGTTTCTTTTCAGAACCCTGTATGGGCGAAGCCTGGATGGTGGATGGGGAGTGTGGGGTGATTAAAGATGGAAATAATATGGAAATGTAATAGGCCGCACAGCTGTGTAATGTTTATGTTTTACAAGATGCCCAGAGCACGGGTTGGGATATGGGTTATCCCCTCGTGGTGTCGAGTTCACAACAGGTGTTGGTATTGCTTTACCAAAACAACCCGAGCCGGGTGTTGGAAGTTTTTGTATGTATAGACAGTTTCCTAGCAATGTTGACTGTACCCACCAAGTTTCATGCCCATACGACAGATTTTAGTCATCTGACCTCAGATGACCCCTAAGTGACCTTGGATTACCCCCAAAATGACCTTCCAAACATTTGACTCTTAATGTTGACTGTACTCACCAAATTTCATGCTGTTATGTCAGTTTTTAGTAATTTGACATCAGATGACCCCTGGGTGACCTCGGATGACACCGAAATGACCTTCCAATAATTCGTTGGAAAGGGCGTGCCCGAGTGATTGCGTATTAAAACAAACGTTAACAAACAAAAACAAAATTCCCTAAATTGTTATGCCAAAATAAAAAATTTAATCTTGTAAATTTTTGGCTGTATGTAAAGTTTGGAAGGATTTTTGTTTCTCAAAAAAGAAAACAAATCTGGTGTCATAATGAGTCAAAAGATGTATGTTTTATACAGTAAATGAAGTAAAAATTATGATGCGCAGTGATTATGCCACGTTATTAAATTTCTAATCTTAATATTTCGTCTTTTTGTCAAAATTCAAAAAGTATGTGATAGCTGATTTATTGCTCAACCACACCAAGTATTTAGTTGTGGCGTTAAAATACCCAAACAATTAAGTTTCTGACTATACAGTTCTTTCAGGGACACCCTGTATATAGCATGTTTGTACTACAATATCGATTTTATTGAAGGTCACTGGTAAACAAACACTTGATAGTCTGTGCCTCGGGCCAGACTGTATGTGGCTATCACGATGTTTGTTTGGATCGCCCGACACAAATTGGCTGTGTAGGAGACTAGGTCTGTGCAAACAAATTAACGACTTTATAGCGAACGCGAGTGTTTCCAAAAAGCAGCACAAAAGCAAACAAAAAATACACCCATTGCCCGCTATTTAGGCTACTGCACGAAATTAACGACTCTAATCATGTACCGCACGAAATGAACGACTCTAATCATGTACCGCACGAAATGAACGACTCTAATCAGCTGCGGCAATTCCCCAATGGTGGATAGGCCTATACTATACACGTATTCTTATTCGTGCATTTGACGGACTTGGGTGTTTTTGTTTTTGTTAAATATCTCCTCTCCTGAACACATATTATTATAGAAAATCTATCTACTTCTTCATTCGATTACATACTATATACCCTGCAACTTTCAATCTACACAGTGGCTAGATAAACCCTTAAACGTGCGAACAAATATTGCAAAACAAAATTAAAGTATGGCTCTCCGCCTATGGCTCCGCCCATACAAATATATTATGAGCAAAAATGCAATTAGACGATAGTAGCTCTGCATAGTTACTTTCCAAAAACAAAATCACATGCGACAAAAGTTCTAATTTCGCGAAGCTCCCTATATTCTGACATTCCACTTGAGAATGTCAATATAGTATTCAAGACAGACTTCCTGCGTGTCCGTTACTGAAACATGTGAACATGGTAATACTACGTCACTAGGCAGGACAAAATCACCTATGTGCCTTTCGACTGCTCAGTGCCAGAATTGGGTAAGTGCAATAGCTGTCATGTGTAGATTGCCAAATGTTCACAGGGCAACTATTGCACTTACCCACTTCTGGCACTGAGCAGTCAATTTGACCTTTGACCCCCTCCGCTTCCGCTGCATGCATTGTATGGTTTTGTTACTCACAGTAAGTGTGTGCAAAGGAAACTCATAGATGTTACTGTTGAAATTCCAAGATATCAAATAATAATTGATTCCATATCATCTTTGAAGTTTAATTGGAAAAGAAGCATTGGACCTTAACCATTGTCCAAAATGGGGAACAGGATTAGTAAACGTCGAGGACTCAGTGCAACGCTGTCTTATCTCTATTCTGACCATTTTGAGAAAAAAGGTATAGGACATTTTTTGATTTGGCCAGAGCCCACTCTTCAGACAAATGAGGGATCTGGTGGGACTGAACCCTGTTTTTTCCCTCGACCTGGCGGTCTCGGGGAAAATAGTAGGCCCAAGGTCTCCAGTTCACCTCGGGGACCAATAAATTCCACCAGATCCCGAATTTAGAGTTGATAATATTTGTTTTATATCCTTCATTAATATATTTTTTATTTATTGATTGGTTTAATATTAAAAACGTATACATGTATGCTAGGCCTAGTAAAAGGCTAGGCTCGAGCCTTTGCTTTGTTGCGATGCAAGCGCGCAGCACAGTTGAAAGGCTAACATGAACATGACTAAAGCTTACCGTGAAAATGTTGTAAGCTCTAATGCAATACCGCCGTGAAATGAGTAACCCAGTCGAGTAACCATGTTCTCTGTTATTTCGCTGTCAATTTCAAGATACTGATCCTGATACTAAACTCAGATTATGCTCAGACAACATGACTTTTTACATTAATGCCCCGAAACCGGTACTTCATCTCCATTGATTTTATATGTAAAATGAAAAGGTCTTAATTGGGATTCCAGGTAAAAACCACATGTGCCTGCTCACGGTCAAAATTTTTTTATTGCATGAGGCGAAGGGGCTTTGGTAGTAGGTCACAAAAAGTCACATCAAAAATTCCTCCGGAGCTTGTTGCCATAGCAACGGCAGATTTTATGATTTTAGCGGTTTTTGCTTATTTTGGGGTGAAAATAAGAGAAAATATACACTTTTCTGAATTGCTCTTGACTTAAAATTTGAGGTCAAATTAAAAAAGCAACCTTATCACCATAAAGTACCATCTTTGCACTTTTCACAGGTGCAAAAAATATTTCAATAACATTTCCACATGTGCAATTGTAGGGATGGGCAACATTGACATTTTAGCACTTTTGAAAAAATGACATTTTTACCCATCTTTGATCATTTGCATGTTGCTATAGTGTGTTTTAATGGAAACCCCTATTTGGCGGCCATTTTGGACGCCATCTTTAATTGCACTTGATCTGATCTTCTTACCCAAACTTTTTTTGAAGGTCTTTGCATATATAACATGAAAATGCAAGGTAAATTTCTGAAAGAGTCATGTACACAAACTCCCCCCCTAGAGCCTGTAGTAAATGCGCTTATTGGAAATATAGATTTAAAAGTCAGATTTTCTGGCAATACCGGTTTTTGCAGAACACGACTCTTCTGAAGCCTATAAGTGTTGCTTCCAGAAGCAGTTGTGTGTCAAATCGTGTACGCAAAGGGTCAATATTTCAATTAAGTTGGCCGTATAAAAAGTTATATGAGTAAATATGTAGAAAATGCATTATTTCGAAAAATGCATTTTTTGAAAATTGGCAAACTTTCTGGCAACACTGGCTTTACAGGACAAATATCCCCAGAGTTTTTTTACCAGATTTGGAAGGAGCAATGTCTGCTCAAGTACCACCAAAGAGAAAATAATTCTGAGTGCTCAAGCAAAATTAGTTTTTTGACTTCAAAGATAGGGTAAAAATGTAATTTTTTAAAAGTGCTAAATTGTCAATGTTGCCCATCCCTAAAATTGCACATGGGGAAATATTATTGAAATATTTTTTGCCTCTGGGAAAAGTGCAAAGATGGTGCTTTATGGTGATAAGGTTGCTTTTTTGATGTGACCTCAAATTTTAAGTCAAGAGCAATTCAGAAAAGTGTATATTTTCTTTTATTTTCACCCCAAAATAAGCAAAAACCGCTAAAATCATAAAATCTGCCGTTGCTATGGCAACAAGCTCCGGAGGAATTTTTGATGTGACTACTACCAAAGCCCTTTCGCCTCATGCAATAAAAAAATTTTGACCGTGAGCAGACACATGTGGTTTTTACCTGGAATCCCAATTAAAACGGTTCATTCGAGTTTGTTATAATTGGCAAAAAATGATAATTGACCAAATACAGATGCAATGCAGTAGTTTTCGAGAGGGGGCTATATGATTGATTTATGTATTCGCCGTAGAGGTGACGTAATAAGAGGATTAAGTACCATAGCGACAGATGAATACAATGTTTGAATATATCGCCCAGCACTACAAGCAGGTTGCACTCATAAAGGTCTCCAATCATAGATTGAATACAATACCACTCTTTTCAAAGATACTAATCTTACAGGTGTGAGTGATCAGCATGATATAAATATGCTATAGACTTACGATCCAGGTCTATGGTTCAATGCATAGATACCGCGTGAATATTGTAGTGCATGGTTATATATTCAAATCAAAAAAATGTATTCTATGTAATTCTATGTAATCTATTTCTATAAGAGTTAATCATCTTATTAGGTCACTTCTACGGCGAATTGTATGTTACTGGTATGTATCCAAAAAAAGTTTTGAACTACAGTGCAACAGAGCATAAATGCCCAAAACTAAATTTTGGACAGATTGACACATAATTTAAAATCTAGATTAAAGTGAAAGATGTCACTTACAACATATTTTGATCAAACTCTGATCTTTAATAAGGTTGCAAAATTTGACACGTTTTCGTTCATTTTCATATAATTAGCATAATAAAAAGAAATGTATGAAAAAAATGATTTTTTTTTTCGTCAAAAGTAAATATGTTATAAAAATCAAACTTACAGGAAAGATTGACTCTTGTCAAATCCTACAATTCTGTCAGAGAAAAATTGCATATTTGTATTTATTTTTTTAAAGGGGCATTTCGTGATCCACAGCCTCATCCCCCCACTTTTCTCAAAAAAAAGTTGAGATTTTTATATCACTGGAATACTCTGGCTACATAATGTTTATGTACAAAATATTCCTTGCAGATTAATTCGTTTTGTAAAGATATCGTGAAATTTGAATTTCGTTCTGGTGCACCAGAACGAAATTATAACGCATTGTCTATGGAGCAGTGTAATACACATAATCATGCATAACTCGCAAACGCAAAATCGGAATCAACTGATATTTTGGGAATATGCTTTTTTCGTGGATATCTACTGAAAAATGTCATAAAAAGAGGATGCTAGGATCACGAAACACTCCTTTAATTAATGGACATGATATTGATTAATTAATTTGCGATAATAAATATATTTTTTATGATTTACCATAATTCCAAACATGTCAAGCAATATGTCAAATTAAAGCTAATGTAATGCTTTATAGATTTGTCAGAGCACATTTTGCAAAATGCATTTAGTATTTTAGTTACAAAATTCCAAACATTCTATTCCAATTTTTGGCTATACACGCACAGGAGCTGTTCTTTTAAAATCCGCGCCTAATCAATAATGAGTCTTTCATCCTATAGAGGGTATTCATTACTACGTCATTGATGTGATTGCTCATGCATAAAATTCCTCCACATAGGTTGTTTAGCTTAATCGGGAGAGTGACCTCTTGAAATGATGATCACAGTTATCTTTGAGTTATTACAGTGAGGCCCACGTACAATGTTCAACACAAAGTGAACAATGCTATAACTTGGAGGACAAACAAACCAACACCGCCAAATTCGACTGACATGTGTACAACGTGGGAAGCTATGGGGAAATTGAACACTTGTTGTCTGATCATGCATGTGTTTATGGTTCGGGTAGCGGTTACTTAGCAACTCTCGTTCCGCTTGGGTTTATTGCATACACTCTATTGTCAAAGTACTGTGTTCCCTGCAGCATTATGGAGTGACCAGGTCCTTGAGTGTGATGGTTTTGTAGCAGATGACAGTGCTCATTCAAGCCTATCAAGGCCATTTAATAGCAACTTGCTGAATGGCTGGGCATTATCAGCTATCAAAGAGATGCCTTATGCAGCTGCCAATCACAGTAGAGGTTTGATAACATTTTGTTAAAAAACCAAAAGTGATATAAGGACAAAACTGTGCATGTTCGTACTTGATTGTTAGGATTCTTATATGTTGAAAATCCCATGTAGTAGTATTTTTTATGTGTAGTATATATTGTTCATAAATTATATAGCTTTTAAATTTTGGGCATTAATGCTCTGTTGCACTGTAGTACCCCTGTGAATGTCATGATCACAACTTGCGTATTTAGCCCACATTCTACGCATTCCTGGGAAGCTATTTACGTGACACAATGCAACACGAGGTTCATTAACATAATACGTCTCGTCGAATTTTACGAGACGGAAATGAGACGAGACGAACTAAAGTCAGTGTGTCTTGTGGATTTTACACTTATGTCCTTTCTCAAAGAGTCAGATAAACATATCGGATTGAAGGTGTCTTCCGTATAAAATGTTTTTCAAAGACTTTATTTATCTCTATAAGAAAATGTCACAAAATTGACGGAAGTTAATTATTTATATATTTTGCTTTTGTATCAATATTTTTTGTATTAGAAATAAAATATGTTTTGTCTATAAATACTAGATATGGCTATGTTTCAATGCCGTACACCACGAATGAGCCGTAAATGTCCTAAATTGTATTCTGAGTTACAGTGTAAAATGTGCATGAAGGTCGTATTCATAGGTACCTCAAGTTGGTGCTACATGTATCTCATTTTGATAGCGCTAGTCAAACACCTTTTAAACCAATCAATTATCCTATTTTCGAAGAGGATTATAAGCTTCTACCTATGTCTAAACAATTCGTAAATAGCTCTAATCTTTGTTTGTTTGGCTAAATCCTGCTCAATTGGTGGGTTACACAGCATTGTATTTTGTCTAGGTATGTATAACCAACAATTTAACGATGAGAGGACATTCCTGGGGATTGATTTGAAATTATGCCAACCGCCAATTATGACTGTTTGATATTTATTACCAGCAATGTTGGAAAAGAGACACATGTAGAACCGGAAAAGGTAACATTTTGTTGAAGGAGCAAAGTTCAACAAACCATAACCCCGCTTCTGGATATCGTTTGAAGTCAAACTAGTGGCAAATTATGGTCATAGACCACAAACCTAGCTGGGGCATGTTGGTGTTGTGGAGGTATCTGACCTGGTCATGAGGTTTGTTGTCACCGAGTTTTGAGTCCTGTACTCCTTTTCCAGAAAATGCAATTCTAAGATTTGACCCCAGATGACCTTTGACCTGACCCCTGCAAGATGTTCCATAATTCGCCCCTGGTCATGAGTTGTCACAGAGTTTGAGCCCTGTACCTCTTACAGATGTCCAGATAACACAATTCTAAGATTTGGCCCCAGAATGATGTCCTTTGACCTGACCCCTGCAAAATGTTCCAACATGGTCATGAGGTTGTCGCCGAGATTGAGCCCCGTACCCCTTACAGATGTCCAGATATTGAAATTCTAAGATTTGACCCCAGATGACCTTTGACCTGACCCCTGCGAGATGTTCCCTAATTCCCCCCTGGTTATGAGTTGTCACAGAGTTTGAGCCCTGTACCTCTTACAGATGTCCAGATAACACAATTCTAAGATTTAGCCCAAGAATGCTGTCCTTTGACCTGACCCCTGCAAAATGTTCCAATATGGTCATGAGGTTGTCGCCGAGATTGAGCCCCGTACCCCTTACAGATGTCCAGATATTGAAATTCGAATATTTGACCCCAGCTGACCTTTGACCTGATCCTACAAAATATTCCAAAATGTTACTCTTGTCACCAAGTTTATTGTCACTGAGTTTGAGCCCCGTACCCCTTACATATATGGCCAGAAAATGCAGCATTTCTAAGATTTGACCTCTGCATGATCTTTGACCTGACCCCTGCAAAATGTTCCCCTGGTCATGAGATTTGTTGTCACTGAGTTTAAGCCCAATATACCCCTTAGGGGGCTATCATTTTCTTCGGAAGGGGTGTCCCAAATATACAGGGGGGGTCATAAATTTTCGGAAAGAAAAATACGAGGGGGGGGGGCATAATACTTTTGATGACCAAAATGTAGGGAGTCACAAGATGACCACAGATAGTGTGTTTATCTTATTCAAAACTAGCAGGAGCTAGTAGAGTAAACAGGAGCAGTTTAGTAAACGGGCAGTGGTCAATAAAGATGGTGAACGGTGATGATAAACATGGTGTCTTCGACTAAAACCCGGGACTAAAACATGAATAGGAATTATTATTACCCAGGTATAATTCTGGCTTACCCTGTGCACACTGTGTTTTGCGGGTTAGGGTTTGGTTAGGGTTGGGGATGTCATTTTCTTCGGCGGGGGGGTCATGAATATGTCGGTGACCGGAGTAAATTTTTATGACCCCCTATCGTGGACAAAAAATTTTTACGACCCCCCCTATCTTGGGTCGAAAATTTTATGACCCTCCCCTTCCACCTACAAAGACTCAAGACAAACTATTCATTGCCGGAACAAAGGCAAGGAGCGCACCAAAAGTGCATTAAAAGTACAGGTCTACTAAATGAAGCCTATTAACATGATTAAGCATTTTCCAAAGTGAGGGTAAAACACATCTTGTATAATAAGTACAACTTGTCAACTTAACGAACAATTTAACCTGCCCGTTTTGATCTTGCCTTGCTTTTCACAGATTGCATTGTAAATTTATGTTTAAGGGCTCGAATAGCGACGTTTTCACATATTTTTGTGGGACCTGAGAGCACATCAGACATATCGAATTGCATTTTGAATACAAGGAATATCCTTCTGCTATCAAATAATTTTTTTTGATACACACTTTATGGCAAACTATTAAAAAGTGATTTTTTGAGATTTAACAGTCCTCAAAGTAAATTGTATAAACTATAAATCTAACGATATGCACTATGAAGTTGGGATGAACAGCCGTTCATTATGAAAATTTTGACCTTTCGTATTGAAGATCGATTTCGACCTCAAAACACTAAAAAGATGTATATCTTTTTGAAAAAAAAATGTTTATGTTTAATATATGAAATGTCAAAATTTTCAATTGATCATGTTGATGGTCGGCTTTTTTATCCCAGCTACATACAGTGCAGACAATAATCTAGAAGGGGTGGGGGGGGTGGAGTGTGTGGGGGTGGGGGTGTTGGAGAGGGGTTTACCAATTTTGTTTAAATGATTAGGGGCTGTGTAATAATTATGAGCCCTGGGGAGGGTAAAATTGGGGATGGGCAGAAATTTCTGGCGAGCCGAAAGGGGGGAAGCAATTTTCGGTAAGCCAAGGGGAGGGGGGGCAAGCGATTTTTGGCACACATATTCATGGGGCGTCTTTTTATTTAAACGTTCCAAAAAGGCTTGGGAAAACAGTACGGAAATGCTTTAATATGCAAATTTTCTTGCCGCTCGCAACATATATCTAGAGTTTGCAAATTGGGATCCAAAAAATTTGGCATGTGCAAGGGGGGGGGGGGCAAACATTTTTTGGCAGGCCGAGAGGGGGGGGGGGCAAGTGATTTTTGGCAGGCCGAGAGGGGGTGGGGTAAGCAATTTTTGGTGGGCCGTTCAGAAAGTTTACCCCGGGGGTCATGATTATTGCACAGCCCCTTAAATGTACAGGCTGTCCCAGAATAAATTACCGAGTGAATAAAATTAAACGTAAGTCGAGAAGTAGACATCAGAATCAAAAATATAAAATGTAGCGCATAGCCTAATTTATTGTGCATCATGTGCGAAAATATTATTTGATTCGGTTGACTGGTTGTGAAGAAATTAACGATTACATAATGCGCTCATCAATGCAGTTCATTCCAAGTTTGATCACAGGCGCTTTTTTCATACTCGCTCACCGCTTCCTAAAGTGTGTGTATCTCATTAAATTTAGTCCACATTATCTTTTTATAATCCGACAGTGTTATGTTATTAATGCTTTTGCTGAAGATGAATAAAAGTTTGTCCGAGAAAACATTGATTTCTGCAATTGGAAGCTTTCCAACTTTAATCCTTTAGGTTGTGCAAATAATTATGTAATAATTATAATTAATACTTTCCCAAGAACATTTGAGCCAAGAATGACAAGCATCAAGTGCTTACAGTTTAGGTGTGATTTTTGACACCATGCAACATTAATGTTGAAGTTTTAAAAGATATAAACTTGGCATTACAATGTCTACGAAATATTCCAAAAACTTATATGTGTTTAAGAAATTGTTTTAACCAGCTGGAATTCTTGTATGCAAGAATTCTTTATGCAATATTTATATCAACATAAACGAAAAAAGTACCGAGCATCATCTTACATGCAAGCTTTCATTTTTAATATTGTGCAGGTTTTCAAATTTGAACAAAACTTAATTAAATGTTTTGTTAAAAAAGAACGAAAAGGATTTCACAGAACAAAACATGAAGCCCATTGACAGTTAACCACTATAGTGCGCATTAATCGGGCTTAATATTATTCAATGTTTCTATGACCGTTTGATTTGAGGTGTGTGTGGTGTATGGGGGGTGCAGGGGCGTAGCCAGCACTTTTTCAGGGGGCAAGAAACTTTGACGAAAATGGTAAAATATGGGCTAAAAATAGGGCGGCCAACATCCCACAGAGGGGGGGACAAGACTTCTCACAAAGGGAAGATGACCCTGACTAAGCCACTGGGGTGGGGGTAGTTGTGGGTGGGTATGTGGGTATATGAAGAGGGGTGTTAGAAGATACATGCATGTATGCATAGGCTTGTATCCCGGGGGGGGTACTCATTACTAATGACCATACGGGGGCGTGCCGCAAACATGGGTAGCATTTTCTGGTATATCAATGACCCCTTTTTCAAAGCCTATTTTGGTATATGGGTCCTTTTTTCAAAATGTTCTCAATTTTACGGAAAACAGTCCAATTTTTCCTTAATCTAGCCAAAATTTTCAAAATTTTCCCCAAATTATGTGAAAATTTGTAAAAACTAAGACAATTTTGGGTAAATTCGGCCGAAAAATTTGACTTTTGGTATATCAATGGGTCCAAATTTCTTGAAAAATTGGTATATTTATGGGTCTACTTCCAAAATCTCAGCGGCACGTCGCTACCAAAACCAAACTTGAGTACCCCCCCCCCCGGGGGCTTGTATATCCTACATGTATATACTGGGGATATAATTTGGGAGAGTGGGAGTTGGTCATATGGGTGTGTAGATGTAGGTACGGATGTAGGTATGGGCCTATGGTAAAGGTATGTGTGTATGTGTGGGGACATTTGTTGTATTGCATATTGGCATGATTGGGGAAATAAATGTCCCTAAATCACGACACTGAAGTGTAGAAACAAACAACTTTATCTTCATGGCTTGCTGGTGTCCCACTTTACCTTGTTTATAATGTTGGGTCCCAAGTGGGGAAAATACTCAAGTTGCAAAATTAATTACACTTATCCCACAATGCAATTTTGAATTAAACATGCTGCCATTATTACACACACAGACCTGAGACGAATATCCCCGGCGAATATTCCACTATTCAAACCCTGTAAACACCCCTATAAATCATGACACACTCATAATTTCCACTACATTGACATTTAACCTTGAATGCCATTATTTTAACTATTGCTTACTACACTCTAAATTACAGGGATTTGAATTCAAATCCAAGAAACTTACTTTCAAAACTTAGTTAGGGACCAATCAATATAGGATTAAAAAATAAGTCTTTACAAAGTTTTATAAATTTCAGTCCCGCAGGGATTTAAAAAAAAAAACCTTTCAGATTTAAATTTTAAATCTACAAAGTGCAAATGTTAATACTTCAAAGACTTATTTTCAAGTTTAAAAGATTTAATTTTTAAATCCAAGGCGGACTGTAATCAGTGACAAAACCTTTGGATTAAAAAATGTCAAATCCTTGAAAGATTAAAAATGCAAGTGACAGCAAGTCCATTGGATTTAATATTCAAGTCCTTTAAGATTTACTTTTAAGCATATCTGGGATTTATTTCAAAATAATATAAATCTTTATGGGGATTTAAATATCGATATTAAATACAAGTCTGTGTGACTTCTTATCAAGTAATACGTCTATTCACGGCAGTAATACCAAGTCAGGACTACTTCTTTCATAAAGTTCAAGCAATAGTCTGCAGTGCCATGATAATTCCAGTGTCACTGCAGTGGCCGAGTGTGATCCTTCATGGAAATAAGCTTACCCATTTATAAATTATATTATGTGTATAGGTAAGCTTATACAGCAGAAGCACAGACTACTACCTCGGCGATTGAAGATAATGTTCACACTGGCCCTTCGTGCACAACAATGTAAGCTTTTTCATGGAAGATATAGTCACTGACATTGGCAATTACAGCATTTTGGATGCCATTCTGCAAAACAAATTCGTCCATATCACTTCATTCATTCGCTCGCCACCACGCGAAATCGCAAAAGAAAGATGGCGGCTGAGCAGTCCAGGAAAACGTTTCGATTTGATCACGTGTACGCACCATCGCGTTGTGATTGGTTTAATGTTTAAGTCTTTCGAAAGATTTAAAAGTAAAATTTAAATCAAACCCCGCGTAAAATAAATCTTAAAGACTTAAAAATTTACAAATCTCAACTAAGATTTTAAGTCTTTCTAATTTAGAGTGTACACCAATCACTGTCACTATTATTCAAGTTTTTTGCAATAACCTTTCAATTCCCACTGAGCCCTTCCAAAATCATATTAGCCATCAATCCTCTCATACACACATTCCCTGGGCGTGGATGACGAACAGATGATAATTGCATTTTGAGAACAGGGTATGAGTTTTTTGTACCCATTATTGTCAAAGCTTATTCAATGAATATACAAATATATTGGGGTTCAAGAACTGTGCCCTGATAGATGAGCAAAAGAACATGTGAAATTTCACTTTGTTGTAGTTCGCAACACAAACTTAAATAACGGGCAAAACAGACACATCATTTATCGGTATGACATTTTCGTATTGGTGCTGCCCTATCTATCTACCTATTGTGCAGAGCTACTACGGTATGGGTTCCTCGTACTAACTTTGTTGCCAGCGGAAGAACACCAGAAGATTACAATGGTTTGTTTGCCAGCGGAAGAACCAAACGATTATAATACCTAGCTGGGGAGTGTAAGCCCCCAGCTAGGTAATGATATACCATTTTAAAGCTTGTGATATGTATTTTCTAAACACAAAATAAAACCAAATTTACGGCTCATTCGTGGTGTGGTGTACGGTCACAAATTTTCAATTGATCATCGGCTTTTCATCTAAGCTACATACACTTTAAGCATATATCATTAGGTTTATAAAGTTTACTTCAAGGACTGTTAAATATCAAAAATGTCAATTTGTAATCATTTGCCATAAAATGGGTATTATAATTATTACAAAAATAGTACAAAATAGCCCTCTGTAGTTAGAAAAATATAAACAGACGCGTAAATGGCGGGTTTATAGTTGGATGGTATTCGTTAGTAATTGGCGATCACGATTTATATTATAAATTAGTTAGTCTTCAATCGTTTTTGTAAATTTTGCCGCCCCAAATTAAGTTTTCGAAAACCAATTTGTTAAAAAGGAGAGGAGAGGAGAGGAGAGGAGATCGAGAGGAGAGAGGAGGGCGAGCAGAGCAGGGAGGAGTTTATTCCGTTTATTTTAATGTGTCCACGTTGATCATAGGCCTACTGCTAAAACAGTGAGAGGGGGAGAAGGGTAAAGGAAATACAACATCCAATATAATTCAGATATCCACATAATTCAAAAGATGGCACAGGTGAGAGTTTTAAATGTCACAGTAATATAGACCATAATGACACCAATTTTGCGTTTGGACCTGATGTAGGCCTATCCTGCCTAGTTAAAGGAGGGACATGAGTAAGATTGCTCACTTGAAGCGCCAGTGTTGCATATAATTGACTTATCCAACCTTTATTGACAGACACAAGTGTGATTGACAGCACCTATTATTATCTCTTGAAATGAGAAGCAGGATGCCCCAAACGTAACAATGAAGTCAACTTATACACCATCCCACTTAATCCCTTGCGTTTTCGTTTCTGAACAATAGAGCTCCCGAAACAGAAAAGATAGAACGACAGTCTAGTAGACCTAATCTTACACACTGAAATCTTACAAGTGCGAGTGATCAACATGATATGGTTAAATGCAAAGGTACTGCGTGAACATTGTAGTGCAGGGCGATATAGTCAAACATTGTATTCATCTATTGCTGTGGTAGTTAATTCGATTATTACGTCACTTACAGCGGATGAGTTGACCTCAATGTTTATGTCGAACGAATTGCATAATAACCACTAAACTGTTCAATAGCCTTATTGTGATGTTGCGGGTGTTTTAACCACGGGCCCTGAACAAAATATGATGCGCGCGCATACTGCCAGGTAAAAAACAATGGCAATTGTGATGATGCGTGCGCATACTGCCAGGCAATGACATCAGAAGTCAACTCATCTATATACAATGACTATCTTACACGATGTACTCAATTCTCGGTGTATAGGCCTACACTATAAACACACTGAATGTGTTTTCACATACTGCAGTTACTGTCCGTTTTCCTATACACAATACACAGTGCTCTCACCATTGACGCGTGACCTCTACAAATGATGTACGTTGGAAGAATGGGCACTTGCCTAGTTAACATCACTGTGTGAAAAATAACCAGCAAATATTTTAGCTATTCTCCAAACTTCTAGCAAATATATTTCTCTAACATGACCTAAAATTACAGCTAGGTTAGATGTTCAGAAATAGTCGCACTTTTGTAAAATATGAATGAGGGCAAGGCATAGCTAGCCAACTCCCCGTGTTAATTGAATGGAGATTTGACCGAAAATATTGGTATCGGACCGCTCACTTCTGAAGGATGCCACAAAAAAAACGGTACAAGCTACATTTTAACTATTCTAAATAGGTTCTAGAAAATATAGTTTTGTAACATGTCCTAAATTTTTAGCTAATTTAGATGTTTGGAGAGGGTCGCACTTTTGTGTTTTAGGAAGGATATGTAAACGACAGATAACACCAAAAATATGAAGAAATTATTTCCAAACCGTGTTAAGTCAACAATCATTATGTTGCTCAATTTGAAGAATGCTGGTTAACAAAAAGCAGGTCTTTGTCTCATTTCGTTAACAAAGGTACACATACCATTGTTTCCTTTCGTTTCCTTTATAATCGGTTATCCAACTGAAGCTATAATACCAGCTTTATTGCGATGTCGCACATTGAAAACAGACACTTGTGCACAACCAGAGAAGATCTGATTTAATCAGTTGAGCTGCTTCAATGAGTGTTATCTTGGTTTAATAGCTTTTAATGGGGTTTAAGTCCTGCAAAGGTCGAGATGAATTCTACTGTAGACATGACTGCATCATGAAGTGCTAGACCTCATAGCCGCGTTGTCAATAACAACTAAACAACTAGCCCAGCAAACATAAATATGTTTTGAAAACGGTATAAACGTGTTTTAATTTGGGCCAAAACGATTGAATTACATTTAATGTCGGGTTATAAAACGTTTATTATGAAGAAAAAAAGACTACAGGTTATTTTTAAAACGGTTGTAAAAATGTTATTGTAAAGTATTTTTTGGCAAACACTTTTGCAAAATATTTTGTTAACATTTTTAAATAATCATAATGTCATTTTCAAATGACATTATGTTAGGATGCTTTGCAGAAAGTTTTCAAAAACTTTTTGTGTTTGCTAGGAGACCATGAACCTTGATATCTTTGGTGAAATAAATCACTGATGCTAGGTCCTATTTATGAGGAAAACAGACCATCATATGAAAATGTTGACATTTTTCGTATTTTAAAGACATACATAAGTTTCCCAAAAGACCTCAAAATTTTAATCCCAGCTACATACACTTTCAGTACAAAGCATTAGATTGATAATGTCTATCTAGTTTACTTCAATTTTTAATATTAAATTTAATAAAGTTTTCATTATATCGCGAATTTCCAATTAATATCCAATTTCCAATGAATGCAATTTGACGTATTTGCTGTGATCTCAGGCCCCACAAAAATACTGCTCAAAGGTGCCAAGTGTATTTCAAACAGCCATCAAAGGGCACTGACCAGCTGACCTATTCTGGTTTTCAATACCGACTCCCGGAACCGACTCACACCTGCATGCTGATGTTTTATTATGTAGCAATATCCATTTATGCTTGATATGTGCAATATTTTTCATCTTTTATCTTGCATTATTGGAATTTAAATTTGTTGCTTATATATTTTGTATTTGTAATTTAGTAATATTTTGATGTCTTTTAATTAATGTAAAAATTGCTCAATTTGGCCTTAGGGCCACGATGCTTTTTCTAATCAAATGAAATGAAATGAATGAATACAGGAACTAGGGTATATCAATGGCCAATCATCGCCAACATAAGGTACCATGAACATGTAGTTCTGGAGGTCATCATCAATTTAATTTTGTAACTGCATGCAAGAGGGACTACACGTTTATAGCCAAGCGGCGGCGGTTGGTACAGTGCAAACAAGACAAGACAAGACAAGACAAGACAAGACAAGAGGTAGTTTTATAAAACGTATGCCAGGCGCGTCAAAAAACATGTATACATTACTGCTGCTCATCATTTTTATAACACAAACAAGGTGTTTTTGTCGCCAAGATGATAATGGTTCAAACGAATATACATCGAATGGCAAAATATTATTTATTTTGCCTTCATTTTTCGCGAAAAGTCATTACCCACTTTTGGCCGTGATAGCAAATGAGTTATCCACAAAGGGACATCAGATACATCTGCTCGGAAATGCTTTGATGAAGGACTCTCCGTATGTGAAAGATTTCAACGGAGTCGATTCTTCATGGTATAATCTCCGCAATCCGGAACAATTGTCGCAGAAAGTTAATTTTCTTAATAATGAAATGCTCGATAATGGCATCGGATTGGCTGGTTTTAAGCTCGATTATGGTGAGGCTAAAATATCTACCCGTGACTGTCGTGATTTATTCAACCATACGGAATTACTTCTGAAACTTAAGTCTTATAACTTTAACCTAATTGTAATGGATGTATTGTATCCTTGTGACGCACTTGTTGCGAGGTATTTGGACACGCCATTTGTCGCAGTCACCACATCCAGAGAATCCCCATATTTTCGATCTAGAATCTTTGGTTTTCCTTCCGAACTTTCGTATGTACCAGAGTTAAACGTCGGACTATCTGACAAGATGACATTCTTTGAGCGGGTTGAAAATGTACTCTTGAGATTTTTGCAGCGATTTATTTACCCGTATTTGTTACTGGCAGATTACAGAGCTATCCAAAAAGAGCAAGGTATTGATATTGATTCAGACATTCTTGATGTAATGGGGAAAGCGTCTCTCTGGATAAGTTATTCAGATTTAAGTCTGGAATACCCACACCCGACGATGCCGAACTATGTCAGATCTGGAGGGATGGCTTTAAAGGAACCATTACCGTTGGAACAGGTATTATTATAGTAGTATGTTCATATATGGTGTGGTATACATTTAGGCACCGATGACACTTTTTATCATACCCTTAATATTTGTACAATGCATTTGTTTTTTATTTAAATGAAAAACAGTAACACTATGCAACTCTTAATTATTATGCTTGATACAATTTATTATATCTCCAGGGAGCGATGTTAAGAGTCATCGGTGCCCAATCGGGCACCGATAGTTCTATAGGACCAAATTGAACGTGGTGCCTTACAAACGTTACAAAATGCAAATATTTTGTTGTTTGTTGTGCAAATCAAAGTGTTCCTAATCGCGGGCCCAGCAAACACAAAATGTTCAACAGCAAACGTTTAAAGTGTATAAAACGTGTTTAAAGTGTATAATGACTTTTTTTAAACGGTTGTTGTTAGTATTGTCTATCCAAATAACTTAGACACCCGGTTTTTAGGATATATTTCGAAAAGTTTTCACTTTGGAAAAAAAGTCATGAAAGAAAAGTTGCTAAACACGGTCAGACCTAACAGAAATTATTAGTAAAGCGATGAAAAAATATTCTTCCTTGTCTACTTTTATTCAATTTTGACCGATTTACAGCAAGATATCTGGGTCCAGCCGAATATTCCTAATGACTTGAAACTTTTGATGGGATAATCTATTTACAGTAAGGGGTGTTTGAACATTGTAATCATGCATATTGATCAGTGATTCCACCCTTTTTTCTTTGATCCTTTTACTAATTCACAATAAATGCGGTCTACTCAAATGCATTCAACAAAAGCATGTTTGCAATCTACTGCGAGAGGTCTTCTCACACACATAACAAATACACTACGATCAAATAGGTTGATGACAATATTTGATTGAATGGACTGCACTGTGCCATGATTTCGGTGAAGGACACCGGTTCAAATCCTTTGTTTGGAGCCAATCAATAATTCCATGCACAACCTCTATAACTCAAAAGATGTCACAGTTGGTGCATTATGACAAATGATAGGGCAAGTTGCTATGCGTCTGGAGTGTATTGTGAATTATACTCCTCACCAATAACATCAGAACTTTTATAGTGCATACAATTGGTATTTTCTTAGAATTGGGCCAAGCCAAAAGTATACACAGAAGAAGATTCAAATACCGCGCCGAATTGTTGTAATTGGTTGAGGGACAGCTGGGATCACTTATAGTTAATACACTAAGAATAAATATGCCAATTAGAAACACTGTCTGCATTTTATGAACTGAATTATATTTTTCATTTTTATAAAATGTTTTTGGTGAGAAGTATAATTAATTTACTATTCATTCATTCACTATCCAAAATCACCATACCTACAAATCTGTATAATGAGACCTTCCAAAATAATGTACCCAACTTCTACAGGATTATTTTTAAAGTGTTGAGAAAAACCTTCCAATTTCAATAGAATTTCTGGTAAACTCTCACTCAATGCTTTGGAAACACAAAAATCCCGTTAGGTCTCAGCGAATGTTAACACTTTTCTTTCATGACTTTCTTTAAAAGTGGATATTTTTTCAAATAAGTAACAAAAACTGGGTGTCTAAGTTAATTGGACAGACAAATAGTATTTTTTCATCATAATAAAACATTTTTAAAATGTTTTCATGTTTTATATAACCCGACATTTAAATGTTATTAATACGTTTTGACCAACACCAAAACCCGTTTATAACACGTTTATACCAATTTAAAAATATTTTTTGTGTGCTGAAGGGTATTCGTTCCAAGGACGTTCACGTGCCGTAGAAGCAAGTAAACAAACAAAGAATCAAAGAAAAGAAAACAAAGGAAAATAAAATAATAAACAAAGAAATAAATATATAAACACTGTGCCTTTTCATTTCCGGATAATTCTACAACCCTGCCTTGCCCATCCATGTTTTTTGCCCCCTCTTCCCAATGCCCCTAAATCGTATTGATTATTTTAGTACTCCTCTATTATTATATTCCAGGATCTGGAAGATTTTGTCCAGGGTTCTGGCAATCATGGAATCATCATTTTCACACTGGGATCTACGGTTGGTTGTTTGGCTGATCACCGGAAAACAGAAATAATAGCGAAAGTGTTCAGCAGACTACCACAGAGAATTATTTGGCGCCATACTGGTGAACTACCCACCAATCTGGGATCTAATATCAAGATACTCAAATGGATACCTCAAAGTGATTTGCTAGGTAAACGTGTTATCGTTTTTCTTAATAGCAACCTCGGTTACACTAAAAACTGTAATTCGCACTGAATTTGGTTGTTATATTTGCTAGTTATAACGTTGAGTACACTTATTAAACGCAATAACATCCAGGTGAGCGTGTAGGACATTTGTTAATAGCATCAAGACGCGTCACTTGTTTCAAACTAAATTAAAGGGTCGAGATCTCGATCTTACTTTAAAATACTATGATTTTATATTAGGAAAGCCAATGATCGCATTTATATTTCCATATCTCTTGCGGTTCATGTAGACGAGACGAGAAATCATGCACATGGGGCAGAAACGACATCTGTTATTTCTAGACTTGAAGATCTCCTTTTATAGCACCCATGCGTTTCTCTTGAGCATTGTTGAGGGTTCTTTATAAGGTTTGCAACTTTTTTAAACTGTTGCGATTTGGTAGTTCACAGCATCTTGCGTATGGTAGTGAGCTTTGGCAAATATTGCATTGATCATTTCATGGCGAGTGTGTAGAATATTCAAATATCACAGATATACTTTTATAGGTCCTGTGGCTCTTCCGGCATGTTGTAAAGAGGGCAGAAACATCAACACTTTGTAAAACGTAGATAACTCATTCACAACAATAAATCAAGCAAGTTTTCAAAGTAAACATCTGAAAATAAGTAATTACCCCTCCCCCCCCCACAGCGTCATCATCCCTATTATCTTCGTGTCAAACATTGCCGTGATAGTACGGCGAATCCTCTCGGTTTTCAACAGATGCGCATGGCGATTTTGTTCGAGATTTTGTTCGAGCCCAGCGACTCAGGCTAAGCATACCATTTACACGTTTTGAGATACCACAGAGCCTGCCGCAGATTTCTATTCTATGATTTGCGCATGATCAGTATCCCATATGGTGTTGCTATTACAAGAAAATTCGATTTGTTGTCAGGTAAACTCCAGGTTTTGTTTCCAATACACTATTTATGCGTAATGATTTGAAATCGTTCATCAAAATTGTGATATATTCAACTGTTTGAGAATTACAATTTTATAAAAGAACACGTGTAAGATCCAGGTGCTGTATCTATAATACAATGTACATTATCGACACATAAATGCGTTGGAAGCAGAATTTATTTCTGCGCATTTTGACACCTCATTTGATACGATAAACCAGAAAACAATAAAACACCGGTCAATTTAATGTAGTGAGGTCCAGATTTTAAAGTTGCCCTTACAACAATACAAAATGCTCAGATATCATTACACAGATTTCCTTCCATTATACTGAATACAAATCAATAGAATTTACTGTAACTTTCAAATCTTGGACTCCATTGATTTAAATGTACGCTGCGACGTCAATATTTAGACAATTGCTACAAATGAGGTGTCAAAATGTGCAGAAATAAATTCTATAATACAATAACCCGTATTTGAAATTATGGCCGTTATTTAAAAGGGGTAATTGCTTTTTTTTCAGATGTTTATATGATTTGTAGAATGAACTTGGGCAAAACATCAAAGTGTTATTTTTAAATAATATATTGATTTAGATAATGAAAATTGATTTCGACTAACAAAACCTAGTCTACCCATAATTGTCTCAATATTTCAAGTTTAGCGAAAACACCGCTCGCTCACGCACCACTTACAACACATATCATAACCCCAAATCAATAACCCTAAAGGCTTCTATCAACTTGGCTCCGACTCCCCTTAACCCAAATCATACCCCAAAATCTATAACCCTATTAGGCTTCTTTCAACTTTTTTTATAACATTCGGTCGAAGCCAGGTAAAGCCCAATAGTGCTCAAATACTACTAAATTAAGGGATGTCAACCGAATATGGGAGGAAGTCTGTTGGTGGATCTGAGAAGTAGGAGGAGAACCGAAGCACCGGGAGAAAAACCTGCAAAGAAGAGCATGGATCGGCAACCAAAACTCACAAGTGGCAACGCGGGAATTGAACCCGAACCGCACTGGTGAGAAGCGAGTGAGTTTAGTAGTCGTCGAATTTGCTCCTCACCAAGTAAGAACCCCAGTCCGCTAAGTTTGCTGTAACCGAATTGCCTATAATGTATCCCATTCCAAAGTTAAGACCAGCAGACCCTTGACCGATACCGAATAATGGCGCCTTTCATTTTTGTATTGAGGCACAGGTTTTTTCTCTCTCAATTTCATTTTTGTGAATTCTTTTAAATATGTAATACCATGGTTACACATTTATAGGTCATGCCAAGACCCGTCTCTATATCGGTCACGGAGGTTTGAATGGTGCCTATGAAGCTCTGTACAACGCCGTCCCAATGATTCTTATGCCGGTATTGGCTCCAGATCAGACAGACACAGCCGCGAGAGTAGTCTCAAAAGGGATGGGTGTGCGTCTTGACCCAGCTACTATCACAGCAAAAAGCTTTTATGAAGCGATAAAGGAAGTCTTACAAAATGATACGTAAGTACATGAAGATATGACTTTAAAAGCAACATTTTGGTAAGATTTCTGACCAGTTTTTGACCTACAGTTGATAAAGTAAAATTAGTTTTACTATCAGATTACGGGAGTATTTTATGTGTGTTTCCTTTTGATGACGTATTTACGGCATTATACTGTTCAAGACAACGTTGTGTGCATATAATATCCGCAAGACAACGGGTCGCGTGTGCATCAGTACACATGACTTGATCGACTTCTGATGCCCATGTACGTATTTGGTGCTACCAGGGGCTGAGGAGGGTCAGAGTTCGTAAGGGCAATTTCGGGTCCCCAGGTAACGCCATTGTTCGACCTAAGATACACACAACTGCGATTTTGCAATTATTAACGCATGGGGCATGCACGTTAAGGTTTCCACTGGATAGTCTGTGGCTGGTCTACAGCCTGTCTCAAAAAAAGATCGTGCAACTGGAAAGCGCCATCTTTGTCAATTAGAAAATAGGCCCTACTGTTGTGACATGATGCTTACATCAACGTCAAGGGAGCAGTTTTTTGCTTTTGCATACCCTTTGTTTCGTTGGTTTCGAACCCTTTTGTGCCACTTTTTAGGAAACTGAATAGAATGTTATATCCAAAATACGTGTACAGTACAGTGAATAAAAGAACATTCATTTGTAAGATTAGAAATGATTATGTAACAATTGCTCAGTATACAGGGTGTCCCAGAAAAAATTACCGGGCGAATACATTTGGACATAGGTCGAGAAATGTAACTCAGAATCCAAATATCTAAATATCTGCGTATAGCTCATTTAATTATGTATCTTATTCGCCAATTTTACTGGAATCGGTTGGCTGATTACGAAGAAATGAGCGATTACATAACGCATGCGTCAATTCACTTCATTCCAAGTTTGAAAGAAAGACCATTCAACACAATGCGCACTAGTGGTTAATTGTCAATGGGCTTCATAATTTCTGTTCGGTGAAATCCTTTTCGTTCTTTTTGGGCGAGAAATGCGGAGCATTTCTCGCCATTTGCGCTGGGTTTTGACATACATATTGGTCACAGCGTTGCAGAAAAATATCGTGCTGTCTATATACTCGGGAAATTACAGAGGCGATAGTGTTCATGAAAATTTGTAATTATTACTTCATTTTGATATCTAATCAGTGCTATAATGTCATTTTAGGCAGCAATGTGTTTATATTAAAAGAAATAATAAAACCTGTTGTTGTAGAACTAGAATTACTTGTATGCAAATCCGAAAGTTGCAACAGGAATAATAGACAAAGGGATAGGCATCCTAGTCTGCTGCCCTCTTTTGAAATATATATCCTAGGTCTCACAATAGGCGGATTAGCGGCCATTTTGTCTTCGACATGATTTTATTCACATGTCCTTATATTTTAGTACACAAATATACAAGTTAACAGGTTTACAATTGTAAAATTATATTTTGAGTATACAATATATTCTGTAGTAAATAGATCAAATGACGATGATTGTTCAGGTATTATATGCTTGATAGGATTAAACTGGTATTCTCCTCCGCCGTCAGTGTGATTCCAATCACTCCACGTACCGTGTTGCGAAGGTGGAGGAGTCTAAGGCTGTATTGACGAACACGCATGCGTTAAAAATGATGTAGCCTAGGTCGAACAATAGCGTGACGTAGTTTCCGGCATTGTTCCTATGCACTTTCACCCTCCTGGTTGCAACAGATTATTTTCATTTCTTTGTTTGTCAAGCATGATTGCTAGTTTTTACGTAACGTTGGGCGCAAGGTACATTTTGTACCACTAGGGCGTAAACAGATTAATTTACCGTGCCAACTGATAGTCGGTCAACGAATTAACTATTCACACACCGAATTTATTTGTCAAGCTCACAGTCAATTAATTTATGTCAACATGCGGTCCTTTTTCGCCAGCTAAGAGCTAGCTGTCTAATTCGGAGATCGTCTTTGTTTGCTAAAGAGATTTAAGGAACAAACCAAAAGATCGATGACGTCCTATAAACGAAACTAGTTTCGTTTAGGGGAGGGTAAAATACTCGATTACGTTTGTACAAAAACATCGGTCTGAAAAATGTGTCATTATTATTATTATTATGTCAAAACTTTCAACATTTCATTATTAAGTTTCTGGTAGGGAGGAGGGGTCGGCTGAGAAACGAAACTAGTTACGTTTATTGGACGTCATCGATCTTTTGGTTTGTTCCCATACTGGGTACTAGCATTGGTTTGAATTACTTTGCGGAACTTTTTACGGTGAAAATATATGCAAGACCTGATATTCGATTTGTAAGAAAACGAGAGTATGTTTGGCCGTTTCAACGAATGAAAACGAGTGAGAATTTCAAAAGTTATGGTTTGAAGGAAATATGACATTAAAAGTTATATGCCAGGCCTATAATTATTTCCACAGCATATCAACGCTATAATGGTTATAATCAGGCGTTCTTACATTTGCAGACCTCCTGGAGACCAGCACAGCATGAGATGCGAGTGTATTGATACATGATTAAAACATAGACCCTATTTCCAGGGTCTATGATTAAAACCTTTATGGACGTAAAAGTCAAAGTAACAATATCCTATATCCTGTATCGTTTTATGGATAAAAATGACTCAAAATGTCATTAATGAAATAATTGATTTCTTAAACATCAGTTTTGTTTTTTCAACGGGAAAAATCCGATTCAATTTCAGGGCCTCAGGGCCTATCTACGATATGGCCATAATTTATACATGTAGGCCTATTGAACAATATACCCCCATTTCACTAAGCCAAAAAAGAAACTTATAATGTTTCACAAGGTCGTATCTTAAAATCCTGTCCACCAAAATTAACCAAAATTACACACAGGATTGCCTCAATACTCTACTCTAAACACATGTCAGTAACTAAGCAGTTGTCCAACTGACATAATAGCAAAATGTACTGATATGGAACAGCTTCCTGGACCACATTCACAGCCCCATTGGTACCAAGCAAACGAAATCTGTGAGAACGGCATCTTGACTCACAGGTCACAAACTTACCAACAGATACAAACAGATCACAAACTTACCAGGATCATCATGTCACATGTCCAAACAAATAATGAAGTCCTTTAGTAACGGGTATGTCCATCGTGCGCTTTTCATGCTTCCAACCAAGTTTCTGATGATATCCTGGGGAAGATTGCCCCATGCTTCCTGTCACTAAAGGACTTCATTATTTGTTTGGACATGTGACATGATGATCCTGGTAAGTTTGTTTTGACTCTCTTTAATGTTTTTAACTTAATGTTGTTAAAATTGTTGGCTGTGACCTGCGATTCCAAATGCAATTCTCACAGATTTCTTTTGCTGGGTGCCAAAAGGGCTGTGAACGTGGTTCAGGAAGTTGTTCCATATCAGTGCATTTTGCGGTTGTGTCAGTTGACCAACTGATTGCTTACTGACATGTGTTTAGAGTAGAGTATTGAGGCAATCCTGTGTGTAATTTTAGTTCATTTTGATGGACAGGATTTTAAGATATGACCTTGTGAAAAATTATAAGTTTCTTTTTTGGCTTAGTGTATTATAAATAGGTAGGTAAACAAATGAATTATTGTATTATTCTATCAATTATAAATAAAATGACTAAAGTGAATCCACCTTTTTCATTTGATCATGTTGATTATTAAATAATTATTATGGCATTCAACAAAATGATTGAAGAGAAAACACACAATGCAGACCATAGAATTCATTATACGTGGCCGGCCTTATCACTTGGTACACCGTAGCTCATCTGAAAGCCTGTTTAAATCACAATGGTCAGAATTAAATAGTCAAAATGATTAGACAAATAGGCTACACTGTCCATACACTGTACAGTCTCATTGCAAGATCATTATGATCGATGCGAATTATAGAAACAGTTCAAACAATAAAATTACTACATCTTTATCTTGACACTTCCTCATTTGCTCGCCCTGTTCCTTTTTAAAGGAATTTTTATTAACAAACAATCTGTTTCTTGCAAAACATTTTATTAGATATTGTTCAAATTTGAAAACCTGCACGATATTGAAAATCAAAGCTTGCATGTAAGATGATGCTCGGTACTTGTAAATATCTGTTTTCGTTAATGTTGATATAAATGTTGCATAAAGAGTAATTCCAGCTGGCTTAAAAATTTCTCACACACATTAATGCTTTGGGAATATTTCCAAGAAATTGTAATACAAAGTTTAAATCTTTTAAAACTTCAATATTTATGTTGCATGGTATCAGGAAACACGTAAAGCTGTAAACACTTGATCATTGTCATTCTTGGCTTAAATGTTCTTTACAATATAACATATTTACACAACCTAAAGAATTCAAGTTGGAAAGTTCCAATCGCAGAAATCAAAGTTTTCTCGGACAAACTGTTATTTATCTTCAGTGAAAGCATGACTAACTTAACACAGTCGGATTATAATATAGATGATGTGGACTAAATTTAATGAGATACACAAACTTTAGGAAGCGGTGAGTGAGTATGAAAACAACGCCCGTTGATCAAACTTGGAATGAACTGCATTGATGCACGCATTATGTAATGGTTAATTTCTTCGCAACCAGTCAACTAAATCAAATAAAATTTTCGTTTTTTTTTCATTTATTTTTATTCTGATGTCTATTTCTCGACGTACGTTCAATTTTCTTCACTCGGTAATATTTTCTGGGACACCCTGTAGTTGTATTGAATACTAATTTGTGCAACATATCTTTTTCTTTTACTTTGCAAGGTACCGGAAGAAAGTTGCCCTTAATTCAGCTATTCTTCGGGACATGCCACCGGCAAAGGATCGCGTGGTCTTCTGGATAGAACATGTCATGAAGTTTGGTGATGAGCATCTCCGTGCCCATGTATTTGAACTTAATCTAATCCAATATTACCTTGTAGATGTAGCGGCCTTTCTAGTGCTTTGCATCATGGGGTTTATATTAGCTATGCTATTTGTATGTGGGTTATGTTGTAGAATGTGTAAGAAAAATAACAATTCAAAGGCAGAATAATGAAGCATAATAGGTTTAGTCAATTTTTAAACGTTGCACCTCCTTGCCGATTTGCGATTTTGAAAAGCGATTGGAAATTAATTTTGAAAAGATTACATATTCCTCCTGACTAAATGGTGCCACATTGATGTTTAGATCCTTAGCCACCGGTACAATATCCTCCATCTATTTCAGGAGGGATACCTAGGAGATCTTTAAAGTGAGTGAACCAGTTGTTAATCATTTCATTCTGCGTGTCTCCCTTCAGCTGACCTTTGACCTTTCACTGATGATTTCCTTCCAGTTATTTCATTAATTAGCTTCCAGCTTTGTCTATGCTTGCAGTTGTCATGCGCTTCCTCAACCGCTCTTAGCCTTTTACTTAGATCTTCTTCCGTAGCAGTATTACCGTACAAACCTGTCTACAAGCATATAGTAGCGGCTGTGATGATAGCAAATTTCATGCTAGCGCCCTCCACAATTTCATATCATTATGGAATTTGAGCAAATCAATTACCGACACAAGCAGGTATACAATGTATTATTTTATCTTTATTTCGTATCTCACGAGCATAGCTCACTTGATAAGGCATAGGACTTTGGTACATGAGCGCTTTAGACTATAGATCGAAGGATGGTGAGTTCGAGCCTCATCACGGTCACATGAATTTTATAAACCAAATATATTTCGAACTTTTCATTTATATTTTGGTGTTGTATTTATATTTTCTTGCATTCTTCTATTCAAAATGATAAGTAAGTACATGAAGATATGACTAATTGTGATAAGGATAATGAACTGAGTGCAATACATTAGTCAAGATGCAATATTGCTAAATACAATAACTCCATGGCAACTGCGATTATCTTGACGAATGCATTTGCTTAAGTACATTATGCGCCATATACTTCGAGTATATTAAAACAATAGGCAATATTAAATATTGGTAAATTGTGCTTTACAAATCCACTTGATTACTTACGTTTTTAGACGTTTCATCTTCCTACGGAAGACTTCATCAGTAATGTGATGAACCAGCAACACTCCTACTCTCATCTCCAGAGTGCACAGTTCTTTGCAGTAGCTGGTCATATACATGATTGAGTGAGCATGTCCCTTCATCGCGGTTGACCACGTTGCCACAATTGACCAATATTTGATTTCAAACAATCCTGATGAACTTATTCAAAGAATAGGCAATATTAATTGCTGCATTCATTATATTAGTTTCAATATTAGGGAATTCTAAAAACACCGTCAGGCCACTGACCAGGTAGCATTTAACTAGTCAAGAAAATCAATCACTGTATAAGTTAGCTATCAATGGTATCGATTGCGCCATACGGCATACTTTAGTAACTTGCTGGTTGCTGGGACCATTGCTTTATCTCTGCTATAGCTGATTATTTCATCCCATAAGGATCCTGGGGTCATTTCTCATAGCCTGAGTTCTGATTTATCTTCTTGCAATAACTGGTTGATCAATAACAAGTTGTCGCTTCATGTGGGAAACACTGAGTGTATTCTATTTGGGACCAGATCAAAATTAGGCAAGGTCGGTGATTTTCAGATTTCCTACAATAATCAAACTATCAAAGCCCAAACGTCCATCAAATACCTGGGAGTGACACTTGGCCAATACCTCTCTGGAGACATTATGGTTAGGTCTATAATTAACAAAGTTACTGATAAACTCAAATTTCTTTACAGACATGTTCAATATCTCAATCAGAATTTACGGAAAAATCTCTGCTCTGCTCTTTTACAATGCCATATAGACTATTGTTGCACATCATGGTATTCAGGCCTTAACAAACACTATCAACGCAAATTACAAATTATCCAAAATAAACTGGCTCGTTTCATTCTCAACTTGTCTCCCAGAGAGCATATTGGTCAGGTTCACTTGGATTCCATTAAGCTTTTGAAAATCCATGACAGAGTCAAACAACTCCGACTCAATCACATGTTCAATGTTTTCTATGCAATGGGTCCCACTTACTTTGATCAGTTTTTCACTAAAACCACCGTCACTCACATAATGTCCATGTCCCCAGATTCAGAGGCCCTGCTTCCAACTCCTTCTTTTATCAAGGTAACCTTGACTGGAACTCTTTACCTATTCACATCATGTCTATCACAAACAAGAGTTCCTTCAATTCCCATGTCAAATCCCACTTATCTCAATGAACCAGGAAATGGCTGAATATGTTTAAGTTATTTCTCTTTTGTCCCTTCTTTTGTGGCTATGTTTTAATCTCCCTTTAGCAGGCACCTTTTCATTTTGGACCCCATTAGAAATAAGTTGGCATATTTAGCCAACTTTATGGGTTATCCTGGCTCATTGGCTTGGTTGTATGTTTCATGTGATGATGATTGATTGCATATTTGTTATTTTCTGTATTGTTGTCAATTTTGCCAAATAAATAATAAATAGATAAATAAATAAAGAAAGAAAAATTCACGCATGGTTTGTAACCATTTGACTTTATGTTGTGATCATTTTTATATCGTGGTTCTGAACGCAGAGAGCATGAACTGGAAACGATAGATCTACCTGGAAACGATAGATTTTGACATCCCACTGGTACGACGGCGAATGGAGATGAGAAAATAAACTTATATAATAATATCAAAGGGACTTTATAGTTCTGTGATATGAACTTTAAAATCTACTTATATTAAAACACACGACAGTGGAATTTTACAGTTTGTACAATATTATAAAGCATGATCGTGATATTATGCGCTAGTGTGTGTTTCCCGGGCGTGTTTATGATTTTAGATATAGGCCTACATGTATTGAATATTTTGTAATGCTGTAATCTTGGTACCACCCCCCTCTTTTTTATCCCTTTTAATTAATAAAAGCTCGATTATTCTCATTTGATGTTTGATTTATTTGGGTTCATTAATCATAATTTATGGCAATGATAGTTCCAAAATAGAACACAATTTGTAACCTATGATTTACATCATGCGCATAAAAAATGCCATAACCTGTAACCAGTAATTATTTTAACACCACATAATGTATATATTTCTGTCCCGGGATTTCTGTACCTCCTGCCTACGTAGGAGAAACTTCCATATGGCCCGGTCCTTGGTAGCAGCTTCTTCCTCAGACCACCTGGTGCCAAGTCTATCCAAGTCCCTTTGAAATAACATTCTTCAAAGTTGTCCTAGGGCGTCCAGGTCTTCTCTTTCCGTGGGTGGGATTTCAGTTTTTGATAGCAAAAAAGGTCGAGTAATTTCATTCCCGATTCGAATTCTGCACCCGCCCGAGGGCTTCACAAGCATGTCGTCATACTCTACCCGAGTCCAGCCAGTATATGAGTAGAAGCAGAAGCAGAATTTGGCGGAAGTTTAACGGTAATTTTGCCTTTTTGGACACTAAAAGTCAATTGATTTTAATTTTGTTTCAATAGAGTCTTTGATTAATTAGCACAATGAGGTGGGTACAGATTTTATATAAAAAAAGGTAAAGGAGACGATCCTGTATAAACAGTGATCGGAGTGCCCATCTCTCTTTCATTGGCGATTGGGCCAGACTCCTCCATGTAATGTTGCTATAGGGGGATCGCTACACCTCCTCTACAGCGAGTCTGTTACCTTCCCAGCATTTAAGAATGCCGGTACCCATTTAGACACCTGGGTGGAGAGGAGTAATCGAGATAAAGTGCCTTACTCAAGGGCACAACACGATGGCGTCGCCGGGGCTCGAACCCGCAACCTTCTGATTATGAGTCAGTGCCCGTTCCGCTAGGCCACCGTGCTCCCGAGATTTTATATATCAAATTTAAAAGAGTTATTTTCAAATGTCCGACATGTGTATTTCCTATTGATTACATATTGGCGTGTGTCAGTCCTAAATATACATAGGCACGTCGTATATAGGACTTGTAGAAACAGGTTGTGAAGGAGACAGAAACCGGTTGTGAAGGAGACTACGTGCATCGCTAAAAATTAGATAAGCGTCCTTAACAATCAGTCAACTTTAGGACAAATGGGTGAAAAAGGACACTTTCGCGATTTTTTCTATTAACTTTCTTTATTTCACATAATCCATACTCATATCGCCTAGCTAAATAATGAAAAATATTTTAGACCAATCAAATCAGTATATAAGAGCCTGTGCCTTTAATACATCTTGTTGAAGATGATTACAAAAAACTACGGTCGTGCCGGATGGCAGAAATCATATTAGTTTTCCAGATTTAGCCATTTAACCTGTAATATTTATTAGCTCAATTCTCGGAGATCAAGCATTTCACCAACCTAGAATTTCAGAGGGAGTAGGTTCGTGCAACGTTTAAAAACTGATTAAACCTATTATGCTTCATTATTCTGTCTTTGACTTGTTATTTTTCTTACATATTCTACAACATAACCCACATACAAATAGCACAGCTAATATAAAAACCCACAAAGCAGTAGAAAGACTGCTACACATGATGCAGTCATGGTCCATGGCAAAGGCGATTCGACCTTTGTGGCATTAAACCCAGTTAACAGGAAATTAATCCAGTAAATCGATTCAGTAAAGCAAATAAGCTCATGTATTCGATCACTAACGGCAACAAGCTTCGGTCGATTACCCCAGCTGCCGCGTGTGTAAACTCTAATTTGCATAGAGGCTGTACGTGAAATTATTGATTGGCTCCAAACAAAGGATTTGAACCGGTGCACGTAATCATGGCGCAGTGCAGTCCATTCAATCAAATCATGAAGGTAGTATGAGAAGGAGTGAGCTCGCGTTAAGCTCATTACGTGAATCCTATTGTATACACAATAGAGACAGATATACCTTTGATCTAATGATCATCGCCGATAATTTCTGGAATGACTCCGTCTCATGGGGGTTCATATTTAGTAACAAGTAAATCACGTATGCGCAAAACATGTATTATGGATGCGCATACATTTACTTAGCTGTTGAACTTGAATATTCATATTTCATTTAATATATGATGTTTTTTACGATTAATATGTTGAAACATGTTGTTCCAGAATGTTTCTAAATAGTTTATTATGGAATAGTGCAGTTCACACACATTTTAAGGACGGGTAAAATTGTTTTAACCACTGTTTTAAAAATACGAAGATCTTATTAAAATAAATTGCGCATTGATGAGTTGAATTATACTCCCATCAAACGAGATGTATCTCAGTGTTGCCCGGTACTGCCCGGGTTGGTCCGATTTTATTTGTTTACCCAAAACTTTAACAATTGTTCCTCCCCCGAGGTTTCAAAATAAACCGCGTCCTGAGCCCTCTTTTAAACTAGCCAATAAAAGAGATGTAAAGCATAATGTGCATCATTTTCATCAAGTTAGAATGACTTATGCTGTTTCATCATATTTATAGCGCACACAAGTGTGCGACCATGCATGTATACAACACAAGTGATAATCGTGTTACATAATCAAAACTTTGATCTGGAAACCTCAAAGGGCGGCAATTATGATTGTACAATAGAATGTGTGCGAGCTTTCTCCTTCTCTACTACCTCCATGATCAAATGTTGTCATCAACCTATTTGATCGCAGTGCATTGTTATGTGTGTGAGACGAACTGTCGCGGTTGATTGCAATCAAACAAACAATGTCTTATGTATTACTTTGTTCCGTGATGAAAATCGTGATGTTTTATTCAATCACTCTTGAAAAATGTATTTCTTTTGTAGGCCTATTACTTTGTTTTGTGATGAAAATCGTGATGTTTTATTTCATCACGCTCTAAACAATAATTATAGTTACATGCATTCCAAGAAAAAATCTTATTAAAACGGTAGGCCCTATGTTGTTTAGAAAAAATGTAGAAAGTGATGATGATGATGATGTCGATGATGATGATGATGATGATGATGATGATGATGATGATGATGATGATGATGATCTCCAAAAGTATCCCGGTTTGTTTTTCTTGCCCTAAATCGTGCGTATCTATTAATAAGGCACTTCAATAATCAATAATCAGTCCCGTGACGGCCTCCACTAACTAGCTACTAACTTGGGTTTATGGGCGCTGATATTTCATGTTCACTGTCACTTATTTATCAGAAAAGTGCGACCATTTGTCAATCACCTACAGTACCCAATTTCGGCATACTATATAAGAAACTCATCATGATGATTGCCAGAGAATAGTTAAAATGTAGCTTGTACCGTTTTTTGTGGCATCCTTCAGAAGTGAGCGGTCCGATACCAATATTTTCGGTCAAATCTCCATTCAATTAACACGGGGAGTTGGCTAGCTATGCCTTGCCCTCACTCATATTTTACAAAAGTGCGACTATTTCTGAACATCTAACCTAGCTGTAATTTTAGGTCATGTTAGAGAAATATATTTGCTAGAAGTTTGGAGAATAGCTAACATATTGGCTGGTTATTTTTCACACAGTGATGTTAACTAGGCAAGTGCCCATTCTTCCAACGTAGATCATTTGTAGGGGTCACGCGTCAATGGTGAGAGCACTGTGTATTGTGTATAGGAAAACGGACAGTAACTGCAGTATGATCTACCAGGTAATATCGGATTAGATTAAGATCAAATACATGGGCACGGAGATGCGCATCACCAAACTTCGTGACGACATGCTCTATCCAAACATGGAATTCCATGATCCAAAAGACCACACGATCCTTTGCTGGTGGCATGTCGCGAAGGATAGCTGAATTAAGGGAAACTTTCTTCCGGTACCTTCTAAAGTAACAGCAAAAAGAAATTTTGGACAAATTAGTAAACTCTTTAACTTAAAATAATCAATTTTATATATTACTTTACGCAATTTACCATTGTTATTAGGGTATTGCAAAGAACATCATTTGTACATATTCTTTTAAAGCAGATAGAGTATACAAAAGTACATAATGTCTTGTATTTGTTTTTGTGTAAAATGTTAAACAAAACTTCAAAGTTTTCATTGGGTTAGAATACATTATTAGAGCTACGGCAATCATTTCACAATTATTTTAACATGTGTCGGCGTCAGTGAGAACAACCCATTAGCCCGAAAAGTGATAAAGTTAGGTTAGGGTTGGGGATACGGTTAACAATGTTTAGAGTTAGGGTTAACATAAGTGTTAAAGTTATTGTTTAGAGTTCGGGTTAGGATGAAGTTAAGGGTTGGTGTTATGATAAGGGTTAGGGTTTATAACTAGGTTATTGGATTTTCGACCTGTAATTGTATCGGCTTCCATGCTCAAAAGGAAACATAAATAAAATAATCCCGGAACGTAATCTGATCAGTGTACTTCGGTTATTATGTAAATGCGCTTTTATAAATACGCACGTGACCACATCCGCGCTGCCATAACAGCTTATAGACAGTAAGTCTCGAAGTAACCTTCTACATAGCGTGTGGTCTTTTTATACATTTGAATGTAAAGGCGGAACAATATGAGACTGCTGTGCAGCAAAATTGTCTATTTTGTTAAACTTTGTTAACATATTGTAAACATTTCCCTCGTTGAATTTTTTTTTTCCGTCGTCAAATATTTTTAAAATTTTGTTTTAATAACATATTACAAATTCGCAATTGCAAAATGTATAATAATTTTGCAATTCAATAATACATAAATTTGATGATATTTATCTACTGAGTTCCTATCCCATTTCTGTATAGTGGTCAATGCATGAGGATTTAGTCACGCTTGCTGATCTTGGTATGTCTTGCCCATGGGTCACGTGCGTATTTATAAAAGCGCATTAATAGATATAACCTGATAGTAAAACTAATATCACTTTATCAACTGTAGGAAAAAGTCCAAAATTGGTCAGAAATCTGTTGTCAGAAAAATGATGCTTTTAAAGGTACATCTTTATGTACTTACGTATCGTTTTGTAAGACTTCCTTTATCGCTTCATAATAGCTTTCTTCTGTGATAGTAGCTGGGTCAAGACGCAAACCCATCCCCTTCGAGAATATTCTTACGGCTGTGTCTTTCTGATCCGGAGCCAATACCGGCATAAGAATCATTGGGACGGCGTTGTACAGAGCTTCATAGGCACCATTCAACCCTCCGTGACCGATATAGAGACGGGTCTTGGCATGACCTATAAATACGTAATGGTATTACGTATCTAAAAGAATTCACAAAATGAAATTGAGAAAAAAAGCCTGTGCATCAATACAGAAATGAAAGGCGCCATTATTCGGTATCGGTCAAGGGTCTGCTGGTCTTTGGACTAGAATACATTATGGGAAGTTCGGTTACAGCAACCATAAAGCATGCCTAGCGGAGTGGGGTTCAGACTTGGTGAGGAGCAAATCGACAACTACTAATATGGTATCAAGGGGTAGAGGGATTAGTGTAGTGGTCTTCTCACTCGTTTCTCACCACTGCGACCAGGTTTCAAACACTTATGGTGACCCGCAGGTCAAATTGCTAGAATTGTACATTAAACACACCTAAACAGACACAATGCAATTTGCAGGCAGCAGCTTAATCAGCGCCAATATTGCAACATTGAAACACACAACTATACAAACATCCAATCCAACCCAACCCCCAGTAGGCAATGAGGATAAAGTGCCTTGCCCAAGGACACAACACGTTGGCACGAGCGGGGCTCGAACTCACAACCTATGCATTATGAGTCGGACGCCTTATCCACTCGGCCACACGTGCTCCCACAAAAGCACAGTGGTCAACGCCTAGCGCCTAGACGTTGACCCACAAACCTCGGCATATTGAGACAATTAAAATGGACACTCAACAATGCTCAAGAGGAAAGGCATGGGTGATATAAAATTAGATCACAAGTCTCGAAATAACGGGTGTCATTTCTGCCCCCATGTGCATGATTTTCCTGGTCTCGGGAGGGGGAACATTGAAGCACAAGAAATATGTAAATATGAATGCGATCATTGGCTTTCTTTACTCATTTCTAGAATAAAATTATTGTATTTTAAAGTATGATCGATCTGTACACGTTCACCTGGATTTTATTGCGTTTGATAATAATAGTTACAACAAAATATAACAACCAAATAAAGTGCGATATATAGCTTTTAGTGTAATCGAGACGTCTATTGAGAAAAACGATAACACGTTTACCTAGCATGTCACTTTGAGGTATCCATTTGAGTATCTTGATATTAGATCCCAGGTTCGTCGGTAGTTCACCAGTATGGCGCCAAATAATTCTCTGTGGTATTCTGCTGAACACTTTCGCTATTATTTCTGTTTTCCGGTGATCAGCCAAAGAACCCACCATAGATCCCAGTGTGAAAATGATAATTCCATGATCACCAGAACCCTGGACAAACTCTTCCAGATCCTGGAATATAATAATAGATAAGTACTAAAATAATCACGGGAAACTATTCAACCAAAGTTGTTTACGATTAAGGGGCAATGGGAAGAGGCGTAAAGAAATTATTTACAGGTCTAAACATGGGTGGGCAAGCAAAACTCACTATCGGCCGTTTCATGGCAGGGTTATGGAATTATCCGGAAATGAAAGGCACAGTGTTTTTTTAATTTCTTTGTTTTTATTTTATGTTTCCTTTGTTTTCGTTTCGTTGTGTTTGCTGGGGGTATATGTTCAAAGGACGTTCCAAGTTTCGGAAAAGTAAGTAAAAAAACAAAAATGTTTTAAAAATATTTTGGTTTTAATAACATTTAAATGTCGGGTTATATAAAACGTTTAATATGATATAAACACACTACTAATAACAACTATTTAAAAAAGTTGTTTATTACAAGCCATTTGTTGCCAAACATTTTTTGCAAAATATTTTGTGAACAATTTAAACAAGTATGTATGTGTAAGAAAAGTTTTCAAAAGTTTTTCTTAATGGTTATTATAACGTTTTATCACTTTTAAGCCGACATTTGATCGTTTTCTGTCAAACATTTTGTGTTTGTTTGGCCCGCTGTTATGGGCATTTTGATATGCACAACAAACCATAAAATATATGAGTTTGAAAAAGAATCGCAGACACGGAATAATACCTGTTTCAACAGTAAAGCCATTCCTCCAGATCTGACATAGTTGGGCATCGTCGGCTGTGGGTATTCCAGACTTAAATCTGAATAGCTTATCCAGAGAGACGCTTTCCCCATTACATCAAGATTATCTGAATTTATATCAATACCTTGCTCTGTTTGAATAGCTCTGTAATCTGCCAGTAACAAATACGGGTAAATAAATCGCTGCAAAAATCTCAGCAGTACATTTTCAACCCGCTCAACAAATGTATGTCATCTTGTCAGATAGTCCGACGCAAATCTCTGGTACATACGAAAGTTCTGAAGGAAAACCAAAGACTCTAGATCGAAAATATGGGGATTCTCTGGACATGCTGGATGTGGTGACTGCGACAAATGGTGTGTCCAAATACCTCGCTAGAAGTGCGTCACACGGATACAATACATCCATTACAATTAGGTTATAGTTATGAGACTTAAGTTTCAGAAGTAATTCCGTATCGTTGAATAAATCACGACAGTCACGGGTAGATATTTTTGCCTCACCATAATCAAGCTTAAAACCAGCCAATTCAATGCCGTTGTGAAGCATCTCCTTATTAAGAAAATTAATTTTCTGCGTCACTTGTTCAGGATTGCGGAGATTATACCATGACCAATTGACTGCGTTGAAATCTTTTACATACGGAGAGTCCTTCATCAAAGCATTACCGAGCAGATGTATTTGATGACCCTTTGCAGACAACGCATTTGCTATTACAGCCAAAAGTGGGTAATGACTTTTATCGAAAAATGAAGGCAAAATGAATAATATTTTGCCATTAGATGTATATTCGTTTGAACCATTATCATCTTGGCGACAGAAACACCTTGTTTGTGTGATAAAAATGATGAGCAGCAGTAATGTATGCATGGTTTTTGACGCGCCTGGCATACGTACTATAGAATTACCTCGAGAACTACATGTTCATGGTAGCTTATGTTGGGCATGATCACCTCTGGTTTGATAGGCCCTAGTTACTGTATTGAACACCACAATACAGGGTGTCCCAGAATGATTTATACCGGGAAAGTTTTATTTTTTTAGGCATTAATATTGGTAGTATTGTTTTACAATCTAAAATGGACTTATATTTAGCTTTCTTGGAAATTTTAGATTTTAGAAATTGGACATTTCTAAAAGAAGTTACATGATATTGCGTAAAAATGGTGAATTCCAAGTTTCGACAAAACTACATATTTTGAAAACCTGTAAAATCATTAAAAGTTCAGCACAAAGTTATTTAGAAAATGTTATGCAGTATATTTGTTGTGTCCTGTTCTTACTTCTAAATAGTCGATATCTGTCGATTATTCATGATTTTACGAAGCATTCCTTGTATGGAAAAAAGGATTTGTTACGCTTGAGTGACCTTAAACTATTCTTTCTTTGGCGGCAGGTCTAAAGATATATTTCGAGTTTCATCATTTAAAATGCCGGCAGAGATGGATTTTTCATAAAAGTATAGAGAAGGTTCGTCCTTAGCATGCTTAGTGTCACAGCATGTATTTATGTTCATGGTATATTGGCAAACCCACAGCTGCGTAACGGAGAAGATTAAAATTTACTGCGGAGGATCCTTGAAGAAGTTATATCCTCTGTAATAATGACATTTTTGGGTAAAATTGAGGTAAAAACTACATAAAAAATACGCTACCTTTGTATTGGAAAGAGCTTTTACCATAATTTGTATTGCACTTTGGAACATATAAATCGCCATTTACACTACCTCTAGTGCTAACAGAATGAATGATATTAACTGGACGAAACAAATCATTGAGGTAGGAGGGTGCGATTTCATTTTTAACTTTAAACTCTCTTATATTCATGAAGCCTAAAGTACGCAATATGTCGTTTATATGAGTTCTGTATGGTACACTTAGTATAATTCGCATTGCCGTGTTTTGGAGTTTTTGAAGCTTATTTAAGTTTAATACATTGCAGCTACTTCAAATAGTAATTGCATAATCAAAATGTGGTAAAACCATAGAGTTGTATATAGTAATCAGTGAACTTTTGGGACAAACTCTTCTCATGACTGCAAGACTTGTACACACTTTACGACAAATATTGTTGATCTGTTCTTTCCATTTCAAGTTAACGTCAATTTGAACACCAAGATATTTAAAACATGTGACATTTTCAATCTCAACATTATTCATATACACTTTAACATGATCAATTTTACTAGTTTTAACAGGTGTATCAAGTAACATAACTTTTGTTTTCTTCACATTTGCTTTCATAAGATTATTATCAAACCATTTACAGAGTGTATTAAGATCTTCATTTAGGTTATTCTCTATTTCCTTAACTACAAACATAAATCAAGGTATCGTCGGCATACATGTTTTAGATCATTTGGTATTTCATTAATAAATAAAAGAAATAAAAGTGGCCCAAGGATAGAGCCTTGTGGAACCCCTGATGATATAACATGGGGCATAGAAATGGAATTATTAATAGATACATATTGGGTACGTTTGGTGAGATATGAAAACCATTTTCTTTCATTATCTTTAACACCCAATGCGTGCATCTTTTGAATAAGCAGTTTATGATTTACCATGTCAAAGGCTTTACTTAAATCTACAAAGACTGCTCCAACATAATTACCATTATCTATATCTGTACTCCATTTATCAATCGTTTTAAGGAGATCTGTACAGGTGGAGTGTTGTTTACGAAAACCAGATTGACTTTTGTACAAAATATTGTTATCGGTGACATGATTATATAACTGACTATGAACAATCTTTTCCAGTAGCTTAGAGCACACAGGTAAGATAGAAATGGGCCTGTAGTTGGAAAACTCATCTTGATTACTACCTATTGTAAGCTCTACATCTGTGCCAAATTTGGTGTATATCCTGTAAAAAGAATGTAGCGGGATTTCTCCAATATATTACACAGAGCGGCTGGACGATTGTGATAAAGGATCCATGTGTTATGAAGCCTTTGCGCTGTAAATTACACACATGCAGCTTTCGTCCATTTTCAGTAATAGCAATGTCACGCCAAAACGAATCAAGCTATTTCCATGAAAGTCACAGAATAAGTAGGAGACATGTGTGGCATTGTATTACACTTATTAAAATTAGATACACTGTTGACTATATATTTTTGATATTTTGTTCAAACACGGTATAAATCATTCTTGGACACCCTGTTGGTCAGCGCCCTTTGGATGGCTGTTTGAAACACATTGGACACCTTTTCACAGTATTTTATGGGGCTAAGAGCACAGCAGACTCATTAAATTCCATTCTGAATAGGAGGAATATGCTTCTGATATCAAGCAATTTAGTTTTTTGGAAATTTGCAATATAATGGCAAATTATTAAAATATACATGTTATAGCATCACGTATGATTGGCAGTAGGCCTACTACGATAATTCTTTCTGTACCATGATATAGAGATTATCATAGTATACATTTTCTTATTTTTAAGTTTAAAGTACCATGCCGAAAAACTGGTAACATCATAATGTGCGGAATTTGGGCGATTTTCGGGAGTGATGAAGATGTTACCAAGTATATACATTGTGCATTGACCATCGCTCATCGAGGTCCTGATGCCTTCCGAATTGAAAACATTCACCATTATCGTAATTGCTGCTTAGCCTTTCACCATCTGGCTATTATGGACGAGGTCTATGGTATGCAACCAATGAGAATCAAGTCTATGCCTCATATCTGGATGGTTTACAACGGAGAGATATATAACTACAAAAAGGTATGAAATACGTTTAAAAATTGTTATTAAGCAATGACTTTTACAATGATGCTTCAAAACTGTATTATGTTGTTGACAAATAAATGATGAGATTTCGTCACAACAACATCAGTGTTGAAAAAGAAGTCTTTTAGACTTCGAAACGTACTGATTTATTGGACTAGAAATATGAAATCTCTTTATTTATTTAGATATTGATATTATTGTAAACTTGGTTCTCGGTTAAAATTGGCCCACATAATACTTCTTCAATTATATTCTCAAACAGTGGCAGCGGAAGCATTGCAATTTAGTGTGAGGGGAGCTTAGGAATGCAATCCATATTGGTCCATGCAATTGGTCCCAGTTGAGGCCAGGGGCTCTTTTAGGAGAAAAAAGTCACTGCACGTTGGTGAATGTAAAGTTTCGATGATCAACCAGATGTGACGAGCATTTTTGACTTAAGATATCTGATTGGACACTTGACACTCTCAAATTATATAGCAATACTTAATCTACAAATAATCAGGCAAAATGGGTCTGAATAAAATTTGAATAGAAAAAGCCGAAGGTCTAATTGATTTTAGACGGGACATTACTGCAGTCACCCGCTTTTCCCACTTGTAGGGATTAGGATTATATTCCTGGCAAGTTATCAATGTTGTGAGCTCAAACTGATGGGGTCCGGGGATCCGTCTTAGATCCCATTGTGGAGTCCAGAGTCTCAAGCTCACGAGTTTTTTCAAAGCATCCATATTAAGTTTTCATGATTAATTTGGAAAGAGTTTAATGAAGTCGTTTAAGGGTAGACGAGGTATTGTTGGTCGAAGCAACCTAAAAATCGATTTTCATTATCTAGATCCATATATTATTGAAAATTAACACCTTGGTGTTTTGCAAAAGTTCATTCTACAAATCGTATACTTTGCAAACTTGCTTAATTTATTGTTGTTAATGAGTTATGTACGTTTTACAAAAGTGTTGTTGTTTCAGCCCTCTTTACAACATAACTCAAGAACCGCAACACCTATAAAAGTATATCTGTGATATTTTAATTCTTCTACACACTCGCTATGAATTGAGCAGTGCAGTTTTTGCCAAAGCTCACTACCATTCGTAAGATGCTGTGAACTACCAAATCACAACAGTTTAAAATAATTAATAACCTTAATAACGCCTTCGAGATTTACTTCTTTTAGTGTGCCTAATTGCAATTGATCATAATTTGGTTTAATTCATTATGTTAAAAATTACTTTATTTTATGACCATTCAAACAGTAAGAACTTTCTTCTGTTGAGATGTCTATTGCAACATAATCCCCATATTTTGTTTCCAAACCATGCATAGACAAATCGCGGAAGAATACATGGATTTGTGCACAAAACGACAGGTAGCCTACTTTGGTTCAAGTCGTTGTTTTTAGCCCAGCCAAACTACGGCTGGACTCTTGTTTTACATCAGTTTCTTCTTCCTCTACTACTTCTTCTTCTTCTTTCTTTCTTTCTTCTTGTATTTGGGCAGTAATTTACCTGTAATTCCGAACATACTCTGCCTCTTTTGTCCTTATCTGATGGGATTATGACCTAGCGATGTTTACACTCAGATATTACGACAAATAAAGCTGACACACAAAATGAAGGGTATGGGTTTTAAAAAGGAGATTCCAAGAGTTGATATAAGGGGTATCACTTCCGCTCCATGCGTATGATTTTGATATTGTTAGCTTTGTTAGCTTTAACTCATCAGAACCGCAAAAAAAGTATAAATGTTCTTACCATGTGCGAAGGATCATATCCTAATCGTAATCATATTATATATACCGTATATGATGTAATTTTTTTAATACTTATTATGTTTCTGTAGTCAATTCTTATCATAACCCCTGACCTTATGTATTTTTATTATCAATATTGGAAATGTGCTTTAAATCTCAGACAAAAATGTTCTTACCATGTGCGAAGGATCAACTCTTAATCGTAATGTAATGTTTTATTTCGTTTTTAGAAAATACACATCATAAGTATTAAAATGGTAAATTTTTCTACTTTAAACGATATCCAGAAGCGGGTTATGGTTTGTCGAACTTTGCTCCTTCAACAAAATGGTAGCTTTTTTCGTTTCTACATGTGCCTCTTTTTCCACATTGCTTAACAATAAATATCAAATAGTCATAATTGGCGGTCATTTCAAATCATCCCCAAGTCAATGAGGTTAAAGAAAGTTATCTCATTATTAATTGTTGGTTATATATACATACCTATACAAAATACAATGCCTGGTAACCCACCACTTGAACAGGATTTAGCCAGAGCAAACAAAGATCAGAGCTATTAAAAATTCTATAGCCATCTAAAGTAGAAGCTTATTATCCTCTTCAACAATATGATTATTGATTGGTGTTTGACTATCAAAATGATATAGATTTCGCGCCAGCTTGAGGTACCGATGAATACGACCTTCATGTACATTTTACACTGTAACTCAGAATACAATTTAGGGAATTCACGACGCATTCGTACTGTATGGTCACATATGATGTCAGGGTGGTTTTTTAAGGTCTGATTTTTAAGTTTGTTAGGCCGTATAAAATTGGTTACTGTATATCTTTTTTGTTGTTGTACTTGTCCCTTCCCAGTTTTTCAAACTTTTTTTAGTTTATAAGAGAACATGGATCATTGCCGAGTCTTTTTGTGGTGCTCTAGGGCAGTGTACTTCGAGTATATTTCCACCTAAAATATAAAATGAAGCGGCCTTAGGGGGGGGGGGGGGTAAACTGAATTCCATCACCCGTGTTGTACGTAGACAAAAGAATGATGAACGTTTATAACACAATACAATATAACATCAATTTTAAGCGGTTTTAATCCACTCAATTGGGTAGTCACAACACTAAAGGGACCCAGTAATTATGGCCGAATGAATTCATACCATCACTTGGCTCGTTGGATTCATCTATAGTACTGTATGATGGTAATCTTACGTGTACATGTAACATAGGCCTATAAGGGGCTGTCATTTTCTTCGGAATGGGGTGGTCATGAATATGTCGGTACTGGAGTCAATTTTTTTGACACCCCCCCCCCCCCCCTATCGCGAGCTAAATTTTTACGACCCTCTTATCTCGCGTTTTTATAACACACCACCCTCCCTTCCACCCACACAGACTCAAGACACATTATTCATTGTTGAAAGGCGCAAAGCCCACAGAAACTTTTGATTGAAAATGTATATAAAGTGGGCGGAGCGCAGAAAAATTGTGATCGCGCGCGGAGCTCGTGAAAGTTTTACATTATATAACTTAAGATTGTGTACACATTTTGATTTAAGTTAAAAGAATACGCCCGTAGCGCTCAAAATATTTGAGTCAACAGCCCTTAATAATTTTATAACCCCCTCCTCTTTTTGGTGTATAAAATTATGACCCCCCGCTATTTTTGGTATAAAAATTCTATACCCCCAGTAGGCCTATATTCATGACCACCCCCTTCCGAAGAAAATGACAGCCGCTGAGATCCCTGTCCTCACGTGCAAAAATGATCAAATAACATCATCGGCATGCATCTAAACAGTTCTGACCTTAATACCCATAAGAATCCCATTACGTCATTGATATGCCCAACAGTTTTGATATCAGCTATATCTAGCTTTTCCGTCGTTAATTTTTTCCGTAATGGAAAACGCAAATAAAGATTTATTTCATCTTTCGGGTTAAATTATTTTTCCATTTGCACTAAAATGCCGCTATTTTGCTAGAGTTTCTGTATATCCGAATAGGACGACTTGTAGATGTCACGTGCGTATTTATAAAAAGCCCCTGGGCCTCATGGAAGAACAGAGGAAACATCCACTAAATGAATAACCCAGGCAAAAGAAGAATTAAAACAAAACAAAAAAAGCGCATTTATAAATATACCCGAAGTACACTGATAAATGCGACTCGTATAAGAAAATAGAGTCATGACTTACAGTACTTATATTTGCAGGTGCAAGAGGAATACGGCTTTGCGTATGAAACAGAAAGTGATGGGGAAGCCATTATCCATCTTTATGACAATTTTGGAATGGCCCGCGCTGCAGCTATGTTGGACGGGGTCTTTGCATGCTGTCTTCTTGATCTTAAAGCTGGAAAAGTAAGAACGTATAATATCAATTCTTGTTTCCCAGAAATCGCACGTTTAGCACATTTACCAATTATATAGCAATATCAGTCCTTCACGTAAATAGGCGAAAGAGGCTATCGTGTACCAACGACCTGCGATCGGGCCTGTGATGCACCAGCCCCCTCCGGCTCCCACGACATGCACTGGTCATGTCATGTGTACTCAAATAGTCACCTATTACGGAGCACTCCTCTTACAAAATGTACAAGATTGTAACATACTTTCGAAAACTAACATACCCTGCAAATAACTGTAGGCCCTAGTTGGGACAAAATCAGCAATTTTAGTCGAATAACATGCAGACAGGCTATTAAACACATCTAAAGACCGACCTTAGTTACGATTAACAAAGTAACACGCATTGGTGACATGCTCTGGAATTAAAATAGAGATTTTCTTTGTTTGATTTTATTTGATATCAGAAGGACTTTTCTCGTATTTAGAATGCAATTTCTATATATCTGGTGTACTCTCAGCTCCCATAAAATACTGTGCAAACGTTAATATCCGATTCCTTAAAGGAAATCTGTACCATAAACTAATCAATGGTTATATAGTTGCAGTAATAATAAAAACGACAAACAGTAAAAGTCCTAAGCTTATATACGTCCAAATAAAGGAGAAATTCTTAATTCCTTACGACAATCAGCGATCAGTTTGTAATCCATGGTGCGGCCATATTGATACCCGATGTATTTTATTACGCTGTAACGGTACCCCGATTTTGAAACCAGCGAAATCCGTGCCACCAGCCTCGTCCCTCGTGAACTTTGGTGACACGAAGCGAATACTACCAAAGTTCAGATTCAACATTCGTTCAAAAGAAAACACGACAATTTTTACCCATAAAACTACAGAAGAACATAAAAAAATGTATTTTAAGTAATATTTATGATCAACAATGTCTTTTGAGAACGAAAAGTAAAAACAGCACTAAAAACCAAAATTCGCTGTGGGGGTCGCGAATGCCATAGCAACACACGCTCGCCGCGGGTATGTGTGAAAGGTTACACTACCGCTTGTGGCAGAAAGGATTCGCAAGCAGCTATCATGGCGGCTTCCATGAATCGCAGATTAAAAGTGCTTTTTCTTTGTTAGGAATATTCCGAAATTCATATAGACCGTTTCACAGGTCAATGAACTTTTGCCGCCACAACATCAGTAGGGCTGATGATGCGTTCAGGATTGGACGTGAAAATTTCCCACTCAAAAATAGTAAGTCCAGTTGACTAGATTATAGTTTAATATTAATACTGTTTACTACCTGGATGAATGATAATCTTCACAAACGTACCGTCTGGTATGTTTAATTTAGGGGTATATAACTATATTAGCCATTGATTAATTTATGGTACAGATTTCCTTTAATCAATAGAAAACCAAAGATCAAATGTGTCTGTCATTTTCGGACCCTTTGGTCAACTATTTATTGCCACAGGTGTTCGTTGCCAGGGATACGTACGGCGTTAAACCCGTGTTTCGCTTACTCCGGAAAGATGGTTTTCTAGCAGTTTCTTCTGAAGGAAAAGGCACGTATAACTGTATGGGTATACATATGCAAACAGAATGTTTTTCTTAGACATGTTACATTATAATACATACATATACAAATGGACATGTAATAAATAAAACATAATTTTTCACCAGGCTCGCCATCACAATAATAAAGGAGACAAGCAGAAAAAGTGATCCCGCCCGGGAATCGAACCAGTTGAAATTCGAACCTATAAGCGGTCGTTCGAACCTATAAGCGGTTCCTGGCGAGGGTGAACCTGATGAAAAATAGTATGTTAATTTATATAATTTTCGTCGATCATGCCACTGTTTTTCCATATGGATATGTATTAGTCTGTGCAATGAGCAATGAGCTGGTATTATAGATTCAGTAGGGTGAACGATTATAAAGCGAACGCTAGGTTACAATTCTGTGTGGGCTTTTGTTTACGAAATGAGACAATGGTCTGCTTATTGTTAACCAGCGTTCTTGAAGCATAGTGGATTACAGACTTAACACGGTTTGGAAATAATTTCTTCATATTTTTTGGTGTTATCTGTCGTTTACATAACACAAAAGTGCGAATATTTCCAAACACCTAAATTAGCTAAAAATTTAGGACATGTTACAAAACTATATTTTCTAGAATTTCAGAGAATACTGTAAATATTGGCCGGTTATTTTTCAATTGCCTATACTTCTAACATACACTACTTGTGGAGGTCACGCGTCAATTGTGAGAGCTCTGTGTATTGTGTATAGGAAAACGGACAGTAATTGCAGTATGTAAATATCTATGTGTCAGGTATTCTGCAGGTCACTAAATACGACGTTTCTTCTCCATTTAGTTTCGCAGAAATAATTAGCTAAATTTAGATTGGATAAAAATAATTTTAAAATTCTTAAACAGCGTAACCGTTGCCATGGAAACGGGGTAGAGCTCGCGGGTTACAATTTTGACAACATACACAAAAATGTTCGTCGAACAAACTTTATTTTTTAATATCCACACGGACATGTAGACTGGTTCTATTTTGGAAAAATCTCGTTCCTGGCGGCAAGTTTGCGTAAAAGTTGGCAACAAGCTTATTTTTGTTAATTTGGGTATGCTGAGCTCGAATCTGTTGTCTGCCAAGCACTATTTTGAGATCGTGACCCTCACAAAGACCCCCAAATGTCCCCATAGGATCGCAAAGGGGACAACAATTAATTGTACATGATGCAGTCATGTTTACAGTAGAATTCATCTCGACCTTTGCAGGACTTAAACCCCATTAAAAGCTATTAAACCAAGATAACACTCATCGAAGCAGCTCAACTGATTAAATCAGATCTTCTCTGGTTGTGCACAAGTGTCTGTTTTACATGTGCGACATCGCAATAAAGCTGGTATTATAGCTTCAGTTGGGTAACCGATTATAAAGGAAACGAAAGGAAACAATGGTATGTGTACCTTTGTTCACGAAATGAGACATTGGCCTGCTTTTTGTTAACCAGCATTCTTCAAAATGAGCAACATAATGATTGTTGACTTAACACGGTTTGGAAATAATTTCTTCATATTTTTGGTGTTATCTGTCGTTTACATATCCTTCCTAAAACACAAAAGTGCGACCCTCTCCAAACATCTAAATTAGCTAAAAATTTAGGACATGTTACAAAACTATATTTTCTAGAACCTATTTAGAATAGTTTAAATGTAGCTTGTACCGTTTTTTTGTGGCATCCTTCAGAACGGAGCTGTCCGTTACCAATATAGCTCAATATTTTCGGTCAAATCTCCATTCAATTAACACGGGGAGTTGGCTAGCTATGAGCTAGCTATGCTTTGCCCTCACTCATATTCTACGAAAGTGCGACCCCTTCTGAACATCTAACCTAGCTGTAATTTTAGGTCATGTTAGAGAAATATATTTGCTAGAAGTTTGGTGAATAGTTAAAATATTGGCCGGTTATTTTTCACACAGTGATGTTAACTAGGCAATGCCCATATACACTGTTTGTAGAGGTCACGCGTCAATGGTGAGAGCACTATGTATTGTGTATAGGAAAACGGACAGTAACTGCAGTATGATTCCAATAACAGTACACTTTGAAACATGTCAAATTACGCGTCTGGCCCGCTGATCCCAGAAATGTAATGTTTGTGCGTGTACGACCTATCGTTAAGAAGTTATGGGGCACCAAAGGCCAGAGTTAAAGTTGCTCAAATTTTCGTAAAAGTTGTGGCAAATTATTTGCCTAGTTAAGAGGTTTCAGGAAAAAAATAGTTTGCACTATCTGTGATATCTAGTTAGCATGAACTGTACCCAACTTTACCCATTATTTATATATATTCGCGGAGATTGTACATATCAAAAAACTATCATAGAAAGTAGTGATAAGTGTTCTGTAGTAGAAATTTTGAATTTTGATAATAAGTGGTTTTAGTCAGAAGATATCGCATTTTCAATTTATCATCCCATTTTTAGACCAACACATGGAACTAAGTTTATCCGTGTTATCTACCGCAGTAACAAAATTGGTGTGTTTTATAAAAATGTACTTTTCTTCAAATCATTTGAGGCAAAGACATGATTTTTTCACCAATAATAGGAAACATACTATCCTGTTACAGCTTATAAACACAAATTATTTAAATGTCGGTAAGTATTTTATTTTCATTTTTGAATTTGGGTACAGTTCATTTTAAATCACCCTGTAAAGAAGAAAAAAATATGTAGGATTCCATAGGATTCAATCTTCTGAACTTGACATCGCAGATAGTAAACTATTCTTTTCCTGAATTCTTTGAACTTTAATTTTTCACCCCTGTATTGACCTTGGACCTGCTGAGCCTCATAACTTGGTAATTATATGTTCTATGCGCAAATATGTTACATTTGTGTTTTGCCCCCTGTATGAAAATGTAGGGGGTTGGGTCATTTTTTATTATTATTATCATTAATATAACGTTTGTTAGGTAAACGTTTTTACATATTTGTTGGTAATTTTGCGATTTGGTTAATTCATAAAAAGTCTCATCGATGGTCAATTGGATTTGTATCAACAATTTAGTCAACGGATCATTGACTCTTTACTTAACTGTTGAACATTTGAATAAGTACCAACAATTTAGTAAACGGAAGCACGTTCCCCCAACTCCAACTCTCGACCACGTCATCTGTTTTTAGGCACTTGTCATTGTAGTCAAGTTGGACGCGTTGCTGAACAAGTGTGGCATGCCACCATCTCTGACTGAATCCACGGCTTTGTGGCATGCCCCAACCCAACAAATGAATAAACGTATCCCAACAACTGAGTAAATGTACCCTGACAACCCCAACAACTGAATACAAGCAAATGGTTCATAAAGATGCCCAATATAATGGTAAATAATGTCAATGTGTTGTATAATGAAACTGTCCCATTTGTTGGTTAAAAAGTTTTGACCAACGTTTGAGCAGAAACATGACTTTGTATCCAATAGTGTTGGTTAAAATTAGCCTAGTGGCCCAATCTTTGGCAGTGTAGCATATTTTCCGACTTTTCTGAACATTCAACATATGAAACATCTGTCCAAGGATGCGAAAATGTCATGGGACTGGCCTATATATTTAGTATAAAGCAACATATTATTTATTTTTTGGCGCTGCTTTTACGTTTATAACGTAATTTGACACTTTCATAAACATATCGTTTCCACGTATGAATATACATCATTATATAAAAGCGTCTCCACTTTGCAGGTTTGATGGGTTTACTCCAAAGCAATCGAGATAGTATTGAACCATGTCTACCTGGATATTATGAGGAATACGACATAGCTAAAACTGGAAAAGTTACACCAGTTGTGCAACATCAATTTCACCACTTTGAAAACCTGCCGATATGGCGCAATATTGACAACAAGGGTCACCCTAACAAAGGTACGAAATATACAGTCGCAACATTTTTGGGTGAATTTTTTTCATACGCATATAAATCGCATTGGCGGCCTCATGATACATACCAAGGAAAAACGTTTGCACGAGATGGCCATGAGGTTAACTGCCTCCAGAACAGTGTAGATAACATATCTTTGTGTAAAGTCTGCACAAAAAGAAACGCAGCTGTTGTAAATACGCCTATAGCTTCTGAACTAATAATTATTTCCACAATAATTTTTTCCACATTTTTTTTATTTACGCGCATTTTGATACCCCATTTTCAAATGTCGTTCAATATTTTTAACACGGAAGTGCTTTTAAAGAAAAATACCCGAATTTAAAAGGTGCAGTTTACAGCTATCAATGGTTATTACGCAAGCATTGTGGCACGTAAACCCCTCCAAAAATCGATTTTCATTATCTAAATCAATATATTATTAAAAAGTAACACTTTGATGTTTTGCAAAAGTTCATTCTACAAATCATATACTTTGAAAACTTGATTTATTGTTGTTAATTAGTAATGTACGTTTTACAAAAGTGTTGTAGTTTCATCCCTCTTTGCATAACTCAAGAACCACAGGACCTACAAAAGTATATCTGTGATATTTGAATTCTTCTACACACTCGCTATGAAATGTTCAATGCAATATTTGCCTAAACTCACTACCATTCGAAGATGCTGTGAACTACCAAATCGCAACAGTTCAAAATAGTTGTTAACCTTAAAGGGCAGGTCTATTGCAAAAACAACATCATATCATTGACAAGCTAATATTATGAGGACAATGAAAATGACTCCTTTTGTGAGAAAACAAGACGTTTAAAATTGATATTCCGCAAAAACCAACTTAAGCGGTGAGTTCCTTCGAACGAGACAGAGTTGGCCTATAAAAAAGGTGACGTCGTGAAATGTGATGTGCCCGCTTTGAGAAAATGGACCATAAACGCTCTCAATGGACAGAACGTATACTGTTGTTGTTCACAGAAAAAAACTCCAAATTAAGTTTTACAAATTTAATGTTTTTTAAACATATGGATAAAATCAGCCGCTTCTTTTTTTTTTATATATTAGTAAATTGTGACATTACAATTCATATGTATATCAATATCATGAGAAATATTTGGCCTAAAAAATAAATACATAATTTGAGCTTAGAATTTCATCTGAGACTAGCATATAAACCGTGTTAAGTCCACAAACTCATGTAGTTATTATCGTTTCAGTGGGATGAAATATTACAAAGCAAACGCATAGTAACAATACTATAGCGCTTTGTTTGCGAAATGAGAACAATAGTCTGCATATTGTTATGCAGCATTGTTATGGTAAATGATAGTACAACTCATTGTTGCTAATGTCAAACTTGTCAAAGTGATTGTGATTGTATGATGAGAGCGTGATATAGTGTCCGCTTCATTTACCTACGTCATCAACCAAACGGGGGGAGAACACGCACGCTTCAAACGGGGGAAGAACACGTACGAGGCTGAACTGTACCCACACAATATCTCCTTTTCAGGAGAAATACGCATAAAAAATTGCAACAAATGTCAACTTGTAATGTAATAATTATTTTCTTCGAATAGAGATAAACTTGTTTTTGCAATAGACCTGCCCTTTAAGCTGGGCACGAATCTCCACATTTACACCACAGTGGCGTCGCGTTGGTGATCATTAAGTGGGAGGGACTGGAGAACCGTTCATAATGGGGGGATAGAGAGGGGCACAATCCGTTTTCGGCACATACATTTCTGATACAAGCATATACAAACAACTATTATTGTAAGACCAATCTATTGTATTGGCATATTTACGGCTGTTTCGTATTATTTTAGTTTTGATCAAAAAACACTCTATATGCTTGTAGTCGCGGTGTTACGGTATTTGACCATTGAATCTTCAATATGTTATATTTAAATGTTTCATAATCCTTTCTTAGCTCACCATGAAATTCGCCCCTCCCCCCGTTGCTGAAGTTCCTACCCAGTGGCACCGCCATTGCTGATGGTCAAAATATGAGAATCTAACCCTTGTAAAGAACCTCTCAAAAATGTAAGAATTATGGGTTTTATTTTCTTCATTTTTTTCAGAGGATGGCATATACTCAAATATTCGGCACCTCTTTACTGAGGCAGTACGAAAGAGATTGTTATCTAACCGTCGGATGGGATGCATGCTTTCAGGTGGGTATAATGCAATATAATATAATATAGTAGGGGGAGAGCGTGCACTCTTGTTCCGGCAGTTAACAGTCGCCAAGTATAAGAAGAAAAGTTTAAGATTTTTAAACAATTAATGTTCAAAGGCGTGATTTTGCGCTTAATCTGCAAAGTTTAACGTATGTTAAAAGACTGTTAAACTCGAGCGTATAAAGGTGGTTATTTTTTGTTACGTTAAAAGGCGTTAAACTGTGTAATGTTTAGTGGAATTGTACTTTACCTGTTTAACGATAGATCTCGCGCCACGGAATTTTAACCAATTATTGTTTAAAATGACAAAAGCAAATGGCGGCCACGAGTGAATGCTGGTCGTGCTGCTTATGGTATCCTGAAACTTCGTTCAAATAGGTAGGTTTGAGTCAATCAGGTTGCACCAAACTCGAGATTCGTTTGATAAGTTATGCATAGACATCATTGAGACATAAAGGATGGATATTGATGCGTTCATTTGCTAGATTTAACAACGTCATTGGGATTGACATTCTAGCGATACTGTACTGTACTGTTCTACGTGCACGGTACATGTATATCACCAATGTGTGTACCGCGATGTTCAGTTTTGGGCATACGCACAATAGCTTACAATGTAGACGAGATGCATTGAAGTATCGGTATGCTGGATACCGTATCGAGTGTGTGAATTTATTAGCGTTGATGTATTGTATTTTAGCATTGTATCGTAATGCATGCGAGAGAGAAAGGCTTACTAGATTTTAATTTTTTACTCGGATACATTGCCCGGATACATAGCGGGTTGAACTGATAAAAAAAACAACTTTATGCATGAAATTGTATTTTTGAACGACTCTCACAGTTGACCAAGATCTGATGACTTCAAATCTATCATGAATTATGTTTCAGTATAAAAATTTTTAAAAAAGAAAGAAAGAAAGTCCCAATCATAATTAAATCCAATACAACCATTGATTAAGCAGTTGTATTTCTTAAACAATCCTTAGATAAAATAGAACATATAAATCATTATCTGTTTAGAGTTATTAAGCAAATATTGATTAAAAGACCTTAAACAACCTAGTTGATTAAGCACTTAAACTTGAAGCTGGTTAAAGTGCTATATGCATTTATTGGTTAAAAGTTTTAACCAACTATTGATTTGAGCCTTAAACAACAAGAAAATTAAGGGCCCTTAACCAATATTTCGACGAGAGGACCACATAACTAACACGAGTTTAAGATTGATTAAGATTGTTTAAGACTTTTTTAATTGGCGAAATAAGAGTGTGGCGCAATGGTTAGGGTACTTGCCTTTAGTGCATGAGGTCCCGGGTTCAATTCCCGGCGGTGACGATTTGCTGGGATATTGACTCGGAAATTGGCAACTTCTGTAGATTAAATTCAGGCTTCTTCTCTCTATCATGAAAGTACTCCGTCCGTCGGAGGGGACGTTAAGCCGTCGGTCCCATGTGCAGAGAGCCATACCTGTACATGTATTTCGCAGCCAGTTTCGAAAAGAGTAGGGTGCTAACCACTGACTGTTCCCAACCCGTCCCAGTGTTCAAATGGACCCCAATGGAAATAAGCTTCAATAGAGGCTTTCTTGGTTTATCCAGGGTTGTCAAAATCCGAACAAATCAAATCAAATCAAATCACGTCAGTTTTTAAAATATTAAATACACGACCATGTTACAACTCACTTTAATACGAAACGAAAATCGTCGAAAACAAATCCAAAGAAAGACAAAAGAAGAAGCTAAATCATCTCGAAATCAGAAATGAAGCCGGAAACAAGAAAGAGGAAGATTAGGAACCCGATATAAGCGGGTCCCAGCTGAAGAGTAAAATGGATCGGTCACAAATAAACTGGCCTCAAAAAGAAACTTATAATTTTTTACAACTTGTGAAATACAAGGTCATATCTTAAAATACTGTCAATCAAAATGAACCAAAATTACACACAGGATTACCTTAATACTCTACTCAAAACACATGTCAGTAACCAAACAGTTGTCCAACTGACACAACAGCAAAATGCACTGTCATGGGACAGCTTCCTGGACTTCCTTCACTTTCACAGCCCAACATTTGGCACCCAGGACAAAAAATCTGTGAGAATGCACACAAGATCCTTGCACAGATGATAAAACGGTGCTGCTGTCTGTTTTTCATACACTTTTTTCATGAAACAGGGCTGGGCTGTGAATGTGGTCCAGGAAGCTGTCCCACGTCAGTGCATTTTGCTGTTGTGTCAGTTGTATAAGTACTTGGTTACTGATATGTGTTGAGAGTAGAGTATTGAAGTAAATCTGTGTGTAATTTTGGTTCAATTTGATGGACAGGATTTCAAGATATGACCTTGCGAAAAATTATAAGTTTCTTTTTGAGCTCAGTTTATATCCGATAAACCCATATCGGAACCACCGCAAAAGCTGCTCGGTTCATTTGAATTTTGATGTGCCTGTAAACAGAATACCACACGAAGATCACATCGTGGCATGTGAATTGGCGTGAAATAATTGTCATGGGAAGAGGTACAGAGTCTTAGAGCAGAGGTAGTCGGCACTTTGAAGGCAGCAAACTGGCAAAGCTCCGCAAATCCAAAATTACCTATGTGGAGCTGAGCAAAGATCCCATGCCTAGGTACACAAGAAAGTTTACTGATATCAAGCAAAGGCTCAAATCCGAGGATAATACAGACTTGACATTTAATATGGAATATTTTTTTGCAAAATTCCAATACTGGTCTGGAACGGCTCTGCATAAACCGCACGGGGTAAATATTAATTGGTGTGTGTCGGGAGATGGTGTAAAGTAATTGTTTGACCGAAAAATGCTTTTCATTAGTTTACATTATGGCACTCATAATGTAGTGAATTAGCCTAAAATGGCGGATTTAAGGAGACTGAATTTCTGATATTATCACATTTATTGAGGTTTGAGGTGATATTTACTGAACCTAAATACCAATAAGTGTTCTTCAGAATTGAGATGCACTTGTAATTTACCAATTTTGAAATTGGGCAGAGCTTTAAAAAATATGGCTCTGACAAGTGGTACGCACTCAAAAAGTTTGAATGACTCCCTGGGGCCAGATGTTATAAACTTATTGTACACAAAGAAACAGCGTGAGTTCATTGGACAACCAAAAATCCGTGCAGTTGTTTTGTATCGTTAGTTTATAACATTTGACCTCAGGGGGAGTACGTGCCACTTTTAAGAGCCATATTTTAAGTTCCTCCCATGTTCAAAAAATTGGTACATTACAAGTGTATTTCAGCTGTTATGAATGCCAATCGCTGACGAAGATTAGCAAATATCACCTCAAACCCCTATAAATTTGATAATAACGAACAATGTTGCATAAAATCCGAAATTGTGTCCCACACAAAGCTCAAATTAAAACAGCCATTTTAGGCAAATTCGCTACATTATGAGCACAATAATGTAAACTCATTGAAAGCACATTTTCTGTGAAACAATTATTTTCCACCATATCCTAACACACCCCAATTAGTATTTAGCCCGTGCGGTTTATACAGACGCCTTCAAGACCAGTCTTGGAATTTTGCGAAAAAATATTCCATACTAATTAATTACTATTAAACACTGAACACATTATCGAGCACATACAATTTATCATCACCACCACGTATTTCAGCTTTCATGGACAAATATTTCGCCGATTTTTGGTGCAGCCATGAAGTCCCGGCATGAAGTCCGGTCAGCACAATCCTGGCTAATCTTTTTATGGAGTGGTTAGAGAAAGAAGCCATCATGAGAGCACCACTAGATCGCAAGCCAAAATATTGGAGGAGATATGTGGATCATGTACAGGGTGTAACAATAAAATTTGTACAATTTTGAAAATAGGATGAAACAAGTATGCCGCTTATTTTTTGGTTTGATATTAATATGACTATCAAGATAATTTCTTTAGCCACCAGTTAAACTTTGTTCCAATAAAACCGTAGGTATACAAGTGAAGATATAGCCAATTATGTAACCTAGTCTTAAAACCGCTTGGGCCACTTTTGTCCAAGTCTTACAAAAGTGACTGAATAGAGTTGAATCATGGACCAGTTGGGCGGTGCTCTTATGATAGGTCGATTTAAACAATGGGGTATTCGAAGTGGTAGAAATGTTACATAATATAATATCTCCTTGAGTTTTTGAAAGTCACAACTAAGCACTGACATAACAACCTCGTTTACTAGAAATCGTGGCTGCAGCTCAACACCTTCAACCCAACGTTGGAAGAGCGTATTTTTATGGTTGTGACATTCGGTAGCACATGGAGTCAAGCAGAAACCATAAGATTGTTTATAGCTCAGTTTCCAAACTCACGTCTTCCTTCAAGGCATACAATTGCATATAACTATGAGAAGTATGTAAACTTTGTTGACAGAAATGCTGGCAAGTGGCAATAGTGGTCGCGCCAGAACAGCTAGAAGCGAAGCTGAACTTAATTTCAAATTTGTATTGTTTTGTACTTATGGGTGCAAAAACTGTTCTCAGTTTTACCAATGATATCTCAGAGATATGAGAAATTACTAATTTATAAGAAAATTTGAAAGAAATTTCATGACTTCATTTATAGATTTTACAGAAATATCATATTAGTATTAAGTTCATGTTAATTATTTGAAGAAACACCACTTATAATTCTTTTGTGTCAGTTCTTTGATGTTCAATGCACATTACGCACAATCTACGCGGTTCAAACTTGATATACGCTAACATGGCAAAAGTGGCCCAACACGTTTTCTGGACAATTTAATGAATCGGACATAACTTTTGAACCCAAGCTAGTAAAGAAACCAACTAAACGTCTTCTTTTAGCCAAGGTATTACTGATTCTACTACATATAACATTTGTGCCGTAACTCTTTTAGTTTTTTCCAGAGAAGTCAAAATGCAATTGTACAAATTTTATTGTTGCACCCTGTATATGAGTTTATTCAGAAATATACTATACGTAAGCTTACAGAGCATCTAAACACCATCGATTCCACTGGCAGCGAGGAAGAAGACGAGGAGAAATCCCTTTTTGGATACTTTAATTGTTCGTAAGGAGGATGGATTAGTCTAAATGCTAGTTTACCGTAAGGAAATATATACGGATCAGTATCTTTAATTTCAAGTTTCCACATCCTCTCCGTCATCAGAAGCTCGATGTAATTAGAACCCTCGTGGACAGAAAGGAGAACATAGTGACGGAAAGGAGAACATAGTGACGGAAGAAGTAGACAAATGGAAAGAGGAGCAAAAGATCAGGAACGCTTTAATGGACTGTGGTTATCATAAAGTGGGCGTTTGATAGAGTCAAACACCAGATAGAAGTGAAAACCCCAAAACCAAAGAAGTCAAACAAAATGGACGAAACTCCATCGAAAGGAATGGTAGTTATCCCTTATGTTGAAGTGCTGTCTGAATAACTTCAGAGGATGTGGTGGAAACATAAAATCTCTACAGCCATGCGTCCAACTAACTTACTAACACACTTAAATGTATCCCACTTAATCCCCCCAAAAAAGACATCTTAAAAACCAGCGACGCAGTATACGAAACCCCCTGCAAAGCTGTGATAAGTCGTATGTTGGTGAATCAGGAAGACGAATAATGCCACGTCAAGAAGAATCAGAGAGCAATACAGATTCCAAAGAAGGGAGCCAAAGCAATCAACCGCGATGACGACTCTTTTTCTCTCAGTCACGTATATGATCCACTATACAGCAAAATTTGATCCCGTGGAATGAGATTGCATCCAAACACCGCGGGAAATGCAGTGGACCAGATCACTTGAGATCAAGCCATCAGCCTGGATGGCGAAAGCTCAAGTTATGTGAGTAAATAATGTTTGTATTTGTCAAACAAAAATTAAGTTAATATTTTCTATATGTATCTGCTTACGGTAGTGTGCGTACATACATTTGTATCCTTTGGAACAGTTTTCCCATGTATTAACATTGACAGATTTCAATTCAAAGGATAACAAAGATACATTTTCGGTCAATTTTCACTTGGCTTAATATCAGTGGTTTAATTCCAATTATTGTTGAAGGATTTTATCTGACATTGAATTTTTCGTTTCCTGTGGTCATTCCTTAGGTGGCCTTGATTCCAGTCTTACGGCAGCAATTGTTGTGAAGCTGGCAGGTGAAGCAGGAATCAAGTATCCAATCCAGACATTCTCAATCGGCATGGATGACAGTCCAGATGCACTAGCTGCAAAAAAGGTATGATTAATTGATACTGCGGGGACTCAAACACTCTGAAGGTTATTATGGTCATGAAGCACAAAGGCGTAGCATTCTTGCGTTTCAATTGAATTGTATAGGTATAGCCGAGTCGGTGGCGTTTTGAGGGTGACGTTGCCAGATTGGGCGAAATTATGTATTAAAAACCACTCTACGATTAAAGCCTCTAGAAGTCGAAGTGAACGCGAAAATTTATAGTGAGCCGTAAATTATGAACGAAAGAAAGATAGTTTCCATATTTCCTCATAGACTACAAAATTATCTCTTATGTACAGGGAATGTTTCAGTTTCAGTTTCAGTTTATTTTCACCATACAATATTATACAAAACAAATAGTGAAAGAAAACTTTGGTGGGGAGACCAAAAAGAGCAAGGCTCGAAATGTATGGTCACCCTAGAAGTTGCAAATGATGATAATTATAGATTACTACCTTAAATAACTACTAAAAACAAGACAACTACAAACACGGAACAGGACTGGGTAAGTGCAGAACAGGACCGGACAGGACATGTGCAACTAAACACTAAGGTGAAGGCAGTGATGATGGCATATAGCAAAATTCAAATTAAGTATAAGTTACAGGTATAAAATAAACAAACCAATTAAGTTACTGATAATATGACAACAGATATGACTTATATTTTCTTTTAAATACATACAGTGATTTGGCATTCTTTAACTCATGTAAAATTGTATTCTAATTGTATTTCTTGCTAAATCAGTGTTGAAATTATACGGACGATAAAATGAGGATATGCGGGTGGGGTAGCTGTGAAAGGACCTGTTTTGAATGAAATAATCGGCAAAATTAACAGGAAGGTTATTGTAAGCATAATTGTGCATAAATGAACAAAGGGTCCATTTGTGGATGTCATAAATAGTCAGAGTATTAAATTTCTTAAATAAAGGTGGAGTATGCTCGAGCCAGTGAGAATTTGAGCAGATTCTCATAATTCTTTTTTGTTTTAGATGGATTGAGTGGAGATTGGTGTTATTTGAATCTGCCCAAATTAAATTACAATAAGATAGGTGGGGAAGCACAAGAGTATTGTATAATGAAAACAATGTTTTGAAAGGGAGAACTTCTTTAAGGCGATACAAGATACCACAATACTTAGATAAAATATTAACAACATTTGAAGTATGTTTTGACCAAGTTAAAGACATGTCTAAGAGAACTCCAAGGAACTTTGTATGGGAAACTCTGGAGATGTTGACTCCGTCAATGAAAATATTTAAATCATTATACACACGATTGCTATACCTGTTTTTAAACATAATGTAATTTGTTTTGTCTACATTTAACGACAACTTATTTGATTTAAACCATACAGAAAGCTTATCTAATTCCTGGTTAACAATAGTTATTAAATCAGGGAGGTTAGCATGTGAAACAATAACATTTGTGTCATCTGCATAGGTAACAAAAGCAAGTTTATCAGAAGAAAAAGCAATGTCATTTAGGAAAATGATGAAAAGTAAAGGGCCTAAGACTGAACCCTGGGGCACACCACATGTTATATTACGATATGATGAGTTGCATTCATCTAAACAAACATACTGAGTTCTATTGGTAAGGTAACTCTTGAACCACTCGAAGGCACTTCCTCTGATACCATAATGATGAAGTTTATCAAGAAGAATGTGATGATCAATCGTGTCGAAGGCCTTCGAGAGGTCCAAGTTGATGCCCATTGTATGTAATCTTTTATCAAGGTCTGTAGCAATCTTATCATAGGCGGTAATGAGTGCCATGTAAGAGGAGAGCTTTTTTCGGAAACCAAATTGACAATTATGAAGCAAATCATGACATTCAAGAAATTTATACAATCTTTTATGAATAATACTTTCAAAAATTTTGGAAAACACAGGTAAAACAGATATAGGACGATAATTGTTACATAAAGTAGCATCACCAGATTTGTAAATGGGAACGACACGTGCAATTTTAAGTTTATCTGGTACAATACCTGAGCTGATAGACAAATTAAAAACATGACATAAGGGTATTTTAATTAAATCAATAACAATTTTGACAATGTCTGGTTTAACGTCATCAAAACCACTGCTAGTACCAGCTTTTAATGAAGAACAAATATCAACGACTTCCTCAACATCAGTTGGACATAAGAAAAGAGAGTGCATAGGTGATGGAACTGAATTGAGAAAATCATTGAATTTTGTGGGAGTTGAAGGAATATTACTAGCTAAATTGGGACCAACATTTATATACAAAGTAATCATTTAAACCATCACCAATTTGCTGTGAATCGGAAACAATAGAACCATTAATGACAAAAGAATCAGACAAAGGCTTCTTCCTTCTATTACCTAAAAGATCATTCAAAACACCCCAAGTCTTTTTAAGATCACGTTTGTGGACATCAAGTAAGTTACAGTAATACTGCTTTTTAGATGCACGAATAACAGAGGTCAGTTTGTTCTTATAATCTGACAAGGCACGCTTGTTAGAAGCAGTTGGTGATGATCTATACTTTCGATAGAGTTTGTCCTTTCTGCTGATAGACCTAAGAATTGCCTTGGTGATCCATGGTTTATGAGGAATGCCTTTAGCCCGAGAGATACGTTTGCGCTTAACAGTAAAAGAGCGATTGTACAAATCATTGAATTTTGTAACAAAATTGGAATAGGCTTTCGTAGGTGATGAATCATTCATAATATTATCCCAATCTGTGAGCTGAAGATGATTCTTAAAGCAATTAATATTAGCTTGATTAAATGTACGACAATTTATAAATTTAGGACTATGTCTATATGTAAATCAATAGCACCAGTAACTTGAAATACGGGATAGTGATCGGTAATGTTATTAACAAAAATGCCCGACTTAATCTGCTTACTAAGAACATTTGTGAATATGTTGTCAAGAATACTAGCTGAGTTATTAACAATACGTGTAGGACGGTCTATAAGTGGAAACATATCATGAGAATAAAAATTATTGACAAATTCATTAACCTTGTTGTCGGTGTCATAATGAAGAATATCAAGATTGAAGTCACCAGAGATGTAACACAATTTATTTTCAAGTGAAATACGATCGAGACAGTTAGACAAATCAGAATTAAAAGAATCAACATTAGTACGATGGGCACGGTAAACATTACCAACAATGATGTTTTTGGATTGTGGAGAAATGATTTCAACAAAAATGGATTCAGAATGATCAATATCATTACGATCGGCTTGAATCAAATTTAAATCGGGTCTGGCTAAGATAATGTATTATGAACATAAAGAGCAGCCCCGCCACTTCTCCTACCTTGACGAGGGATACTTATCAAATTATAATTGGAAATGTCAATCAGGTTTGAATGATCCTCCTTGAACCAGGTCTCGGACAGGGCAATAATCGAAAAGGTGAAATTCAAATTTGAAATAAATGGGCTTTACCAGTGGGCTTAATTATTGGCTATTTATATTGTTGAGTGTCATTAACTTGTTGGCAAAAGTGGTGTGTGATGGGCCTTCTCTTCCTATACTTATTTATTATGCGTTTTTGTTTTATTATGTTTCTTACTTTCTTACTTTGTTGTTTCTTACTTTTTTACAACATAAGTCATTTCTCTTTTTGGGATAAAAGTTGTTGAAAATTACTGAGTAAATTAGGAAAAATAATTTTCTATTCCAAACATCAAGCTTGGTGCTTTTGTCTGTGCTCATGACGTACAAAAAATTAGTTTACGAAATGAATTTAATAACTTCAAACTCCTCAACAAAAGTTTGGAAAGTTTTTTAAAGCATCTGTATCTCAAATTATTTGTGACATATTCATATCGTGTTGCATATCAATGGATAGCTACAATACTCCTCTTTACAATGACACCCCATTTGAAACAATAACATTTTACACGGCTGAGTACACGCCTTGTGAATGCAGTGGGGTCGCAAACAGAATTTGCCAAATTGACCATTATTCTGTGCTCAAACAACGCTAGCCACTAACCTCAATAGCGGGTGGAAAAACCACATGCAGCCACAATAATCAGGGACCTTCTCCTCATGCTGCTCACCGACCTGATTACACGTTACTGTGGCATGGCATTCCATTCTTCAACAAGGATTCGTCGCTGGTCATTCAATGTGGTTGCATATGGGCTTCTCTGGCAAGTACAGCACGATCAAGCTGGTCCCACAAGTGTTCAATCGGGTTGAGGTCTGGCCCGGGTCCGTCCTGATGGCAGGCCATTTTGGCTCTACTCCCATATTCTGTAGGTAGTCGTTGACTACCGTGGCTCTGTGGGGCGAGCGGTGTCATCTTGGAGAATTGCATTAGGTCCCAGATTGTGAAGATATGGGATTGCAGCTTGCTGCCGGAATAATGGTCAATTTGGCAAATTCTGTTTGAGACCCCACTACATTCACAAGGCGTGTACTCAGCGGTGAAGAATGTTATTGTTTGAAATGGGGTGTCATTGTAAAGGGGAGTATTGTAGCTATCCATTGATATGCAACACGATATGAATATGTCACAAATAAAAACTTTGCAAACTTTTGTTGAGGCGTTTACATCGCTACTAAAACGTTTGTCAAACAATTGCCGATCACAAACGTTTGTCAAACATTTATAGTCAAACAGTTTATAAACGGATAAGGAGCCAAACATTTGTCAAACATTTTCGTAAACGTTTGGCAAACGTTCGAGGCGCAGCCGAGGGTCATAGCATGGTTTGAGATCACCGCGGGCCTATAATCTTAACCATGTCCCGAATAAAGCAGTCAATATTTGTTTTATATAGCGAATTATTATAGATTTTTGTCATCTGATTGGTTAAAAGGCCTATTTTATTGTTCATAGGCCATGGTAAAATGTGCAAAGAAAGTTTTTCGTTATGAACCGATCGCGTCACCGCAACTGGCAGGCATCGCTTTGGCACCGCGTGCGTAATGCAAACACGCCATCGCGCGCGCCGATTATGTGAAAATGACTATTCCCGGGGAAAAGTCTTTTTAAAAGACTATTGCACGGGGAATAGTTCAGTTTTTACGTAATTCTTAAAAAGGAGGGCATAGCTAATTCAATGACTGCACTTTTAACCAATCAGATGACAGGAATCTATATATGAGGTAATTAATTATAATAATGACATATCTGTCTTTGCTTAGTATTTACATGGTAAACAATAACTGCTGCCTTATTTATTTTACGGTCAGTTGTTCAGTATTCTAAACCGTCAAATGTGCCACCTACATAATCATACAGTGTCATGAAAGATTTTGCTCAGCTTACTATAACCCAGCCAACACACTGCGTTTTCACGATGTTAGCTAACGTTGTACTTAGCTTGTCTTCTACGTTGCAATTACCTAAATTTTGAACTCTTATTCGCACACCGATATCGCCCGGTTAATAATTACATTACACAGCAGAGACACTGAAATGAATACCCGGGATCGATACACGTGAATGTCCTATGCACGATTTGATATTCAGACGATAAATCTTTGGATACCGGGTAGAAAATGATGAATATATCCCGTAATTGATTTAATCTAAAGAAGCCAGATTTTGTTCCTTGCACTTGAATATACGTGTTCAACGGATATGATTGTCGTTAGTTTGCGTCTTGAGAAAGAACCATTGCATCTTGAACTCAAAAACTGACAAAAATATTCTGATTTTATATGTGCCGAACTGTAGCGCAGCGTACGCTAGCTGCACTCACTCGTGCGAGCAGTCTAAAAGCATAAGACCAATAACCTCATCAATGGTGTATACATGCTCACTCATACACAGAGAGGTCAATTACCAGGCTGTTGTCAGTAGCCTTAGTCGAATGTCTCTCGGCTCATTATGCGTGGCTGTGGATTCAACCTAGCATGGCGATTTCTGCCATGAAGATATCGGGGCGATGACACTGTGATTCGTGTTGTGACGACGTACGTTTCGGCCGTTGATGTAACGTTATTATGACGTTGTTTCGACGTCAAGTTGTGAACGTATTGTTTAAATGTCCCTCCGTTCGAACGTTGTAAAAACGTATGAATACTACGTTCACAACTTGACGTCGAAACAACGTCATAATGCCGTTATATCAACGTCGGAAAATCAACGTCGAAATTAACGTTGTCACAACACGAATACGAGTTCAAAAATTGCATATTAGTGTAATTTGGGGTTTACTGTACTGTTACAGGTTGCGAAGCATCTTGGAACCGAGCACCATGCGGTTCCTTTCTATCCGGAGGAAGGAATTGAGGTGTTGGAAGAAGTGATCAAGTGTCTGGAAATCTACGACATTATGACAATACGTGGAACGGTGGGTAAGTATCAAAAATTGCAAAATAAGAAATCATAAGTGTTTAGGCTTATATGCGACGTCTTAATATAGTTAGTAGATTTATTATTATGATGTCAAAATTAACATTAACCTTTTGTTCTTCTCAGCCATGTATCTTTTGTCTCGATACATCAGCCAAGCAACAGATACTGTTGTAATATTCTCTGGTGAAGGTAGCGATGAGCTGGCACAAGGTTATATATACTTCCACAAAGCACCTAGCCCACAAGACGCAGATGCAGATTCAAGACGATTGCTAAGATATATTTCATTTTTTGACGTCCTGAGAGCCGATAGAACAACATCCGCACATGGGTGAGGGAAATACGAAATCTCATATTATCAGCGTGGGTATTTCATTGTAGAATGCCATATTAATACAACATAATTGTTATAATGATATATATTTGTAGCAGTAAACGCAAATAGAAAGTAAAAGTAAACATCTCCGCTATTCAAATGTGGTACTCTCATCGGAACACTTTCAATGGGTCAACCGGCGTCTTCAGTGGATGTTATTGCTCAGCAGATTTGTCGTTGCTAATGATGTTACAACACCTCTCCGATGGCGTCATAGGTGTAGATGACGTCAAATGTTGTGACACCCCCCACCGGTTTTGGGGGAAAGGAGGTTGTCCTAGATATGGTCAATGTCTAACCCTTTGCCACGGTTCAGTCTGGGTCTTTAGTTCTAATGTGAGGCATATTCACTGCAGTAACTAAACTAAAAAGCGTATTAAGAATGAGTGCCCAACATGTAATCTTTGTCTTTGACGCAAAGTTTAAGCAAAAACTTAATCAGAAAATGCCTTGATTGTAAATGTCTCTAGTGACAGAAGTCCAAACTTAAAAATTTAAAGTTGCTAAACATCATCAGCAAAAATTCCTTATCTGAATAGTTAAAAGTTGATATCCGTGGATTAAACGGGGATGCGTTGTCTACAAATGTATAATGAACTCAATGAATTAAATTCCCATTATTTGAATGGTTCAGGAAATGGGTGTTAAGGCTTATAAATGGAGACGGAAATTATGACAAATTTAGTATCAGAATAAACAGAATTGCTCTTTTTAAATATGTATTTTCCTTAAGAAAATCTTGTTAATAATGAGATATATGATGGTTCGTTATAATCTTCGTCCTCAGATTGAAAAGATAAAAAACATCATCGTCCTCAGATTTGACCTGCATGGTATTCTTGACCACAGTCCACATACCGAACCGCTGATACACGGCGCTGGGAATTTTTATGGCTTTCAGTATAAACGAGTCTCTGATTGAGCTAAAAGAAAAAAACATGAAATTGAAAGTTATTGCCATGATGACTTATATTAAGATTCGATATGGCCGAATGCAAGTTTACGCTTTCGAATTGTGAATGATGTGTTGTATATCGATATTTTTCATAGCTGGATTTTTTTCATCATCAGATTGGAGCTCCGTGTGCCATTCCTGGACCACTACTTTACCTCATATTATTTATCTCTACCGGCTGACCTACGAGCACCAAAAAACGGAGTAGAGAAGTACCTCATTCGCAAGTCATTTGCAAAGAGACACTTGATTCCTGAGGAGATTCTTTGGCGGCCAAAAGAAGGTTTCAGTGATGGTATAGCTTCAGCAAAGAAGTCTTGGTATGAGATGCTCCAGGAATCCATTGAATCAAAGGTATGGTTTGCACTTATAAGATTTTACAAATAGTGTTACCTGAATTTTACTTTTTCGGGTTAGTCGGGCGTAATTTTAAATGGATGTCTTTTATCAGCAAACGATTCAATCACAGATGGTGACATGACATGCCCCATTTGTTCAGGTTGCTCGTCTTGACTAGGATTTACTCAACAATTAAATAAAACAGATGACGTTTCCACATCTTGGGTATCGAGGGACATCACCATTGCTCAACAGCTGGGGAAAAGGCCGCGTTGACGAAATTGTTGGTACACATCCAATCGTCCAATTGCAACATTTGGGGGATATGGCCGCATGCTTCCGTTTACTATTTTTGTTACAAATCGCCCAGCAGTTTGGAGAAATGCTGCGAAGCTTCCGTTGACTAAAATGTTGGTACAAATCTAAATCACAAAATACCTATTTGTTTCGTAGTTCTGACCCAATAAATATATAAAAGCGTTTACCCAACAATTAAAATGTGAAAAAATTATGAGCGCCAAAAAAACCTTAATTCTCAACTTTGTTCCACCCCCCGGCTCATGATTATTGCACATCGTCTTGGAACATTTCGTTATGAACTCGGCAGACCCCCGAATCCGGATTCGGCTTTTTGAAAATTCATTTTACGCATGCATTAATTTTTAATTGCCTTTCCTATAGATAGATTTTTTCTTTAACGGTATCATTGTTGACCGTACTGTGATGCACCATTAGCCAATACTGTATGCCGCCCTCTTTTGATTACTTATTACGCAGTTATCATCTGATTTCCGTTTAAAATCTGACAAGTTGCCATCTAATTATGTATTGATCCCTAGTTCTCTAATTCAAACAAAAATAAATAAGTAACATGAATTTACCAAAAGCCGAATCCGAATTCGGATGTCTGCAGAATTCATAACATTATGTTTCCGGTTTAATTTTTTCAATTTCAGGTTACAGACAAAATGATGGAAAAAGCACCACATCGTTTTCCGTTCAACACACCAACCTCAAAAGAAGGTTACTATTATCGCCAGATCTTCGAGACACATTTCCCAGGTCAGGCCAAGTGGATGCCGTACTTTTGGATGCCAAAATGGATCAAGGCCAACGATCCGTCACAACGAACTCTTGAGAATTATAAAGATACTACTCATCAGAATTAGCGTTATTTAATCCATATCATTGTGATTCCACATAATGCCGAAACACATATTACTATAAACCGTCCATATCTAATACTTAATATGCTTTACGTTATTCGCTGATCGCGACTAGCGACCAATGCAAATAATGCAATGAATGAAATCCACGCTGCTGTACAGTAAATTGAGGAGCCGTCTTTTCTGTACCACAATCAGTTCGATCTCTGCAAGCATTTCAAATGACATGGACATCACACCACAATAACTATATTCAAAACTACCGCCAAAGAGAGAATGGGATTAGGCCACAAATCCTTAATTCCATATAATGATTGCTTCGTAACGTCATAAATAATAGATGGATACCGGCTATTTAGTGGAAATATGAACAGGGCACAACTTAAATACCTGCATAACTTTTTCCAAATAACTTTGTGCTGAACGGTTAGTAATGTTACAGATTTTCAAAATAGGTTGCGTTGTCAAAACTTAGAATTCACCATTTGTACGCAATCTTCTATAACTTCTACTAGAAACGTCCAATTTCTGAGAAAGCTAAATATATGTAGAACTTAAAATGCAAAACAATATGACCATTCAACATGTCCTTCATACCTAAGAAATTCCATCTTTCCCGGTATAGATCATTCTGGGACACCCTGTATAAGTAAACGCAATAGAAGGAGCAATTGGAATGACAAGGAAACATTGGCTATCCTCAAAATTTGGAGAGACACGGAAAGTATTTCTGGGTTAAAAAAAAGCTTTGGGATGAGATTACATGACAAGGGGGATCCCCCATACGGTCGGGGGAGCAGATACATGCTAAGATAAAGGCACTGAAAACTCTCCATCGCACCCTCCATGATCGGGTGAAAAATTCAGGCGCAGGAGCAATTGACCATCCTTATTGGGATGACCTACACGAGTTTCTTGAGGTGGTAGCAAATGTAATCCCTCCAGGGGGTTCAGGGGGGCAGTATGGCCCTGGATGTAGATGGAGATGAAATTCATTAAGCCATAAAATGATTCAAATTGCAATTCATCATTACAGACACGTGATCAGTGATGATACAGTTACGGCATGTTATTTGGTCGTTCACTAAATAGGCCCAATACTGAAATGTGAATTGGAATTTTATTAAAGTAGACGTACAATCCTAAATCTAGATATCACGTTTAAAATTGGCAGACCGTCGTGATTTATTCAACCATACGGAATTACTTCTGAAACTTAAGTCTCATAACTTTAATCTAATTGTTATGGATGTATTGTTTCCTTGTGACGCACTTATAGCGAGGTATTTGGACACGCCATTTGTTGCAGTCATCACATCCAGAGAATCTCCATTTTTTCGATCTAGAGTCTTTGGTTTTCCATCCGAACTTTCGTATGTCCCAGAAAGTTACGTCGGACTATCTGACAAGGTAACATTCTTTGAGCGGGTTGGAAATGTACTATTGAGATTTTTTTACCCGTATTTGTTACTAGCAGATTACAGAGCTATTAAAAAAGAGCAAGGCATTGATATAGATTTAGATATTCTTGATGTAATGGGGAAAGCGTCTCTCTGGATATGCTATTCAGATTTAAGTCTGGAATACCCACAGCCGACGATGCCCAACTATCTCAGATCTGGAGGGATGGCTTTAAAGGAACCATCGCCGTTGGAACAGGTATTATTATAGTAGTATTTTAAAGCATGATATGGTTTCGGATTCTTTTACAAACTCATATATTTTATAGTTTGTTGTGCAAATCAAAGTGCCCATAATAGCGGGGCCCACCAAACACAAAATGTTTGACTGGAAACGAATAATTGTCGGATTATATTAAAGTGTATAAAACGTTTTAACAACATTCAGAAAACGTTTTTGATAATGCAATACATACTAACATAATGTTATTGATTGCTGACAAAATATGTTTTGTAATAGACATCTTATTTAAAAAGTTGTTGTTAGTAGTGTTTTTTTCATCATATAAAACGATTTTTTTAATGTTTTCATATTTTATATAACCGGCCCGACATTTAAATGTTATCAAAACGTTTTGACCAAAACCAAAACGCGTTTATAACACCTTTATAATAATTTTTTTAACATTTTTGTGTTTGCTGGGGGTATTTGTTCCAAGGATTCCATCTCAATTTCATCTCAATCTTTTAAATATGTAATACATTGTTACACATTATAGGTCATGCCAAGACCCGTCTTTATATCGGTCACGGAGGTTTGAATGGTGCCTATGAAGCTCTGTACAACGCCGTCCCAATGATTCTTATGCCGGTAATGGCTCCGGATCAGAAAGACACAGCCGCGAGAGTAGTCTCGAAAGGGATGGGTGTGCGTCTTGACCCAGCTACTATCACAGAAGAAAGCTTTTATGAAGCGATAATGGAAGTCTTAAAAAATGAGACGTAAGTACATGAAAATATAACTTTAAAAGCAACATTTTGGGAAGATTTCTGACCAATTTTTTACTTTTTCCTACAGTTGATAAAGTGATATTAGTTCCGGGATTATTTTATGTGTGTTTCATTTTGATGACGTTTTACGAGGGCATTATACTGTTTAAAACAAGGTTGTGTGCATATAATCTCCGCAAGACAGTACTGTCTATTTATGCACAGCGGGTCCCGTGAGCAACAGTACACATGATTTGATTAACTTCTAATGCCCGTATGTACGTATTTGGTGTATTTGGTGCTATCAGGGGTAAGAGTTCATAAGAGCAATTTCGGGACCCCAGGTCAAGCCACTGTTCGACATATCATATACACACCCGCAATTTTACAATTATTAACACATGGGGTACGTTAAAGCAATATTATAACATTTTCAAACAAAATAGATTAGCATTTCTTTGCCATAAAATGTTAGCTTTTACTGTCAGATATATCCCCTTTTATTTTTTAGCCGAACAACTACGGCAAAGCAAAGAAAATTGCAATTTACTACCAGCGCACATGTCGCCAATACGTACCACTCCTTCGGTCATGTTGTGGTACGACCCTTTGTTGTGTATATCACCGTCCCGCACGCCGTGACGTACTGTGTGTTATGAACATCGTGTATGCGTTCGACTAATAATTCCATCGTAATAATAAAGCGCTGAATCAGCCTTTAATTCAAAATCACGGATTTTGACAAAACTACAGCACTTAGAGTCTTGATTTTTTCAGGGTATATTGGTTTAATAAAGTACAATTTAATCGTGTAAAAAAGGAATTTTAAAAATTCAGTGAGGGCGTCTTCCTCAGCAAATGTTATAATATGGCTTTAAGGTTTCCACTGGATAGTCGGTGGCTAGTTTAAGAACACCTTTGACCATTCGCAAAGAATAATTGACATACATCGTTCTTAATAGGTAAATCGGGGATGTGATACGTGGATATCTCAAAAATCACCACCATTTACCAAAGAATAGTACAGTTACAGATCGATAGTCCGAAAACCCAATAACTTAAATATAAACTCTAACCATTACCATATACCATACAACTAACCGTAAAATTTACCCTAAATCCGGACTCTAACCCTGACATATAAATTAAGCTCTAATCATAACTCTAAACATACTTTTAGTAACCTAAACCTAAACCTAACCCAAGACCAAGCCATACCGCTAATCCTAACACTTACCCTATCCTTATTTCAACTGAATGAGTTTACTAATTTGTGCAAAATTTCTTTTACTTGCTTTTTGCTTTTACTTTACAAGATACCGGAAGAAAGCTGCACTTAACTCGGCTATTCTTGTGGACATGCCATCGGCAAAGGATCGTGTAGTCTTCTGGATAGAACATGTCATGAAGTTTGGTGATGAACATCTCCGTGCCCATGTATTTGAACTTAATCTAATCCAATATTACCTGGTAGATGTAGCAGTCTTTCTAGTGCTTTGTATTATGGGGTTTATATTAGCTGTGCTATTTGTATGTGGGTTATGTTGTAGAATGTGTACGAAAAATATTAAGTCAAAGGCAGAATAATGAAGCATAATAGGTTTGGTCAGATTTTAAAGCTGCTCTGACTTGCCGATTTGCGATTTTCAATTAAGAAACTGCCTGATATTAATTTTCAAAAGATTGCTCGTCTCTTTTGTTACTGCGTAGATAAATAAAAATCCTTTTCACTGCGCCCCTCAGCCAGAATCGAAACTACTACCTCTGAAGTTCTAGATTGGTGCAATGATTGATATCCAGGTTACAATTTAAATGGCTAAATCTGGAAAACTCTGCTTCCTGCCATCAGATTCTTGCTCATTCAGATTCATAAAAATCATCAAAATTCAGATGTTTGCACATTTGTGCTAACATGGCTTGGTTTAATGTGTAACGCAAGCTTGTATACTGTTACGAGTCGTAGAAATGACTAAAGGCCAAAAACAACCTTTACCAAATCCACTTTAGAATGTACAACAAAACACATGATTAATTAAGTCAACAATATCTAAGTCTTTTAATCAAAAGAAAAGTATGGTTTAAACAATAATTGTTCAGCGAAATCCACTGAAGACTTTTATATCCTTTCGTCGGTCGCAACACATAGTGGCGTACGTGAAGGACAAAATACGTCTCCGAGCAAACCGTTTTTGAAGGATCTGCTACTAGTAACGGGGTCTATACTTCTCCACTGTTATCTCTCAGTGGCTCGATTCCATTTGAAATTGAAGTTTAAGGTTCAAACTATTAAACTGCGTCTTTAATGGTTAACAAGGAATAACTGTTATAGGATAATAGTTAGCTCTAAAGCTATACGCCACTATGTGAAACGGAAAATTTGGAAAATCACTCTACGCCACTATGTGTTGCGACCGACGCTTTGCATAGATCTCCAAAATGGTGCTATTTTCATCTTTCACACAATTTCTAATGGAAAACAGATCTGCATTGCATTCCAGTTGTCCCCCTGTTTCCACTTACATTGACAGATGTCTTGTTTTATAAACCAGTGTTCAGCAAGTCGACAGAAGAATATTTTCCTTTCATGGAAGAGGTACGCACTTTGACGTATTCTAGATCTTCTGCGATATCACTGGCTAAATAGTAGTACATAAAATATTTCTGGTTCGCAATTTCCATTTTTTCTTGAAAGAAATGGACTGTAAGCACACTAGCTAATCCACAACAACACTGTGTAGAATTGTACTTACATTTTCTTATACTAAACAAGAAGTCACCCAGAATTCCGGAGTTTCCGGACGGACTTTGTAAATGCCGTCGTTAGTAAAGTGTGAAGATGTGGGGGGTGTGTGGAGAGGTGTGGGGTGGGGAGGTGTGTGTAAGGGAGGGGTGGAAGGGGCCATGGCGTCACGCTTGCTCCACAGAGGGGGGCGTCTGAGTTGGAAAAAATTTGTCAAATTAAAGTATTATTGGTACACCATTTTTACACGGGTGTCCAACCACAAAGGCACCTTTTTATAGCCGTCAATTAAACAGGCAATGTACGAGGGACGGTCAATATGTTCCCGCAACTATTATTTATCTCCGCTCAAGCATGACTTTGATGACTGTTACTTATGATAAATACGAGTTTGTACCTTTGTTTTGAGAATATTTAGGCGATTATGACAAAACGTGTGCAAAATGTTTCTTCTCCGATTTTTCATGATTGGGGTCTCATTCCCTTTTCCTTTCAAAAGTTGAAAGCCCCTGATTATAAGCGAATCGCAGAAGAAGAGTACAAAAGGGTGTCAAGAGAATATAAAAAGGAGGAAAAGGGAAGTAAAAGAGGAAGATAAAAGGATAATAAAAAGGGCGGGAAGACTTGGAGTGGAGGAAAAATCTACGTAGAGAAAATTTGCATAGGGCCTAATTTCGCCCACCAAAAGCTACGCCATGGTAGTTATACGAAACGGCGATTATATATGCATGCAGCATTTTTAAACACTTCGCACTTTTATACAAAGTGCAAAATTGTTTATGCGTCAAGATATTTTATGGTTAAAATGCATCAATGCCGATCGCTTCATTGAAATTTATGAACAATTATATCATGCATTTTTCGAGATGGTCTAGTACCTACCGGTACAGTATAACAGAATGAATCTTGTACATATCATGAAATAATGTTTTGTTGTGATGTGTTTTTAAATATTCATTCAGTTTTAACTTCAATTTTTACACAGTACGTACATTTTTATGCACATAAATTTTGATCAAGGTTCTTCATCATCTTTATTACAGTATTCTGGAGAATAGATGAAATCCATTATCTCTGTTGAAAAAAGGAACATTTTTGTTGTACGATTTTGTAATTTTTTGTTAAATTTGGGCAAACGAAGCGAGCGGGAAAATGTTTCAAGAGTGGCTCCACTTGGTTAGAGACATGGGCCTACTTTAAAAGGGGATTGTTAGCCAAGAAAATGACTAAAATGAGCATTATATGTGTAATTTGAGTTTTGCTACTTATTAAATTCAGTTTTAGCTTTAAACTATTTTTACCCCATTAAAATCGGATGTTGCATTGCCAAGTTTCGGCTATTTGAAGTGAACAAGGTGTCGAGAAATATGGTAACCTTCGTTCGTTTCCTATTCTTATCCATGCATTTGAATTGTTATGTATTTTATTGTTTTTAAGGTGCGATATGTAAAAGAATTACCAACAAAAATATTTACCTGGCAATTACAATCATAATTTAACATTTATTTACTTTATTATTATCTATACTTTATTATTATTTTTGCTTCAACAAAGTTATATTCTAGTTATATTTATACTATATTTCATAATTCCTCACCTGGCTATTATTAGTCATTTTTAAAATGCGTTTATTTCAAAATGGTAGTTTTATCAGTAATTCAAGTTTTTTCCACCCATTATAAGTCCAAATGACTTGAAACTTGGCAGAAATGTGTATTTTAAGTAGATCTAGAGAAGTACAGAGCCCTTGTTTTAACAAAACCCCTCCAAATTTGAAATATGGAGATTATTTCCCAAAAATTGCCAAATTTTGCACTTTTCGCATAAACACAATCTTTTACGTCTTAAAACCAAAAACAGATCAAATTTTGTTAAAAGGGCTCTGTACTTCTCTTTATTATGCTTCAAACAGTTAAATATTCTTGGCTAATAGCCCCCTTTTAATAGACCTACGTGTAATTTAACGTTTCTCTTATCTTTTGCTCTCTTTTCTTTGCTCTTTTCTCTCTTTTCCATTTTCTCCTCTTTGTCCTCCTTTTCTTCCCCTCTTCTGCGGGCCTGCGGTATTGTAGCTTTTCTGTTTCTATATGCATCGGGCATTATGAAATGAAGTTTTCAAGATAAGTGATGTTGAAGTGTTGATGAAGAGTTGAGTGCCCTCAAAATCGAGGAAATAATGGTATTTTTACCTGAAAGTGGGCGTAAGAAAGGCTCTTCAAGCATTTCTATACAGCAAAAGTTAAGCACGGATTTTTAATTGTCACTGCACGGATTTTTAATCTCACTGCACGAACGTGCCAGGAGACACGTTAAAAAATGTGGTGATTCTTATGTTGACAAAAATAAACAATCCTCCCAAGCACGACTAAATCCAGGTACAAACGAAGCTCAAAACTCGGGTGCAGCCAAAAGAACATTGAACACTTCTTTAATCCTGAAGAGGCAGTCATCCTAGATAAAAGGAGGAGAGGGGAGTTATAGGGAATCCATATGGAAAGAGAATGGAGGAGTTCCCCATTGAAAAGAGGGACGCTTCCAAATGTCACTCGCACGGAACTGGAATTATACAAGACCGATGTCACGTCATACCAGCTTCCATCAGATGCCTGATGAAGTCCGATGATATGCAACGTAGCAAAGTGAGTTGCAAATTAAAGTATTAGTGGTTTGTTTAAAAAAACTTTACTATTTATAGTTTAAAATCGGGAAAATATTAATGAAATATAATAAATTTAAATTTTGTAAATCAGAGCTTGAATTTAACAGAAAAATGGCAGTGATCATTGGTCTTTGTGCAATCCCACTGACCAATTTTTTTAAATTTGGATGATTATTTTCTTGCACGTACATATTTGTTATTTATATAAATTATTCTGAACATCTGCCAATTCAACTGCATATTAGAACATAATTGTAAATTTGTGTTTATATATAATATCCGGGAACACCATTAACATGCCTATATAGGTTCATTGCATAAAGCGTATCGTGGGCAGAGTGTAATACCATCGTTGAAGTGCAGTAGAATTTAACAGCTGCCAATTGCAACATTTCCGTAACTGGTCTTGTAAACTGCCCGCGATATTATTCTTATCAGTTTCCATAGCTAGTGTTGGAAATAATTGGTATTTCACGGTCCAACATAATGAAGGTTAAAAAGGACAGTGGATGGGCGTGGATGATATCCTTAGCTACCTTTACAGCAGTGACGCTAGAGACGGGTACGGTGAAAGCTCTTGGAGTCATGCTACCAACTCTTCGTCAACAGTTTTCAACGCCAACATGGGTCATCGGATTAGGTATATCATTAGCTCCTGGATTTGGAGCAATAACGAGTAAGTAAAACGGTAAAAGAGTAAAGAATAATAACGAAAAGGAGGCCGTAAAAACGTTATGGTATTTTTTCCTCTGCTTTTTTGAAGGCCCACGGTCTCTTTATTTATTTATTTTTTTGCTTAACCGTAGAACTACTTTGTAACACGGACTACGAAGAGGGATCATTTTCAAAACGCCATATACTGTTATATTTGGCGCTAATGTCAAGGTCTCTTCTATCCAGTGATGCTGAAATAAGTACAAAGATTCCCCATACAATATCACTATGGGAAATTTTAAAATCATGGATTTTACTGTAGACACCTATTAATAGTGGGCATCACCGCCCCGGTCGGTCCTAACCCAGGGTAAAAGTGCTTGGGTAACAATTTACCTCTAAACTGAGCGCAAAGGTTGGATCTACGATTAGCTTAAGTCGTTTGCACGTAAAGACGCGCATATTTATGGCGAATGACTCCTCCCCCCCCCCACTAGTTCTAGGGTTAAACAACGTAACAAGTTGTTTAAGCCTGTTTTCATGTTGGTTAACATTTAAACAATCAGATTTTAAACAACTATTTAAACAGCGTTTTTGCAGGGAACTCTCTAATATCATGATTTATAGATCCTTATATTTATTCCAAAATAATAACCTGAAAAGTCAGGCCTATATTTCTGAATCTCGAATCTTTCTGCCCAGTGAACGTCAGATATTTTTCACGGGTCATCGAATCATTATGGAGACAATATAATGACCAGATTACGTGTTATTAGTGTTTGAAAGATAGTTGAATAAGCAGATTTCTAATTGACCTGAGAAAATCTTTCAAACTTTTGTAACTGTTGTTGGTCCTAATTTTATTCCGACACCAAATTTACTTCAGACGACCTATATTAGCGTCCTCACTGCCTCATTAACACGTTAGTATTTGTCTTTATCCAGGCCCTTTAGCTGGTGCTCTGAGCAAACGTATGTCACCCCGTTCTGCTGTGATGGTGTTTACCCTATTGGCAGTGACTGCACTTATTGTTGCGTCTGTATCGACATCAGTTCCTATTCTCTTGCTATTTTTACTTTTAACAGGTATTTCACGCATTTATTATTTACAATTCAGTGATCATTCTAATGGCGGGACAGCAAAAGAAGAAGATGGATAAATAAATAAATAAATAAATAAATAAATAAATAAATAAATAAATAAATAAATAAATAAATAAATAAATAATCAAATAAATAAATAAAATAGATCACGACATTGAATAATAATACATGTAAACATGGTAAACTGCTTTTAGTATGGAACGTCTAGCGTTTAAATTTGAATAAAATGCTATTATCATTCTTTAAGAAATTTACGTATTGTACGAGTCACACACAATTTATTTGGCAGATATATAAAAGCGAAAGAAATCATTGCTTTACTAATGTTGTTTCTTTTATCATTGCTTCCTCTTTAATCAAGGTTTTTTGCTCGGAGCTGAGTCTGTTGTTATAAGCCAAATGGTCATCTACTTTGACGAATATTACGATATTGCAAATGCTTTTGGACAGGCAGGAATGGCCGTGGGTATTATCGTTATGCCTCCATTAATGCAACTCTTTCTTGATATCTACGGATGGCGAGGGACTATTCTTTTATTGGCTGGTATCAATCTTCATTTCACGGTGTCTGGAGCTTTGCTTAGACCAGTTGCAACAGTTAATGATGCCCACATTGGAAACATACATAAACACGACTATATACCTCTAGTGCAAAGGAAGTCAAACATCGATTTTTTCCTTGCAAATGTAGTTTATTATTTGGATCTTACTTTGTTTACGGATGCTAGCTTCCTGTCAATGTTAACTCTTTACACAGCAAACGGCTACAGCTTAACAGGGTGGCTTATTTATCTAGTACCTCATTCAATAGATCTTGGCTTTGAACCATACCACGCCTCATTTATCGCGACTGCTGGAGGTATTGGCAATCTCATCGTAAGTATCCTGTATCCGTTTATGACAAAAACCTTATCGCCTAGGGTACTTCTTTATATCGGATCTCTCATGATTACTTTGTCATTGGCAATGTACCCGGTAGTGTCACTCTTTCATTCGTATATCGGACTCGCTTTGCTGTCTGTAGTATTTGGATTTTGGAGAGCAATTGCTATGATGAGTGTGATGAAAGTGATAAAAAATGTCATTGAAGAAGAGAAAATAACCAATGCCGTTCTCTGGATAAATGTGGGGTACAGTGTTGGTTCAATCCTAAGTGGATTTTTCTCAGGTAGGTTCCATAAACTATCTATAAATTAATTGTATTAATCGCTGCTTTCAAAAGTTCCTCTCTGCCCATAAGCTCTATATGCAAAAAGGCAACAGAGACGTTGCTCCACAAGTCTCAGCACACTTCACAGGTTGTCGCTGACCACTATGGCCCAACATCATTCCATAAACCATCAAACAACAAATCAGGTACTTTGCTGCTTCAAGAGCGCACACCCTAGACATTCCACAAATCACCATCGCAACCAGGAGCAGCACCCCGAGTTTCGTACGGGTTACAACGAGACAAATTAGCAGTGAGTTCCTTGTCCAGGGGAATTTTAAGCTAACTCAATTTCTCCACGCGAGCGGACTAGGCACCGTCAGGGTTCGAACCCGCAACCTCTCGCACCATAGTCGAACTCCATATCGATTGAGCTAACTTGAGCTAACTTGAGCTAACTTGAAAACAATCGGGTGCATGAAAGTAATCATCGTCAGTATTTATATAGAATATTGAAACAATATGCACAGCTAGAGCATTTGCCGTCTTCAGTGTTGCCAGTCATGTTGTCCTTTCCTTTCAATTCTAACCAAATAATTTGCCAACTTCGGTTCCCAATGAATAAGAATGCTTTATCTGTTACTGAAATTACCGTTTTACCGTGTTTGTCACGCGACCAGGCGTAGTACGGAATCAGTTAGACTACATCGAATGACCTCGCTCAGCCAAGCTTTCCAGAAAATGACCTTCGCATGTCACGGTGACAATTGGTTGTCAAATGTTGACAGTTGGGATTAACAGGTGTCATACTTGAAGTATTTTTGGCCATAATCGCTTGCAAAGTTATGTAATAATCGGATTAACATGATTAACTACCATAGCAATGGGTGAAAACAATTTTAAATATATCGCGCTGCACTTGTACGTTCACGCGGTACCTCTGCATTGAACCATATCATGGGGATCACTTGCACTTGTAAGATTAGTATCTTTAAAAAGACCGGTATTATATTCAATCTATGATTGCAGACATACAAAGGTGATCAGTGCAACCTGTTTGCATTCCAGCGCGATGATATAATATTCAAAATTGTGTTCACTTAATGCTATCGTGATAGTACCTTCGCCAGCGTATAATGAGTTGTTAATTTATGCACCTAAAACATTTTATTAAAATATGACAAATTGCAAAGGGATCATTGACGTATGCCAAGTTAAACCTTTTTCAGTTTTATTTTCCTACGTATCACCATCATCTCGACACGATCATGATCTTCCCTTAGACTTATTTTTAACATGAGTAATTGACTTATTTCTTGCAGGCTGGTTCTTCGACCTAACTGGAAATTACGTCCTGTCGTTTTTGACATTGAGTGCGATATCTCTTCTTGGAATATGTCCTCAGTTTCTCTTGAAAATAGGCAATAACAGAAAACGAAAGTCGCTTAGCAAATAATATTTGATTATCGAGTTCATGGTCCTTCACATATACAAAAACGATTCTCTTATAAACCATCATGCGCACAGTTTCCACCTCGATACACCTGAGCATACATTTTCGTCCTAGAGCTTCCAAGCAGAGAACAATAAGCAGTGAATGTCTCCACCACAGTCTTTGATTACACTACACGGTTGAGTGCATAGCAATGTACGAGCTGTGGAGCTTCTAGCTGAAAATGGACCTCTTTGATTGGTTTTTGTCGAAACCTCAAGTGTTCCCTTCATCCAATCAGAATGTTTTTATATCTAATGAAAGCTGACACTTCCCCCTAAAAAAACACTTTTCGTCACTAGGCCAACAGATAACGCAATTCAATGTTATAGCAAGGGGAATGTGGAAAACCTCAAGTGTTCCTTACAATATTTTTCAAATTTTATGTCATTTAATGAAAAAGCACACTTATATCGTCCATATACTAGCGTCACTAGAATGAGCAATGGTCAATGGTCAATTTCTTTTTTTATGTCGGGCATATCTAGGCATTAACAGCTGAAATCTAGGAGATAACGCTGACGAAACTACGGCCAGGCACAAGTGACCTGGTGAACGAAGGGGGTCGCCGTAGAAAAAATTGCAAATCTTGTGCAGAAGTATTGGGGTATCTTTGAACATTTAAGTGGGGTAGGGTCATTGTGAGAGTTCAAATATGGTGAGTTGTCATTTGGAGAGTTTTAAGTATGGTGAGTTGTTACCTTCAGCATATTGGAAGAGTTTTGTTTGGTGAAGTTGGGATGTGGTGTGCTGTGTTAAGCAAAAATACGAATCTACACACCCCATCATTTATCTTTCTACAATGTATCACCTTTTCTACTCCGTCCAATCGTGCATATGTGTGCAGTAACAGTGCAGCTTTGCATCCCCCATCCCTAGTAGTACCTCCCAACATATCTTGCTCACCCACTATTTAAGAGTTGATGTTATATGGGTATATTTCTAATTAATCATTAATCTATTTCTTATTTTTATATTTTCTTATAATTCTTATTTATCTCCCTGCTTCTACTTCTATATATAATTCGATTATTGTAATTATATTTTATTGTATTTATAATTTTATTGTAATTATAATTTATGAATAACCGAAACAGATGTCTTCAGGGTCATATCCGGGCCAGTGACCTGTAAAAATAGAAGAAAATATAATGAATAAGAAATGTTACTGTATATTATGATAAAATACATAATGCTCCCACAAATTAGGCATAATATACAACAGATTATGTGTGTGTTGAGGTGTAGTTCGTTTTTGTCTGTTGTTTGCAAGCTGTTCTGCCTTGCCGATGGAAAACTGGGAATCATGGTGTATTTGGCAGGGGCGTAGGCAGCTTTCTTGGTCAGGAGGGGCAAAATAAAATTTAGGGGGGCACAGGCGACAAATAATATACCGGTTTCGTTTTTATCATGTTTATAAAGGCTTTATTAATGGGACGATGTGCGCGTAGCGCTCAAAATGTTTGTATTTTGCACTATTTTCGCCCATAATTGGGATTAAATGGCTTTATCGTATCAATGTGCGCGCGCAGCGCTCCCGGGCAGCGCTCAAAAAATTAATATTTTACACTATTTTGACCATGATCGGGGTGAATTTTGGCAGAAAAAGGCGCTTCTTGCGCCTTTTCTTTTCCTTTGCCATCCAGATTTTCTCTTTCATTTTTGGTCCGAGGGGCACTTTTTCTATAATTGTTTTGTCACGGGGGGGCACTCTGCCCCCTTGCCACCCCACTGGCTACGCTACTGGTATTTGGTCCTTCCAACGCGGTGGAGGACGGCCTCTTCCTCTTGAATATGTTATGTGGTAATCTGTTGGCAGACATCCTGATGACATGGCAAAACTACTTGAGACATCATTTGGACACTACACTGGGTTTTGTATGTTTGTTTGTTTGTTTGTATGGTTTTTTTTGGGGGGGCGGGGGTTTGTTTGGTGGTTTTGTTTTGTTTTGTTTTTTGGTGTGTTTTTATGTCAAGATATATCAATTCATTAACCGCTGTTATCGTTACGATATAGCTGACGGGTTGGCGCCTAGATAGCTATTAACCTCCTTTTTGAAGCTGGTCCGTTTCACAATTCCTGGAATGTCAGGCGGTAGTGCATTACATGATTACATGTGCGGGCTGTAGATGGAATGAAGAACTGCTCATGACTGAGAAGGTAAGATCTTGGAAATTGAACTGCAAGGTCGATAGATCAAACTGAGCGATGAGGACGCTGGTCAGTTTGGAGCTGACCAAGAAGTAGTTAGCATAGTAACTCGGGAGCATTCCCATAAAACATTCGATGGAACATAGTAGTGACTAGTGGCACCAACTGCTGGGCCAAAGGCTGAATTATGTAGGAGTTGCTCCATGCCATGCCGTGCTTGCATTCTCCATTTTTAATCTGATCATACTCGTGTAATTAAATATCTGCTGAGGGTGAGAAGGGGGGGCTAGCATTTTTGGCACGCCGTTTGGAAATCCCCTCACCGGGTGGCTCATAATTATTGCACAGTCCCTTACACAATATTTGACCCCTATATGCTTACCGTGGGCAACTTTGACGTCATTACATATCTCATGGTATTCCTTGCTTGCCAGCAGTTTAGCTTGGGCTGGATTCCACCAATCGATGAGTTTCGAGTCTTTCCGAGTCATCATAGCGTTGCCGCCGACCTGGCAAACCTGAAGTTGGTCTGTTAACACCTCTACATCTGTCCTACCTCGGAAGAAGAGGTTACCCCCAAATAAAGCATCTACCTATACAGAGAAATAAAACAGCTACATGGTGAAAAAACTGTACTCCCGAAAAACATGTTTCTTAAAAACTAAAATGACTCGCACATAATGATCTATGCTTTTCAGTATACAAATATTGAATGTTTATGAGTTCAATGGTAAGAATATTTCCATGAGGTGAAATATGGACTGTTCCATTCAACGAGGCTTTGAACGATTAAAAACATTCAATTAGCATTATATAAGTTCTCTTTCGTTCAATTAATTTTAAAAATCACCACAAAAACAAAATAAATCAAAAATATCCAAATGTTTATATATTTTAGAAGCAACACGCGCACCTACAGTCATGGACAAAAGTTTGGAATATTTTATTATTTTGCAATGCCCTGTTTTTAAGTGCAGATTTCTTACCATCAATGACCCGTCAGCCATACGAAATGGATCACGGGTGTCTAGCAAGGTCCTAGGTACCATTCCATATTATACAATACGTAATGTAGGACAATGGCTTCTTATGCCTGACCAATGAACAATCAGGCATCCTTTTCGCAGTTATTTTTAGCGATTTGATTCGCATGGTTACATTGGCTTTTTCATTAGCGTGTGACGAAACCAGCCTTACTTTGTTGCATCTGTCTGTTGTATACGATATTTCTGATCACGGGGTGCGAGTTGAGCACAGATTTATACGCCCGCGTCATTGACTTACGTAATGGCGGCTACAAACAGAAGGATATTGGTGCCGCTTTAGGAATTACATAAGGTGCAGTTCCTAAAATTTTAAAGAGACGTCAAGAGACCGGAACTGCTACACCTAGACCAAGGTCAGGTCGGCCCCGAAAGACAACCGCCAGTGAAGACCGATATCTCCTGAGACTTCGTCGCAATGGCCACACGAAGCCTGGATATCCGCTACGAACTGAATGGCTGAAGTCCATAAAGGCGTCTGTTACCAGGACACCTGTGAATAATAGACTGGTTAGTGCAGGTTTTCGCGCAAGACGACAAATAAGAAAGTCGATGCTTCCTTTGGTCACAGAGACATAGGAATTTGACAGTAAGCCACTGGCGTAATGTGATCTTCAGAGACGAGAGCCGTTCCTCCTCTACAGACAAGATGGCCGATTCAAGGTCCGAAGACAGGTTGGTCAAGCCCTTCTTGAGGATTGTATCCTGCCTAGAGTCCAGACAGATGGTGGTGGAATCAGAGTATGGGGAGCATTTCACAGTAGGTCGAAATCACACCTCTACATGTTAGAAGGACACATGAACCAGGACCAATAGCTGCATGTTCTTGATACAGTTATGCTTCAGTTTGCAAGAAGTGACTTCGGGAACAATTTCGTGATCCAAGATGACAACACCACGACGCACAGAACCCTACGCGTTAGGGGATTCCTTGAAAATGAGAATGTAGAACACATGGACTGGTCGGCTTTGAGCCCGGATATGAACCCTATGGAGAACTTATGGGCAGAAGTATCCCGCAGGTTAGGTAACATGGACAACCAACTAATCGCCCTGCAGGACCTTAGACACATCCTCATTAGTTCCTGGGCAGATATTTCACAAGGAACCTTGGCAAACCTGGTCGAGGGAATGTCGCGTTGCGTACATGACCTTGAGCTGGCAATGGGTGGACACACCAAATATTGAGTTGTGTTTTCTCACTCAAGCTACTTATCTAAACATGTCACGGTGAAAGTGTCTTTGATCTCATTTTATGATACAAAGAGACCGCCAAAAAGTGTTGCGATTGTGTGATCCTTTCATTGTAATGCGCTTTTGTATCTTTCAATTAAATTCAACTGAGCACTACTCCAGAACAATAAACCTGTTCCCAGCATGATTGAAAACGGCATTTAATACAAAAAATAAAAATATTCCAAACTTTTGTCCATGTATAATTGGCGAATCGAGGTGGAAACCTCGCGCTATACGCTCGCGCGTCAGTGTTGCTATTGTAGCTCCGCGTCAGTACAATGGGAAAATGACAATTGCACAGGCGCGTAGTGTAGTAGTCCTGTTGCAGCTGACCGCAAAAAATAGCAGAAATAATCAATCGTAATTGGCCAATCAAATGACAAGAAACTTTGTATGAGTTATATAAAACATAAAATAGACCCAGCTTACAAATGCATTGTAAAATATCAGCTTCATCTTTTTCTTTAAATTGACCTTTGCAAGTTCGCATATAATGTACATTCAACAACTCTTCCTTTACCTTTGTACAGGAGCCAACCGTTGTTAATCCGTGATGAATCCACACTTTTACAGTAACGTATACGCGAACTCAAGCGCACATACGCGTGAGCACGCGTTTCGCGTTTGATTAGACTATTTAGGCACTTTACTTGGTTTCCGTTAATGCATGGGGTCAAAGGTCATGTCTGAGGATCTTAAGGTTGATGAATGTCAAGCTTCACACCACCCTACAACATGGTTTCCCTTGAATAAACATTTTCAAAAATTAGTCGAGTTAGACTAGTCGAGTTTAGACTAATGCAGGTTTACTGTGCACAGTTTACTGTGCAGAAAGTGTAATTTTCTTTATCAATTGCGCTTTTTTGCGCTTACAAAAGTCGCTAAAATCCACTCTAAAATCTGGTAATATGGGCTATTCCAGTTATAATCCAAACAGGAGACATGACCTTAATCTCCGATCCCATACAAGGGGTATATCTTTCAAACAGAGTCGCACATGCAGGTAACCTCATTTGAAATTCAAACTCCCTGTGTGAGAGATTAAGGGCATGTCTTCCACGTGCGTGGATTTTAACTGGATCATCCTATTTATACCCATATGAAGCAGCGGGAACGCACTGCGGACCTCGGAATGAGATAAATTCATTATTCTCACCGTTCCATCTTCCAGCAAGTCGACACACTGTCCGACTACGCAATGTCGTACGTTTTCTGTTGGAAGTACTGCTCCCTGAAAAGGAGAAAAGGGATACGATAATTATCACAAGCCTGAAGCTTGCCTGAATTCACAATACCTGAATATCACAAGCCTGTATTTTAGTTTTAAGTTTGACACTTTGAGAAAGAACTTAAACGGCATCATGTAAAGTTTCATTTCAATCCCATTTAAATGTTAATAACAAAGGAATGTCATTTAAGGACGCACCATTTGAATCTCAGGGGGCATTTTAATGCATACCTTTATATACAGTTGGTGGGGATTTTTTTTACTCATCACTAGTGGGCGACGTTTTATCCTAGAAATCAAATAGAGCGTCCCTTAAGTTAAAAATTGAGGTGAGCGGTGGGTGTACGCCATTGGGGCGCGATATTTTTTTACTAGTCAACATTTGCACCACATAATACAATTACATGATATACTTTAGAACATGAGGCTGAATTGCGCTGTATTCAGTTTTATACGACGGATTTATTGCCATAATTATTACCCCTTTTACCAGGGTTCGAACCCACAACCTTTGGATTAACATTCGAGAGCCTATACCACAACGCTACGAGTCAGTCTACCAGAAATGCGTTTTTTCATCATCATGATCATACTTATTGATTACGGAATAACGCGCATACTATTACTTGTCGTATACGTATATAATCCCCGATCAACAGTAAACCTTGCCTCTGATTGTGTGGTTCCTATGCAAATGTTGACAAGTAAAATAAAAAATATCGCCATCGGGGCAGGTACGCCCACCACCTGATTCTGACTACGGCCGTCATAATAGGGCATCATAAACTTCTCATAATAGCTACTCGACTATAGAAACGTGTTAATCGAACTACAGCCAAATTAAATTAGAAAAAAATACACCAAAACGATCATTTTACTTGCATTAATTAATTAATAATGTTGTAGTACGATCAAAACCCAAACTAGATATGCTGAAGACCTTGAAATGACCTCTGATGAATTTGAAATTACTTTACACAAAATTGTTTTTTTGTGATAAATGAAGGCACTATAAAGTTTAATAACAATATATCTAATAAAAGAATGTGACATTTGGTTGACCTATGATGACCTTGAAATGACCTCCATCGCGACGGTTTCGAGGATGAGCCCACCTTAGCCTATGTCCAAAAAATGCATTTCTAAGATTGTGACCCCTTAATGACCTTTGACCCCAAAGAATAAGAAGACGAAGATAAAGAAGAAGCGTTTCCTTATCTGGAGTAACATCATACAATAGGTCAAGGTTAACATGTCTCAATGGGCTTTGACTTCTTTGCAAGCCGTACTGTTTTCCTGAGCCTGTTTAGAGCGTTTTATTTAATAGGTGCCCATGAATGTGTGCCAAAACACGCTTGCCCCCCCCCTTAGCCTTCGACTTGCTAAAATTTGCTTCCCCCTTTCGGCTTGCCCAAACATTCTTCTCTTCCATACCCCCCCCCCCTCCATTTCACCTTCCCCTTGGGCTAATAATTATTGCAGTTCCTTTAATAGGTGTTTTTGTACATTCAGGCTGTAATTTACATTGCCACTGACTGGCTCCCCCACTTTCAAAATCGTTCCGCCCCCATTGCTGTGCGAATTGGCCAGGTTTTTGGGCGAGGTGCGGTACGCCGCACCCGCCCTATATTGGTCTGACTATTGACCTACTTTCATGCAGCGTTGCAGAAAATATTTGTGCTAGTTATATACCCAAAAACCCACAGAGGTGATAGTTTACAGCGAGTTTTGTAATTATTACTTGATTTTGATATTGAAGTAATACGATAAAGTCATCATAGGCAGTAATGTGTTGGTTTTAAAAGAAATAACAAAAATAATTATTTAAGTAATAGAAATACTATTCGGAAATTGCAGCAAGATTTGCAGATGTCTTTATTTGAACAGTACCAGTTCTCCAGTTTTGCAAGTTTTCCTAATCTTTGGGCTAAATTAATAGTATCATAAAGGTCATAATTTTATACTGACAGCTTCGCTATGTACTTTATAGCTTGTATGTGCATTGTGTTCAGTGTGTACATAGGCTATTTACTTTTCAAATCTTGTGACAAATTGTGCTTGCTGATGCTTGTATAATGTATTATAGACAAATTATTAGAATGCATGTATATGTGCACCAGTAGAAATGGCCCAGGTTGAATAAAACAAATAAACCTATGAATGAATATTTTATTCCCTGGATTTTATTTGTTGGGACAAATAATGATATAGTTTGACGCTATGAAATATAGTTATGTTAATCATGATAAAGTTAGAAAGTTAAAAAATAATATCGAAATATTGTAAAATCAACCTTTTCCCCTCTTAAGTTGTATCAAAACAATATATTGAGGAAATAGATATGACCGATTTTGAAACTTTGATATGGAAAGATAGCCCAGACCTGTTGTCTCACCAGAGAAGATGAGCAGAAGTCTTCCTATCTGATGATAAAAATTTTATAACAATGTTTTTTATAAAATGCTAATATAAATCGTTTTCTGTTATGATGTGAAGGGTTAATATAAAAAAAAACCAGGGAAAATCTGTTCCAACTGAGCAGGGAACCAAAGGATGGATCCAAAAGGATACAACAGCAGCAATGGATAAGATTAAAATCAGGGAAAATATGACACAACATCCAATGGCGGAAACACAAAAAGGTAAAAACCCAAACGTATAAAGTTAAAAACTCTTTTAACTTTGTTTATACGTTTTGTGTTATTCCACCATTGGAAATCGATGTTGTGTCAAATTTTCCCTGTTTTTAATTGTGAAGGGTTACTCATTCTTTCATTTCTCTTGACAATTTTTCATTTGCTTGCCCTATTCCTTTTAAAGGAATTTTTATTTACCCCTACTTACAACAATATCTTCAGCCTCTGCAAGACAATTTTCATCACCAATGTATCCATCGAAGAAACCAATGGTCTTCCCGGTTAAATTTCGCCAGTCGAACTTCTTGGGATTTCCTGGTAGCGTAGCAAATGCCTGGTGCGGGGGCTTGGTAAATACATCGGAAAAGTCGAAGGTACGTTGTCTTTCAGAATTAACTCGATATCCTAAAATAATAATGATAACAATAAGAATACTACTAATACTACTACTACTAATAATAATAACAATAATAATTTCCAAGGGCGGAATTGCTTTACTGACAAAAGTATAGGATTCAATGAAATACACCGGTCGTTAAAAAAGTTTTTTTAACCCGAGGACATTTGGCGCGGACTTGGTGCAGGGGGGTGACACTAAATTCACGGCTTTTGTATTAGCCACGCAAACCTATGGCACATTTTGTTGGCTTGCTCTCAACAAAGTGAGGCAAGGTATCGATCGGTTATGAATAATTCACATCAACTCTTACTCAGCCCATGTGATTGAGGTCACCACATAAAGGTGTCGTAAGTTTAGCGAATCGAACCTGTTGAAGATAGTAAAAAGCGCCCCCAAGCAAGGTTAGACCGGGCGGAAGTGGGTCAACTACTATGATCCCATCAGGCCACAGTGATTTGTTTATGCAAGAAAGTCTTTTAATATGATAAGGAAATGTCTTTTTGATATAGTAATGTCGAAATTAAGACTAACTAACAATAATACGAAGGAAATATACGACAAGCATAAGATATGAAATACAGTGAGTATTTGAAGTCACAAAAATCATTTGAGCTTCCAAAATGGCGCCCGCGCCAATAGTATTCGCCTTGTGCTTCCTCCCTGTGGAAAAGTATCCCGAAAAATATCAATCTGCACTAATAACCAGCGTACACCACAAGACCCCAGAAAAAAACATAGGCTCACGTCAAGCCGTCTGCACACCTGTCTTCAATCATATAGTAGATTGAATACAATACCGCTCTTTTCACAGAGTTCATACCGCTCTTTTTAAAGAGACTAATCTTACAAGTGCAAGTGATTAGCATTTCTTTGACATCTATGGTTCAATGCATCGGTAGGTCCTACCGCATGAACGTTGTAGTCAGGGCTACGACACTCAGCTCATTTGCATGGCAAAATTACCCGTCTCCTCCGCAGCCAATATAGTCAAAATTGTATTCATCTATTGTTATGGTAGTTAATCCGATTTAAGTACGTCACTTCGCCAGCGTATAAACGTATTCTGTTAGGGAGTAGCCTACATTAAACAATTACAATTTTAAACTTTGTGATTGGCAATTAGGCCCCTATACCGGTAGGCCTACATTAAAAAGTATGCATGAGTGACACCCAGGATCGATTATAGTATTTGTTTACTAGCTACATCATATTTTGATGTTTCCATTTGCCATAATTTAACACGGAATAAAAGCAAAACTATAAAATAACATTTGCTGCCAAATCAACTAAGTTTAGGGAGTGTTCAGAAATACTTTGGTGGGGGGGGGACAATATATTATTTCGTGTTATAATTTTTTTAACACTCTCCCCCTCTTCGTGAACCCAAAACTTTGTTGACCCCGGTCTCACAAGTTAACGGACCTAAAACTGTTATGACCCCCACCCTCATATTAGGTACAAAACTATTTGCCCCCCCCCCCGACCTGTACCATTGTACATCAAACGATAGAGGAAATTCATTATTAAATAATACTAAAACTTGTATTCATGCCAGTGTTGTGAGTCGGTAAATTACCGGTTAATTTATATGGTAATTTACCGCCATCTTAATTTACCTTAGTCTCTCTCTGTGTCAGGTGGCGCTGTGTAGCGCTGCTGTGGTCTTCACAAGAGTACGCCATCTCACTCGATCCGATGCCAAGTGTGTTGCACCTTGCATTCCCTGGTTAGAAACCAGCTTCACGTCATTAGTCCAAGATGTTGGTGGACGTCCTCTTCCTCGTTTGCCTTCCATGGCCCCTTGCAAAATCTGTTTTTCTACACCTCCATGTTTCCTGACAATATGGCCAAAGTACTTCAGCTTTCTCTCCATTATGCCGCTTCTGATGGTTAGACTTGTACCAATCTTGTCAAGGATCCAGGAATTTGTTCTCCTGTCTTTCCATGTCACTCGTAGAAGCCTCCTGTAACACCACATCTCAAAAGCATCTACTCTTTTCCTATCATTCTTGGTCATAGCCCAAGACTCGCATCCATAAGTGGCAATGGAAAACACAGTTGCACGAAGTAGGCGTACCTTGAGGTCAATGGATAGGCCTCTGCTTTTCCATATGCTTGACATGCCCTGCACAGTTGTCCTGGCAATAGCCAGTCTTCTCTTAATTTCAGTTGTGCTGTCACCACTGTTGTTAATCATTGAACCCAGATATTCAAATTGCTTCACCTCCTCAATCTGTTGTCCATCTATCACAAACTCATCACTTTTTCTCTCTCTGTCTACAACCATTATTTTTGTCTTCTTTGTGTTCAGGAGAAGGTGTTTTTCTTCACTGGCCTCTTTGATGCGCTTCAAAAGATCAATCAGCTCTACTCTGCTGCTACAAATAAGAGTGGTATCATCGGCGTACCTCAGGTTAGTAATTCTTGTACCGCCAAACTTCACTCCACCTTCAAACCCCTCCAAAGCTGCTCTCATTATGTCTTCAGAGTAGATGTTAAATAGGTTTGGTGATAGCACACAGCCCTGTCGTAAGCCTCTTCCAATCTTGAACCAATCTGTGTCTCCACTACTTGTTCTGACTGCCGATTCTTGGTCTTCATATAAGCAGCTGATCAGATCCACAAGATGACTTGGAAAACCCATCTTTTTCATAGTTTCCCACATCTGAGGGTGGCTAACACAGTCAAAAGCTTTACTGTAATCTATGAAGCACATGTAAAGAGGAAGTCTATGCTCTCTGCATTTCTCAATCACATTCCTGATATTGACAATTTGGTCCCTAGTACCCCTTCCTTCACGAAATCCTGCCTGCTCATCAGATATTTCCTGCTCCATTTTGTTCTTCATTCTCTTGATGATGATCTTCAGAAGCACTTTACTTGCATGACAAATCAGGCTGATGGTCCGGTGATTGGCACACTCTTTCAAATTTCCCTTCTTTGGCAGTGGAATAAATACTGCCCTGCACCAGTCTCTCGGCCATTTCTTCTTTTTCCAGATGATACCACATAGACGCCACATTAGGTCTATCCCTTCTTTCCCAGTTGCCTTCCACAACTCAGAAGCTACATTATCAATGCCAGGTGACTTAGCATTTTTTTTTTTTTTCATGGCAAGCTCAACTTCAGATCTCAATGGTGGAGGTTCTTCCTCACTCGTTTCACACTGTACATACACCTTGTCATCTTGTGCCTCAAACAGCTGGGAACTATACTGAACCCATCGCCTTTTGATGTCTACACTTTCGGTAAGAGTGTTACCTTTCTCATCATTTATAACATCCATCCTGGGGATCCACTTCTTGGTAAGTTCTTTGGCAATACCAAAAGCTATTTTTGAGTCACCCTTACATCTTTCCATTTCCACACACTTCCTTTCGATGTAGTTTCTTTTGTCCTCCTTAACACTTTTGGAGACCTCTTTGTTTAAGCGTGCCCATTCTTCCTTTCCTCCATCTGCCTTTGCTCTCTTCCTGTCATCAGCTAGGTTTAAGGTCTGCTGAGAGATCCACGGCTGTTTCCGTTTCATCTTTCTAGGGATGTACTTCTTTGCTGTGCTCTGGACTGCTTCTTTCATGTCTTCCCACAATTCATTTGGGGTCTGCTCCTCTTCATTAACTTTCAGTAACTCATCAAACCTGTTCTTCACATCTACTGAATATTGAGTGGGAATGTTGTCAACATCATACCTGGTAGGTGGTGCATTGTCTCTCTTAGCTCTCAGTTTTAGTTTTACTTTGGCTACAAGTAGCTGATGGTCACTACCACAGTCAGCGCCTGGTCGTGTCCTGACATTTTGGAGTGATGTTCTCCACCTCTTCCTGACCATGACGTAATCGATCTGGTTTCTTGTTCTATCTCCTGGGCTCATCCAAGTCCACAGTCTCCGTGGATGATGCTGAAATAACGTGTTCCCAATGACTAGGTTATTAGCTTCACAAAATTCCTCCAGTCTGTCTCCACGTTCATTTCTGATAAATAATGTTATCAGTAGCGTAGCCAGCGGGGGGGGCAGGGGGGCAGAGTGCCCCCCTGACAAAAAAAATGAAAGAAAAAGTGCCCCTCTGACAAAAAAAAAAAAAAATGAAAGAGACAATCAGGCAAAGGAAAAGAAAAAGGGCAAGGAGCTCCTTTTCTAGCAAAATTCAGGGCCAAAATAGTGTAAAATACAAAATTTTCGCGCTACGCGCGCACATTTGTAACAATAAAGCCCTTTTTAGCCGGATAATGGGCGAAAATAGTGTAAAATACAATTTTTCTCACGCTACGCGCGCACATCATCCCAATAAGGCCCTTTTCGGGAAGCTCGAAGACATACAGTCTCTATGTATTGTATGATGCAACTGCATTTTTTTTCGTTTGTGCCCCAAAAATTTATTTTGCCCCCACTGACCAAGAAAGCTGGCTACGCCCCTGAATGCTATAGTATAATCTTACCACCACATGAGTCAAACCACCCTGCCATAAGCCCAGATCCTCCTCGTGATGTCTCTCCGGTCTGGCTGTTCCAACAATTTTGCCAGAGGTCAGTCACCATCTTACAATTCTTGTTGGCTATTCTGCAAACTGTGACAAAAACGATTGCGCACCGGCAAGTTTAATTTGCATAAAAGAAAGAGCATAATACTGCATAACTAAATAAAACGCCAAAGGATTCTCAGGCTAAAATAAGTAAAATTAAGTTGCCAAAGTTGAGGAGTTCATTGAATTCCTATGCATATAGTTCAAGAATCATGGTGTTAGACCTGTTTTCTCTGATGATCGTTCAGTGGCTCCGGAACCGCGGGCCTGACCCCTCCCAGTAATTTTGGTGAGGAGCCCAAGTACCCCAGGGCTCCCCTCCCCCTCCAATAATCTCAGGTAAAATTCATAATTTTAGGATAAAATTCATAATTTTAGGATAAAATTCATAATTTTAGGATAAAATTCATAATTTTAGGATAAAATTCATAATTTTAGGATAAAATTCATAATTTAATTCAAAATGTATGGTACAAAAAATATATGCATTTCAAAAGCTTCCGCCCAAAACCCCCTCCACCACCCTCACCCTTCAGCGTTTTGCGCCTCAGAGCAGGCCAAAAATTCCCCCCTCCTCCCCAATATTAAAAATCTTTCGCAGCCTATGTCGTTAGACATCAAGTCTTTGGAGCCAAACTCGCCTCATCATAATTCAATAACCTCAACCAACAGTAAATGCTCAAAATGCAAACTCAAGCGAGGGGTCCCCCCAATGAAAAAGGTAAAGTAGGCTTACTTCTGAGAGTTATAAATTAACCTCATTTTAACCTTAAAACCACAATTTTTGCTCGCTTCGCGCGCATTCCATTTTTATACCATACCGTATGTCACCAGTTTAGCTTCAATATGCCATATTATAAACTTCTTTTGTCATCAAAAAGTGCAGGATTCACTATATTTCAAAACAATTTTCCAACCCCATCCCTCCCATGTCAAAAAAAACAATTACCCCACTCTTCTGGGGACATATTCCAAGCAGATCCCAAGACTCCTCAGACACCCCCCCCCCACACACACACACACATTCCAAGCAGATCCCAAGACTCCTCAGACACCCCCCCCCCCACCCCCACCCCCCCAAACCCATCCATCCTTGTCGCTCTGTGCGACAAAGGTGTTGACCAAGTGTATCGAATGTATAACTTGACTTTTACCTGCATTCATAATATCCGGAGAAAATCCTTCCACCTTGCCAGTTTCTTCACTTCTGTATATTGGGAAGAAGAAAGAAGCAGCAAATGTACAGAGTTGAGGGAGTGTAATGTGCTCAGGTTTAGAGGTACAGTAATTTCGGATAACGACACCCTCAAAAGCTAATGCAGGGCTCAAATTTCAAATTTGGGCGAATATGGATTTTTAAAAACCCATGTCATTGTATTCCTCTCATTATTAGGATTCAGAAAAAGCATAGTTTGACCTATTTATAGTTATTGAGTTATAGGCATAAATGTTAAATGTTGGTCTCTACCATTGTCCACAGGAGTAAAAATATTTAAAATACTCCGATTTTGATCAAAGTGGTCTCAAATTGTTCCGCTTCGTATAACAATTTCAACAAAGAATAGTTTCTATATCTAGGGTGTTTTGTTACCTGGGTAACATACCAAAAAAGTAAGGTTAACATGATTCAATGGGCTTTGACATTTTTGCACTGTTATACAGGTAACGAAACACTTGAAATATGGCAAACTATTCTTTGGTTGAAACGTCTTTCCAAGTGGAACAATTTGTGACCACTTTGATCAAAATCGGATCATTTTTTATTTTTTTACCTCTGTGGACAATGATGGAGACCAGCATGACATTTGACCTTTATGCCTATAACTCAAGAACTGTTCATCGGAGACAGGTCAAACTATTTTTTTTCTGAATCTAATAATGAGAGGAATACAATCAGATGGTTTTAACCATATGATATGGAATTTGAGCCCTGCATTAGCGGCTATTTTAGATATAATTGCAAATAACCATTTTGTCCCCCTATTTCCTTTTTTCTCCCTTTTGTATATGTTGCTCAGGGGTGCAACTAGCAAGCAAACACATTTGGCGTTCCATTTGTGATAAGGATTGCAACGTCTTGACCCGGGAGGCTGGGTTAGAGGTTGGGGTTTGTGTATTGTTTACAATATCTGACAATAATAATTGGATACTTGCATATAAAACTGATTGTGCCCCCCGTGTGCAGCGTGTAGCAACCAGACTTTGTCATCTTCGTAATCTTCAGATGTTAAACCTACGAATAATAACATGAATAGATGTGTTAATGTAGCAATAATTATAGGTGACATGAACTCTGGTTTGCAAACCTCAACCGTATGTCGGAAAATCATGAAAATTGTGTTGCCATGTTCAAAATGATTAAAGAAAAAACGATTTAATAAATTCTCTGCATCAGGCATAATACTATAACCAATCTCAGAGGATGATTTAAGGAAGCCCCATCATGCACTGTAAAAGTGTTATCACTAGAGTTTCAACTGCCACTTTACTTTTCAAATCCCATTGAACTCTGTGCAAAAGATGTTGTTTTAGAATTGCCCGTGTGTCATTATTAGTTGGTCGATTTCAGATCTTAAGTGATGTATGCATGAAGGATAACCCACAGCTTCTGTAGATAACATAAAATGTGAAATCGACCAACCTTTAGAAGGTGTTTTTATTGTAAATATATCTGTCCAAATTCAAATTTAACCATGCACGTGTGTATGCAGTGGGCGGGAGTGGGGGTGTGTTCACTCACACAGCTGTGCTAACCGCAAGACTTGCTGGGAAGTGCTTAAATCATCCTCTGAACCAATCTTGACAGAATCTATAAAGGTGCGGGTTGAACATCTTGAGGGGCCTATTCAAGAATGACATTCTTGTTATTGTCATGACTGTGTATAAAGAAAAAATACTGTGAGATATACGAATCTTATGATGAATCTCAACACAAGGAAGTATAGTAAGTCCTTTGGGTCAAAAAGGCCGAATACGTTAGTAAAAAGTAGTTAAAAGCTATTTAAATCCATAATGTACGTATCTTTTATTTTATTTTCCCAAACTGAAAATTGCAGTTGCATCATACAATACATAGAGACTGTATGTCTTCGAGCTTCCCGAAAAGGGCCTTATTGGGATGATGTGCGCGCGTAGCGCAAAAAATATGGTATTTTACACTATTTTCGCCCATTATCCGGCTAAAAAGGGCTTTATTGTTACAATGTGCGCGCGTAGCGCGGAAATATTTTGTATTTTATACTATTTTGGCCCTGAATTTTGCTAGAACTGAACAGTCCCCTGTTGAAAGAACTCCATTGGCTTCGTATAAAAGAACGCATTACTTTCAAAACTCTGCTTTATATATACAAGTCACTGAATGGGCTGTGTCCCCGGTATATCGATGAGTGCCTAACTGTTAAACGTCCTCATGAGGGCTCAGTCACCACACGTTCGGACCACGGTCTCAATCTTCGTGTACCAAGGACGAACAAGGGTGCCGGGGACAGGGCCTTTTCAGTGGTTGCTCCTTACAAATGGAACTCAATCCCCCTAAATATCCGCAGTGCCCAAACTGTCACCGGGTTCAAATCCCTTCTGAAAACATACCTTTTCTCATGATGTTGCTTTTGTTTGTTTTGCTTTGTTTTCTGTGTTTCTGCGCTTTGTATCCTCTGGTATTAGGCGCATTATAAATGCCGTGTTACTTACTTACTTACTTACTAGAAAAGGGGCTCCTTGCCCTTTCATTTTTTTGTCAGGGGGCACTCTTCCCCTACACCCCCGCTGGCTACGCTACTGATAAGGAATGAATTGTATAACTGGGATTTATTTTTTCAAAGGTTTCCATGACTACTTATATAATGAGAAGACGCATGAATAATTTCCATTGTATTATACAAATTTTTATGATCAAATGACCCGTGAATTCTGTATAGCTAAGAATTAAGTTCATTACATATTACAGGTAGACCGACCACTATTTTAATAGTTACATACATTTTAAATTTAAAAATTTAGTTTTAAAATATGATAAAAATATGGAATGACTTCCTCTTCTATTTGTTTGCACTCATCAAAGTTTCATATTTATAACCATACATTTTGGCCAAGGATTATAGACTTTAGCAAACTTATTTCATGATTTTGCATCTTACGCGCTAATTTTACATGAATCTGTTGACTGATTGCAAAGATATGAGCGACTACATAACGCATGCGTCAATTCACTTAAGTTTGGAAAAAGGTCATCTCACCACCCCCAATGTCAATGGGCTTTATATTTTGTTCCGTGAAATAATTTTCGTTCTTTTTAAACAATCTGTTTCTTGCAAAACATTTAATTATGTTCGGTACTTGTAAATATCTTCTTTCGTCAAAGTTATAATTATTGCATATAGAATTATTGCATATTCCAGCTGGCTAAAAAGTCTTACACATTAATGTTTTTGAAATATTTCCAAGAAATGTTAATGTTTAGGCATGTTATGCTGTTTATGAAACCCCGGGATGAAACTCCGAGAGTAGAGGGGTCCTCCTTTAGACTAAACGGTTACCGGACCAAATGGTTATAGGACCAAATGATTATTGGACGTAGTGGTTATATGACCTAATGGGTTTAGACGAAATGGATATACACGAAATGGATATTAGACCAAATTGTATTAGACCAAATGGCAAATTATTATATAAATTTATTTTTTGTAACTGAACACATTTGAGTTGACAATGGGCATTCCTTTTGAAAATCTTCTTTTGTTTTCTTTAATTTTATTTTCAAACGGCATGCCATTTGTCAACCCAAATGTGTTTTTGTCAAAAAAGTACATTTCACAAATAGGGCCTTTGTAAATAACAATGTGTACAGTTTGACCTGGCATGTTCAATAGACCAGAGAGATCTCGTGACACAATGCCAATAAGATGTGCCTCGATAATTGCAAATAATAGAAAAATCTGTGCTGAGTATATAAATTCATGGTTTGCTTGCTTCTTTGTCGTCGACGTCGTCATCAATAACAAATCTTATTCGTGAAGTTATATCCATATCATATATATGTTTATATTGCCTATTTTGCACATATCATACCAGCAATCTGATACACCATTGATGAGATTCATCAGGATCGTTCAAAGTACAGATCCAATAAAAATGAAAGTACTCACTAGATATATTTAATATGCTCGTGCACCCCAAAGACAAACGGGACCCCCTCCAAACAGCTGAATCAATTTATGAAATACCTTGCAAGAGCTGTCCTAAGACCTACATTGGAGAGACAGGCCGTCTATTCAAAACTATACTATCTGAACACAAAACTGAAGCCGAAAAAATAAGTTCCAAAAATTGTACCAGATCACAAAGAAAGTCATCCACATCCCAAATTCATAAATCGGCAATAACTGAGCACGTCGCAGCCAGCAACCATGTTATCAAGGCACGAGGCAGCAATCATAGATCAAGAGACAGACAAAACCACGCGTTGGCTAAAAGAAGCCATATGGATCAGGAGCAGGGGCAAAAACACTATGAACAAGGACGAGGGGGCATACAAATTGGACAGAATCTATGACCAGATCATCTCAAAACGGCAACCTACAAATGTGGCAACACCATCACAGCCACTAAGGACTGCCGACATCTAGAAACACTATAGTCATTGCAGAGTGAACAAGGTTCCTGATAGGAACTGAAATATATCTAGTGAGTACTTTCATTTTTATTGGATCTGTACCAGAACTCATTTATTTAATCTGATACATCGTTGTGCCCAGGCAAAAACGATACAAGCCCTACAACATAAATCATTACGTTAAAAAATAAGGCAATAATGCCCTTTCAAACACTAATATAAGTTTTCATTCTATAAATTTGGAAAAAATAAAAATAGCACAATTATTCATGAACTATCCGTACATTATAGTTATAATCTAAATATGACTTTGTATTTCATTGTTTATATGAGAGTTTTTAAAACTGTTCATTTTGAAACTCGGACTATATATATGTTTATCGGTCGGCTGCGAAGCAGTTGGTCACAACACAAGCTTCCTCCAATTAGACCGCATTTCTGATCCAGGGTCGTAGCAAGTGGGTGGACAGGATGGACTAAGTCCAGGGGCACCGAGGGTGCAGGGCCCCAAGCAAAAGCGAAAATGAAGTGGGTTAGGGATTGGGCTGGTAAAGGAGATGTTAAAAGAGCCCCGCACTGTTACTTGTCCATGGGCCCTCGGCCGGCCTGATCTCAGCTGAAAAAAAAAGAGTATGGTGGTACAGTACTCTCTGTCTTCCCTACAGCTCCATACCTTACTTGATGTTGAATATTATATTTGAGCAATATGAATGAAGGACGTGCAACAGGGGCAATTTTTTTGGTCTAAATAAAGTCTTCGACTGTGTGAATCATACCCTTCTGCTTGATAAACTTTGTGATTATGGAATTATTGAATCTTCATTAGAATGGTTTAAATCATATCTTAGTGGAAGATCAGGTTGTAATTCTTGTATTGCTGATTTTAATATTATAAATATTGGTATTCCTCAAGGCTCAATACTTGGGCCACTTCTTTTCATTATTTTTGTAAACAGTCTTCCTATCAATGCAACCTGTAAATGTACAATGTACGCATATGACACAACCTTTCTTTGTACTTCTGAAAATCCAACTATTCTTGAATCTGAGCTTTAATCAAACTTACTTAAAATAATTTTGGTTTCAAAATAACAACCTTACTGTAAATGTAAAGAAAACTAAATTCATGGTGTTTGGTACACGTCATATTCTTGATAAATTTAATGACATTACTTTGAATTACAATAATGATCATATTGCGTGTGTTAACCAATTTAAGTACATTGGTGTTGTTTTTTATTCTTTAATGTCTTGGTCAGAACGTCTAAGTAAGCAGATGTTATAAAACGTATTAAATATTATATACCTATGATAATATCTTAATTATGCTTGCCAATGCCATTGTTATGCCCAATTTTGACTATTGTAGCCCTGTCTGGTCAAATTGTTCAAATGATATATCTAGTTACACTTGTGCCACTCTACCCAGCACACTGACATCGCCTGGCTAATACTTATTTGGTGCAGCAGAGATACTAAAATAAATACCCGGGATCGATACACGTGAATTGCTATGCACGATTTTGATATCAGACGAAAATCTTCGGATACCGGGGTAGAAAATGATGAATATCTCCCGTAAATGATTTCGTCTCAAGAAACCAGATGTGGTCTCATACACTTGAAAATACGTGTTGAACAGATATGATACTCGTTAGTTTGCGTCTTGAGAAAAGGCCGTGCGTCTTGAAATCGAAATCTGACCAAAATACTAATTTTATATTGCGTTGGTCCTGTATGGACTACAGCGCGCTATAGCTACACTCACTACTCCAGTGGAGGCAGTATGACCATTGACCGCAATGTCGTATACAAGCTTACTCACACAGCGAGAAATCAATTACCCCGGCTATTGTCAGTAGCCTCAGTCAGGTCACTTGGCTAATTATGCCTCTCATAAGGTCGGAATAAAATGGCCATGCGTGGCTGTGGATTCAACCTACCATGGCGATTTCTACCATGAAGATATCGGGGCGATGACACTGTGCCCAGTAGAGCTCAGCAGTAGGTTATTTGCCGATACCACTGCTCCCTGTAAATGTTTTGCTTTTCTCTTTTACATTTGGGCCTTATGGTCCTAAACTTGAATTGTGCCCCAGGGGCCAAGATATCATTGACCTTTTGGCCCCTGTAAACATGGTAAATGTTATTTACATTTTGGCTATTGATTGTTAAAAATATTTGGACTCATGAAGCTCAAATGCCCTGCTGCTCGTACTACAGAGAGTCACTATGTCAATATCTTCTTACGTAAGAAAGGTAGGGGCCAAATAACCTAGATAACAAAGGGACCCTGTCAACAACTGTTGACTTGCTGACAGCAAACTTATGAATCAAATCTTACCTACGTTAACCACGCTAGGTGATGCTGATGATCCGTTCTGTTTGGACAAACTGACAATGGCAATGACGAAGGCCGCAAAAGCGAAACATAACGCAGCAACTAACACCACAAGATACAGTTTACTATTTTTAGCACGCCCCGAATTGTCGTTTTTGTACAGCTCCTTTTCAGAACTAGCAGATTCCATGATTGCAGCTAGATTTTGTCCTCTTACAATGGTTCTTCTGTCCAATTACAGCCCGGGGTTAAAGCAAAACGCCCTGTCTGTCCCTTTTGGTGTGAACGTGTGTAGATTTCGTATGTAACCGTTAACTACGTTCACCCTTGATTGATTAATTTTCGAACTATTGCAGAAACATTACTTGAAGCGTATAAAGGTTACCGATGAGTTAGGCTGCGTTGTACGTTGTGTAAATTTGACTCATTTTAATTTCACAGAAGAATTTGACCGTCGTCCGATATCCTTAGGGTCATTTTGACAGGAAATATTGGATTTTTTGACAGCAAGCCCCCCTCAAAAGTTTCTTCCTTCGAGACCATTTTACACAGCAAACGTTTTTCCTCAAAATTAATCTAATCAAGACCAATTTACCCCTCGAAAATAGGCTAAAAGGACACTATTATTGACAGCAAATTTTCCCTTCAAAATTGAAAAAACAAACAGTCAGACGGCAGGTCACGATCTATGCATTACGAGGTCACAGTTTCTATGCTCGCAATTTCTCAACTCAGTCACCGCGCTGATTTTTCCGAAGTTTGCCGAAGTAAAGGCCCATCTTAAAACCATTTTCTGATAGTTATGGAGTAGTCATCAGTTGTGTTAAAAGCCTCAAAAGTATGTTTGTAGGTTTTTCCTTGTCTAATCATGCAAAAAACTGGTATTCATAAAATATTTCTGGAAAATAATTGCGTTAAGATATTATATGTTAAATTTGAAGGTTTCATATATTCTTAAAGTGTATGTACCTGGGAGGAAAACCCGACGATCAATTGAAAATTTTGACCTTTTATATTGAAGATATGTTTTTTTTTCCCAAAATTACCTCTTTTTTTTTGGTGTTTTGGGGGAAATCCATATCTTCAATACGAAAGGTCAAAATTTTCAATTGATCGTCGGCTTTTTCATCCCACCTACATACACTTTAAGTATAAATCATCAGATTTATAAAGTTTACTTCAAGTACTGTTAAATATCAAATATATCAATTTTTAATGATTTGCCATAAAATGTGTATTACATTGCGAATTTCAAAAAATCCAAATTATTTGATATCAGAAGAACATTCTTCTGATGTGCTCTAATGTCCCACAATAAATACTGTCCAAACGTTCATACCGCTTCCCTTAAGAACAGCAGTAACTTAATGTTCAAAATCATATTTTTAGTCTTTCACTCATAAAACTAAATCCAGAAACAATTTCAGGTGGTAAGAGACACACAATTTTTCACACATTGTAACCAATGTAAATGAGTAAATTTTTACCGACATTTGAAAAAAAAAACTTATTGGGGATGGGGTATGAGCGTTTGACATTTTTATTTTGTGGGCACATCAGACATATCGAATTGCATTCTGAGTACAAAGAATGTCCTTCTGATATCAAATAATTTTGATATTTTGTTAAAAATTCGCAATATAATACACATTTTATGGCAAATGATTAAAAATTGATATTTTGATATTTAATAGTCCTCGAAGTAAACTTTATAACTCTGATGATATGTACTTAATTTGTATGTAGCTGGGATGAAAAGCCGACGATTAAATGAAAATTTTGACCTTTCGTATTGAAGATATGGATTTCAGGTCTTTTGGGGGGAAATGTATATCTTCAATATGAAAGGTCGAAATTTTCAATTGATTGTCGGCTTTTCCTCCCGGCTACATAAATTTTAAGTACATATCATGAGATTTATAAATAAAAGTTTAAAATTTAAAAATGTAAAAGATATCAAATTTTAATAATTTGTTATAAAATTTGTATTATATCGCAAATTTCAAAAAATCAAAATTATTTGATATCAGAATACCCTTTCTTCGTATTCAGAATACAATTCGATATGTCTGATGTGCTCTCTTGTCCCACAAAAAATACTGTCGAAACGCCCATACCAGATATCGAGCCCTTAATTTGGGCATTTTGGGTGTTAAATGAGTATGTCGTGATCCTAACATCTATCTTCCTTTTATAAACTTTTTCAGTAGATATCTACGCAAAAAGCTTATTCCTAAAATTTCAGTTGATTCCGATTTTGTGTTATGCGCGGTTATGTGTATTATACTAGGCCTACTCCATAGGCTACCGTGCTGTTATAATGTCGTTCTGTTAACCAAAATGTAATACAAATTTGATGATATTTTTGCAAAGCGAATGAATCTGCACGATATTTTGGACTTATATATTACGTATTTTGCAAATAGAGTTCGGGCCCGTGAATATTGATGATGACCCAAATGGACAAATTAAGCTTATATTTCGAGCACTAAAAATAGGGCCAAGTCGACTACATTACCATTTTAACGACTGGGTGCTGCGGATATGAAAGGGTAGCTGTCATGGTCGTAGATCCCAGGGGGATGGGGACCCCATTATTTTGTCACGGGGATGGTCCATACTTCGCTTCTGTTTTGGACACCCGTACACGTTATGTTTAAATCAATAATTTATACAATAATATCGAGAAATAGTGAAAAAACCCAAATTTGTACATAATAATAGTTTCAAAATAGTGCACCAAATGGCTTCAATTCAATGAAATTTATTAATTTAAACTTCAACACTACTTGCTTACTGGGAGCGCTTTCGAGGAACTTTCTCGTCATCAGCTCCAATTCAGCCTTCATTTTGCGAAACCTATCTTCTCAGGGGGCACATCCCCTCACACACGCCCCTGCGTCGTGATGATGATTCATATTTTCATATTCATTTATTTTCCATCATTAAAAACATAACAAATAAACACAGCAAAAAAAACCAAACAAAAACAACAGATGGAGGAGCTGCAACTAAAAGCAAAGATGTCGTAGTCTTTGTCAAAGACCTCACGATCCTAGGGGGCGAGCGGCGAAGCCGCGACAGCGAGCGGCGAAGCCAGTGGAATAATATAGGTGGCGCTCCCACTACGGTGCTCCAGACAGAGCCTTGTTGAAAGGCTAAAGATGTCGAGTAGGTTCAAATTTAAAACCGCCTCAGTATGGTTATTTTTTAGCATGTTCTGCGTGTGATCTTAAAGCAGCTGAATAGGAAATTGTGTCAAAAGCACCATTGTGCGTAATGCATCACGAGTGGAAACATGTGGACACTCGTACACTTTTTGTTGAAATGAATAACGGTGTAAAAGGGTGCACCAAATGGCTTTAATAAGGCCTTCATATTGGGGGGAGCACGCCTTAACACCTCCCCCCCCACCACCACCACCACCACCTCCCCCCTGCATAGCGGCCATATTACTTGCATACAAAACCTAATTTGCGCCCGGTCTATGAATTCCTGTATCATGTGTATACGCCCCTGATGCGTTCAGTGGATCGAGGATTAACTGTATAAGGCTACATAACAAAAAATAGCTTAAAAATAGACTTTACGTGCAAAATAGCTATTTTTGGTCATATAAGTCGAGTTACCTCTAATTTTGAAATATATATTTGATATTATCTTACTCAGAACAAAATTCTGCATAACATATCGTCACCCTCATAACCAAAGTGCCTAAGTCATTATTACATGTTTCTCATTTTGCAGTTTTGATTTTCTGAGTAATAAACCCATAATTAATCAAATTTCCAGCTGCATTCTTTATTAACTTCTGGAATTTATCTCTTTTGATGTATTCCACAAGTTAATGAAGAATAAGGCTGGCAATTTTTATTAACTATTAATTTATAGCGCCGGCATCCACTACTCAAAATATTGGACCTGCCTGTCGTCTATCACACGGTAGAGGATAGTCAAAATAAAAATTCCTATCGTTTATTCTCTAAGTAAAACGCCCTTACGGTGATAATACACACCCTGAAAAATTGTGTGACTAATTTTGCATTTTCTCAAAAAATAACTACACACTGCTATCAAACGTTATGTATATTAGAGGGGCAAGGAATGCAATTACTTCACTGAAATTTCAGTGACTCAGGACAAGTGGTTCATTATATAATGTTAAGAAATGCGGTACATTCTAGCGGTATCTCTTTTCTTTCATAAATAACGTACCGCTTGTCTTGAGTCACTGAAATCGAGCAAAATGCAAAAATAGTCACAAATTTATCAAAGGGTGTAGTACCACCTTAATAGAGATTTCGTTCATTTATTGTCTCCGTGAGTATAAAAGATGTCTCATTACGTAAAGACTTTCTTCTAAAGTCTCAGCAAATTCTTCAGCACTAAATAAACTAGATGTGAAGCTACCCACTGTGAAGAAAATGTTATTATCTTGTACATTGTAACACAAACTATTACCGTCTCGGTATTCTGGTGCAAAGCAGGTACCTATAGCAAGTTGCAAATTTACCTGGCTTGATAGTACCGTAAAGTGTGAACTTTTCGTGTAGGCAATATCTTGAAAGAACTCAGGCAAGTTGTCACTTCTCTCCAAAGCCATAAGCTTGAGTGCAAGGAGGTGTCGATCTACACCGTTCCCTGTGATTGCCCAATTCGTGTACTGCTTGTGTGAGTCAATTGCATCTACAAGAAGCTGACAAGTTCTGTCAGTATCCGGTGCAGAATCCATTGCATACACAAACGCATTTGAGGCATTTGACAGTGATCGTATAGTCTCGGTTCTGCCGTAACGGTACATCCTAAGCAGTGCGCTTTCTGATGTAGCTACTGGACGTCTGAAGAGTTTATAGTTTGTCAGCTGTATTGCCATTTGTATGAACCCATCTGGACTAACACTTTGTGATTTCAAGAAAAGTTTGCCAAATGTGTGGAACTTCAAAATCGCAAATTGAAGTTCACAAATGACATCAATCTTTTCACTGGCTTTTGTAATGGCAGAAAGTGATTCGTTATCTATATGGAACGATAACTTCCTTGGTCTACAATCTTCTGATAACAGTGCTTTTGGTATTAACGGACGATGTAAATCTTTCGCATAATTCAACGCATGGTCCAGTAATCGTGCTCTGACAGAACCATCGGACACAGAATGGTCATACACAGCACCAACCTTGCCATCAATACTCACATACATCTGGATGCTCTTGTCAAACCACCTATTACCAGAGTTTCCTGCACTCCCGCCACCAGTGAGACCATAAAGTGCATCGTCCATTTCTGACTTCTCGTTGACACCTTCAGTTTTGTCCAGACACAAAATGAATATGGCTTTGTTGATATCATCAAAAGTTTGTCTGTTAACTGGACTCTTTGCCATTTTCTGATAAACTTCACTCCATGTATTTCTGTTTTCAGTAGTTAATATCGCAACGGGGATATCCCTGATTCTGGTAGCGTGGTTCACATAAACCAGACGATCATAGATGATGTTAACATCCAGAGGTGTTCCATTTTTATCAAGAACATCTACTGCGTAGAATTGGTTGTTTGAAACCACAATAATATGCCGTGATGCTGTCAAGCTTTCGTGTTCAAAGAACAACGAATCTTTCTTGACATCCGGTACACGGCAAGAATGAAAGAGTGCTTGATACTGCATCATACAAAGAGGTTGTCCATGCATCATGTCTTGAGATAGAGTTCTAGTATCAAGTTGAGACTTGAAATCAAGTACACCAGCCGTAAGCTTTGCGGCAAATCTAATCTGATCTACAGCACCACGAAAATGTTGACGAGGACAAACTGCAGCAACATTCCGAAGAATATGCGATCGACGATCTTTGAGGAAATAGTTATCTAGCCACATGTTGTGAAACCACTTATCGTCCGTGTGCATTCGGTGCGATAAACCCTGTTGTAAACGTTCTCCAATACCACCAGGTTTGCCAAACTCCAAGACAATTCCTTTAGTTACATGGTGTTGGTGAGGTGTGATCAAAGGTTCTACCGATAAGAGATAACGGTGAAGAGTTTGATGCAGAGCAGGGGCACGGAATCGAGGCATAATTTTGTAGAATGATCTCGACATTGCTTGGGTTGTATTAGCTGTGTGTTCCTAAACAGGAAGAACAAAATATATATTTTAAACAATACAGGCTGTATCAAAATAATTTGCACCCATCAGTTGCCAGTAATTATATGGACATGAATGCAACGTCAAGGTTAGACGCTTGGTGTACGTATCTTTGTGCAGGTAGACAAAATGAACGTTGTCAAGATCCGGGCCCTACTGCCATGTTTGACTGACTAACGGTTCATGAACACGGTCGTTTGTCCCTTGAAGAGTTTCTTTCCAAAAGGCGCTAAATCCAATAGCTGCCTTGTGTCACATTTTTATGGTATATTTTAACATTTTTAAAGTTGAAATGACATTTAACAATTGGAATGCATATGTTAGTAACTCTATCTTATTTTCTAACTAGTTTCAAAATCATTCTGTCCCCTAAAAATTCTCCAATGCAACGTTTTAAAATAGCTTCCATTGGCTTTAGCGCCTTTTGGAACAAAAAATATTATTTTCTTTTATATTTATTGTTTTTGTCTTCGCCCGTGGGAGGTAAAAGAGATTTGCAATTATTTTTTAAAGCTATCCAAAGAATTGTTAGAACTATTCTAGTGGTCCAATGTTATTAGATTCATTGGCAAGGTTACTGCTACTCTTAGGAATATCTGCAATTGAATTTTACATAAAGCAGCCGTTGGATTTAGCGCCTTTTGGAAACAAACTCTTCATATGTAAATTAGTCATTGTGTAAGGCTGGGTGTATACAGTCAGTTGTAAGGTCACCAATAAAATACGATTAACCTCAGAATTGTTTTCACGGTCACTCGGTCAAAACAGCAAGTTTGTGATTGGCAATTTCCGGCAACGGCGGTCAGGTCTTCGGATTTCCAAACGAAAAGTGTGGCGCTGTACAGAGGGTCGTTTTCTTAGCTACACTTTGATACCAAAATTTACCTGGTTGTATGTAATTTTTTTTTCAGGCTTTAGGAGAGTCTGCTTTTTCTAACCGTGGTCTTCGCTATCTTAACGAAATAGATAGATTTTGGAGGTGATATACCAAATTCATTGAGTTAGGGATTGTCAATCGCGAGAAATAAGTTTCTGAAATCAGGATTTTTTCGTACAAAATTCAGAGATCGCCAGGTGCATTCGCCGCCAGATTGTACACTAGTGTGTTTACGCGTGATGTTGTCATGGGTGTGTGAAAGCGATAACCGAATTAAAACAAAAGTCTGAACATTACATTTCAATGCATGAACATGCATGATGAATGTCAATTTCGATTTTCGATCCACCATGACATTGTTGTTATTGGCAATAATTAACAATCATGTTTAATACTGCAGCATGCGTTCACTGAGTGTAGAGCGTAACTCTGTGTACAACAAACTAAGCCAGCTACGGGTGACCTCACGCTACTCATGATTACTCATGCTAGACCGAATCCTTGTCTTTAATAGTAATACCAACTGCGCATTAATTGTTATGTGTGGCAGTCTCTTAATGTCAGCAACTATTTTAAACTGTTGCCATTTGGTAGTTCACAGTATCTTGCGAATGGTAGTGAGCTAAAAAAAAAATTGTATTGATCTTTTCATAGTGAGTGTGTAGAAGAATTTAAATATCACAGATATACTTTTGTAGGTCCTGTGGTTTTTTGGGGTTTATGCTGTAAAAAGGGCTGAAACAACTAATAATATATTGATTTAGATAATGAAAATCGATTTTTTTTTTTTGGGGGGCTCCTTTGATCAACAATACCTAGTCTACCCTTAATACCTGTCGCTTTTCCAAAACAGTTAATCGCGCGCTACTCCTCTTTTCGCCAAACGCCAAGTGTTTCTAGAATGCTGCTAAAATAAGACAAAAAATAATGCTAATTTATTGCATTCTAGGGAAGCGTGATTACCTTTTTGAAATAACTGAGTGGGAGGGTTTTTTGTCAAAACTGAAGATCCTATGTATAAAAGAATATGAATATTAACTGCACGTCATACATGTCATATATAACGATTCGTGATACCCAATCGTGCTAAAGTTAGTGGTTTAGGAGGCAGAGAATTTTATTTCAATTTTATATACGCCAAAATATTTTCTGAATTTGGTAAAAATTAACACTGAATTGATGGTGAAAATTGTATGTAAATTTTACATAGGTCCCCACTAAAGATTACTGTTTCGTTTTTATGGGAATCTAATCTTTTGGGGACCTGTGTGAACTTTTCCTATAAATTGCAAAAATTCAGACCGTCTTACAAGAAAAATGGTAGGCTGACGTACTAGGATCCCTACCTTGCAACCGACGCGATGTCCTGAGCACAGAGCACGTGGCACGAAATCAAAATCGATTTATGTATTGTGTATGTATCATATGCCCCTCGTATTGTCTGTATTAATAATGGTAGCTCTATTATAATACACATTAATGTTTTTAAGCAGATGAAATTCAAAATATGGTACGTTTTCTGTCTTTGCTTGTCACGTGGTATGTTGAAGTAATGAAGTTGCGATTATATGTTCAAATTTTCAAGCTAGCACCAACAAGTCAGGTGGCCGAGCGGTCTAAGGCGCTGGTAATATGTCGATTCTAGAGAGCTTGCGAAATGAAGTTACTTTAACTTTAACTTTAACGTCCAGAGGATTATAGAGGATTATGTATTCAAAACCAAGGTGGTTTTGAATACATAATCCTCTATAATCCTCTAGACGTTAAAGTTAAAGTTAAAGTAACTTCATTTCGCAAGCTCTCTATTGTATACATGATAACGGCGCGGCGCAGCGTGGGTTCGAGCCCCACATCATAAAATTTCATATTATGTTGGGGAAATGTGGCTGGAAGAATTTATATATGACGAAGAGATAGTGATCGCGAACTTGCTCAGTATGCAAATACAACGACGATTTAGTACACTGATCATGCGTGCGATTCGGCTTTCTGCAAACGCGATTGTGTATAAATGTTTAGAAATACGGTAGGTTTTATTAGCGACCTACTTTTAACATTTTGTACTGGATCGTTCAAGCATGCTCTACAAGTTTTTCAATGTTAAGGGCCTCTGGCCTTAGTAATAAAAAATTCCTTTAAAAAGAAACAGGGCGAGCAAATGATGAAGTGTCAGGATAAAGGTGTAGTTATTTTATTGTTTGAACTGTTTCTATAATTCGCATCGATCATAATGAGTATGTTTTTACGTACCTCAAATGATAAGGACTACGGTATTTAGCCCATGATCTTGCAATGAGACTGTACTCAGTGTATGGACAGTGTAGCCTATTTGTCTAATCATTTTCACTATTTAATTCTGACCATTGTGATTAAAACAGGCTTTCAGATTGGTGAGCTATTGTGTACCAAGTGATAAGACCGGGCACGTATAATAAAAATACACTGGATAATTCATGACAGCCTATTTACTGGCAAAAGGTGGGGCCAAATAAATCTTGGTTGATTCTTGAACACAATTTAAGCAGGAACCTTGAGGCAGAATTTGAATACATATTATCCTGTAACGTTTACTTAGCCTAACAGTCAATGAACGTTCATTGTTATCATAATAAGTAGCTTTGGGTATCCTATGTTTATGAAAAAAAGTGTTAACAAACGAATAACATCTGTTATACATATATATACATCTACTTGCTAATACACTGAAAGTCTAATAGAAATGAAGGATAATGAACAATTACAGAACATTTATTGTTGATTAAAGTAGCTATGGGTATACAATGTTTACAAAATAAGAGCGTTAATGTTTTGTACATGACGTTAACGTCTTTGCTACATAGCTTGTTGTTAATACATCGAAAATGTGACTTAAGATTTACAATTTGATGGCATTCAAAATAATTTAGTATTGTAGAATTTCAACAAATTACAGAACTTTCATTTGTTGACATACTAGCAATATTGTTAACAATGTTGAAAATCATGTTCATAAGCGTAACATCCTCTATACATCTATTTATTGATGTTCATAAACGTATAACAATTTGATACATATATGTCTTAATGCTCATAAACGTAACATCCTCGATACATCTATTTATTAATGTTCATAAACGTCTATCTATTTCTATTTCAATGCTATTTTATCTCCGTGTTCTGACAATAAATTTGACCCGAATAACATTTGTAAGAGGTAGAAACCTATCAGGCGGCGAGTGGTATGATAGAGCCGGCAACTTGTGACACCGCCCGGCCGTATGGCATTTTCCAATATACTCGGTTAATTTTGTGGGGTTCATTATCGAACCCCAACGGTTTTAGCTTGTATTTATATTATTTATTAACATAGGCCTATTTGGTCCTTTTGATATACAATAATTTTGATTTTTTGAAATTCGCAAATGAGGTGGGATGAAAAAGCCGACGATCAATTGAAAATTTTGACCTTTCGCATTGAAGATATGGATCTTTTTCCCAAAACACACAAAAAAAGGTTATTTTGGGGGAAAATCGATATCTTCAATATGAAAGGTCAAAATTTTTCAATTGATCGGCTTTTCCTCCCAGCTACATACACTTTAAGAATATGTCATTAAATTTATAAAATTTACTTCGAGGACTGTTATATATGAAAAATATGAAAAATATTAAATTTTTAATAATTTGTATTACATCGTGATTTTCAAAAAATGAAAATTATTTGATATCAGAAAGACATTCTTCGTATTAGGAATGAAATTCGATATGTCTGGTGTGCTCTCTTGTCCCACAAAAAATACTATCAAAACGTTCATTCCAGATCCCTTAAGTACTCTCTTTAATTTACTCAAGGTTGTGTTTGTATATATGAATTCAGTTATATAAACACAGCCTCGTGAAAAGGACATGTTGACATAAATTAATTGACTGTGTGGTTATAGTATCATTAACAGATTCTATACGCTACAGCAGAACAACAAGCACATACAGGCCAGTATTTGCCAGCATCAATAAAACTATAATGAGGCTATGTAGCCCAACTGTACGTACAATCTGGCAATACCGCTAAATCTTAAAGAAATGAAAAATATCTGTTGCAATTTTCGGATTTGCATAAAAGTAATTCTAGTTCATCCAAGTTGTAAAACAATTATTTCTTTTAATACAAACACATAGACTGGGAGCCCAGACAATTTATTCAGCTCAGAAGAGACAAAAGGTTTGATGGTCTGATTTTGTTAGTATAGGCCCAAGATTCAATATTCCATATTGCTGCCGGGTCACAGCCTGTACGTTCAGCCTGGGGGTCACAAAATAGGGGGCCAAAAAATGCATTTATTCAGCTCAAGAGAGACATGGACAAAACTTGTTGGATATCACTCCCAGGAGGATACTTTTCATGCCTATAGCAATGACAGCAACTTTGGCCTGTACGGGGCCCAGACAGTAGCCCCAAAGGGCCCGCCCATATGGTGTTATTCAGCTGAAGAGAGACAAGGATGAATCTTTTGCATTGGAACTATTACACATTGGGGTGCACAAAAATACCAATGACAGCAACTTTTTCCTGTACGGGGCCCCAGACAGTAGCCTCAAAGGGCCCAATGTCCCATAACTGACTTATTCAGCTGAAGAGAGACATGGATGAATCTTTTGCATTGGAATTATTACCCATTGGGGTTTACAAAAATATCAATGACAGCAACTTTTTTCCTGTGGGGGCCCAGACAGTAGCCTCAAAGGGCCCGATTCTCCATATCAGGTTATTCAGCTGAAGGAAGACAAGCGTAAATCTTTTTGCATTGTAACTATTACACATTGGGTTGCACAAAAATACCAATGACAGCAACTTTTTCCTGTACAGGGGCCCAGACAGTAGCCTCAATGGGTCCGATGCCCCATAACAGGTTATTCAGCTGAAGGAAGGCATGGATGAATCTATATGCATTGGTACTATTAGACATTGTGGTGCACAAAAATACCAATGACAGAAACTTTTTTTCTGTACGGGGCTCAGACAGTAGCCTCAAAGGGCCCAATGTCCAATAACTGATTTATTCAGCTGAAGAGAGGCATGCATAAATATTTTTGCATTGGAACTATAACACATTGGGGTGCACAAAAATACCAATGACAGCAACTTTTTCCTGTACGGGGGCCTAGACAGTAGCCTCAAAGGGCCCAATATCCCATAACCGATTTTTCAAATTGTCCAAAGGGCCTAATGTCCCTTAACTGATTCATCCAATTTTGTCAGCTTGCAAGAGAAAATTACACCAGGAGTGCTCATCTTAAGAAGGGTGAAATTAGACTCCGAAGATGGCCACGCTGGTGATCTACCAATGACCTACCCATTCAGCTGAAGAAGCACATGGATGAATCTTTTTGAATTGGAACTATTCCCCATTGTATATACAAAAATACCAATGACACTAACTTTTTCCTGTACGGGGGCCCAGACAGTAGCCTCAATGGGCCAGATATCCCATAACTGGTTATTCAGCTGAAGAGACATATGGATGGATCTTGTTGAATTGGAACTATTGCACATTGGGGTCTACAAAAATACTAAGGATATAAACTTTTTCCTGTACGGGGGCCCAGACAGTAGCCTCAATGGGCCAGATATCCCATAACTGGTTATTCAGCCAAATAAACACATGGATGGATCTTTTTGAATTGGAACTAGGCCTATTGCATATTGGGGTCTACAAAATAATACTAATCAATGGCAACAACTTTTTCCTGTATAGGGGGCCACGACAGTAGCCTCAAAAGGCCCGATGTCCCATACCTGGTTTATTCAGCTAGCATAAGATAGTATCACCAGTATCAACAATAGATAACTACTTCATCAATACCAATGTCAGCAGTAGACAGCTATTATACTTCATTAATACCAATATCAACAGTAGATATAGCTACTTCATCAAAACCAATATCAGAAGTAGGTAATTACTTCATCAATACTGATATCACCAGTAGTAAAAATAGCTACTTCATCAATACCAATATCAGCAGGAGAAAGGTACTTCATCGATATCAATATCAGCAATTGATAGCTTCTTCGTAGCCAATTTTAAAGCCTCATTCGGCACAATGCGACTTTATTCCCTCATGTTAAACCAATTTTGTTTGGAAAAGAGAGCATTTAAAATTAACACTTTCTTCCTTCATGGCGTCCCCACTGCATTTTAACATGCTCATTACATTTGGCTGATTGACCAGTTATGGGACATCGACCCCTTTGAGGGTACTTTCTGGGCCCTCGTATAGGAACAAAGTGGCTGTCATTGGTATTTTTGTAAACCCCAATATGCAAGAGTTCCAATTAAAAAGATCTGTGTGTCATTTTGGCTGAAAAAAACATTTTTACTGCTTTTTAAATACTAAAGTGAACAATAGCCCATGAGGAGTGACACATTCAAGAACTTATATAGGCACTCGATTACTAGTATATAGGCACTATATAAAAGAAAACCACATGTGCCAATCAGTGGTTCACAGTAGCTTAGAAACAACAAGAGTGAAGAGTAAAGCATCAGACATGTGAAATAAGATGCTTATGCACGCTGCTCTCCGACTACCCCATCTGGTAGGCTATTCCAAACGTGAACTGAAGTGTGGATGAAGGTCCTGCCAGTAGGTATGGTTCTAGAAACCATACTGTGAGAGAATATGGCAAGGCATGGACAGGCTTGAGCGGGTAGCCCTTCTGACTACAAATGACTTTAGTGGCTGTGCCTTCGGATCTGGTGGGAACAAGCTGGTGTGCATTTTATAGAGGACTGTTGTTGCAGTCACTTGACGTTTTTGATAGCGAGATGTGATGTTCAGCTCTGTATTTGCTTCTTCTTCGCTCACGCTTATGATTCGAAGGTCCGTCCTCTGGATAGAGTCTAGTAATCCTAGAGTGGGTGTGCTGGCCCTCATCTTAGACAGTGAGGTATATTCCATCACAATGCAAACTTTAGCCTAGTAAACAGTTGCTCTGTCTCTGACATCAAGTTTATTTGCAACTCTCTTCAGAGCGCCCAACTCCTGTCTTGCTCTGTATGAGACGTTAGAAATATGCTTTGTCCATGTCAGCTTGCTGTCGACTGTGAGTCCCGGGATCTCCAGCTCCTCCTTCTCAGCCAGTTTGGTAGTACCAAACAGAATATATATATCTTGGTTAGATTTCCCTTTCTTGATATTACCATTGCCATACGTTTCGATGTCTCGAAGGTCGACATCCGTCTGTCATGTTTATCTGCCCAGATCCTCATTTTCTCCAAGTCTTCGTTCAGGCTAGCAGGGTTGTCTCTAGATGTAATCTTACAAAACAAGGTGGAATCATCTACGTAGAGGTAGAATTGGGTTTCACACTCATCACCCGGGTCATCAATGAAGACCGAGAACAATGGTGGGTTCAATATTGACCCCTAATGGAGGATGGCCAGATAAGACAACTTTGATGGAATGATATGTCAGGTAGCTACTAATCCAGATGAGCATTTCGCCGGATACTACTTGCCATGAGTGCAAAGTCATGACAGACATTATCGAATGCTTCTTTGATATCCAGGGCAGTCAGACGCAGGTCGTTGCCTCTGTCCAGGAAGTTGGACCACTCTTGTGTCAGAATGGTAAAGATATCAGTTACATTGTGGTATGACCTAAATCCAAACTGTCTATCTGATATCAGTTGGTTTCCAAGGAGGTACTTCTGAAGTTCTGTACAACAGCCTCCATGCTCTTGCTGATGGTGTAGAGCAGAGAGATGGGGCGGTTTATAGATGAATTAGACTTCGCATCTCTTGTAAATAGGGATGAAAAATGCAGTCTTCCATTGGCTTTGAAAAACTTCCTTGGAGAAGCAAAGCTCAAACAGCAGACTGAGTGGTCTTTGCCAGTTCTGCGTTGTATTCCTTCAGGACGCTTGCAATGATTTCATCAGGACCAGTAGCATTATCTGGTTGTAGATTCCTAAGAAGCTTCCGAAAATCTTTGACCTTGAAGGCTATCTTTTCCTTTGAGCATGACTTGTGTCTTTCTTCCTTTTCTTTAAACAGTTCTCTTCTTCTTTATGCGGATGATACTACTCTCTTCAAGCCTATCTCTGCTCCTGATGACTTGGTTGATTCCAATCCGACATTGATACCATCCATTGTTGGTTCTCCCTTAATCACCTTTCTGTCAATTCCTCCAAAACAAAAGTCATGGTCATTTCCACTAAGAAGGACCCTTTTCCGGATCTCAATCTCACTCTTAACAGCCTGCCTATTGAACGTGTTTCTTCTGCAAAATTTCTCGGTGTCTGGCTGTCTGACAAGCTTTCTTGGAATCTTCACATCGATCACATATGCAAAAAGGCTCGCAAAATCATCGGCTTCATTCATAGATCTTTCCAATCAGCCCCTTCAGCATCCGTCGTTCTTTGTACTTGGCCTTGGTTCGCCCCATTCTGGAGTATGGCTGTACTACTTGGCATCCTCTGAACATAACCCTTACCAACCGTCTTGAGTCTACTCCCATGAGGACCTTCTCTTGAATTCCGACCTACCTCTTCTTAGTAAGCGTCGTGATGTTGCTTCTCTGTGTCACTTATTTAAAATCTTTGCCAATCTTTGTTCCTCTCCCGACCCTTTCCAGCCTTATCCCAGACCCGGTCTAAGAAAAACCTCAATTCCCGCGCTGTTCAAGTTCCTTTCCGCCGGCTTTCATTGTCCCAGAGATCATTTTATCCGTTTGCCTCCTCCATCTGGAATTATCTCCCTGAGGCTATTGTCAATGCTTCTTCTCTCAAGGCCTTCAAATTGGCCACCTCCTCTAACCAGTTCACATAATTTATTTTTTGTTTTTACTTTATTCTGTATTGATTATGTATTTTCTAGTGTTTTGATTTTAATGTAAGGGCAATCCTTCAATTTATTGTGTAATCAATATTGGATCTGCCTGGCCTTGTGCCAAATGTTATAAATAAATAAATAAATAAATAAAAAGAATGCTGGAATTCACTTCAGGAGCAGATTTTTCTGTGCGGGGAAGCTAACATTTAGCGGCAAAGGTCTGGCAAAATGTTTCAGCTCTGAGTTTTGATGTAGTGTAGACTTGACGCCGATTCTGCAGCACTGGTATATAAACTCTGATGAACTTACCAGATGGGGTGCTAAAATGTATGGGATATCAGGCCCTTTGAGGCGACTGTGTGGGCTCCCGTACAGAAAAAGTTGCTGGCATTTGTATTTTTGCAAACCCCAATGGGTAATAGTTCCAATTCAAAAAGATCCACCCACATGTCTCTTCAGCTGAATAACAAGTTTATGGGATATTGGGCCCATTGAGGCTACTGCCTGGGCCCCGTACAGGAAAAAGTTGCAGTCCTTTGTATTTTTGTAATCCACAATGGGTAATAGTTCCAATTCAGAAAATTTCATCCACATGTCTCTTCAGCTGAATAACCAGTTATGGGGCATCGGGCCCTTTGAAGCTACTGTCTGGGCCCCCCGTACAGGAAAAAGTTGCTGTCATTGGTATTTTTGTGCAACCCAATGTGTAATAGTTCCAATGCTAAAAGATTTACACATGTCTTCCTTCAGCTGAATAACCTGTTATGGGGCATCGGGCCCTTTCAGGCTACTGTCTGGGCCCCCGTACAGGAAAAAGTTGCTGTCATTGGTATTTTTGTAAACCCCAATGTGTAATAGTTCCAATGCAAAAAGATTCATCCATGTCTCTCTTCAGCTGAATAAATCAGTTATGAGACATTGGGCCCTTTGAGGCTACTGTCTGGGCCCCCGTACAGGAAAAAGTTGCTGTCGTTGGTATTTTTGTGCACCCCAGTGTGTAATAGTTCCAATGCAAAAAGATTCATCCTTGTCTCTCTTCAGCTGAATAACACCATATGGGGGGCCCTTTGGGGCTACTGGCTGGGCCCCTGTACAGGCCAAAGTTGCTGTCATTGCTATAGGCATGAAAAGTATCCTCCTGGGAGTGATATCCAACAAGTTTTGTCCATGTCTCTCTTGAGCTGAATAAATGCATTTTTGGCCCCTATTTTGTGACCCCAGGCTGAACGTACAGGCTGTGACCCGGCAGCAATATGGAATATTGAATCTTGGGCCTATACTAACATAATCAGACCATCAAACCTTTTGTCTCTTCTGAGCTGAATAAATTGTCTGGGCTCCTAGTCTAACATTCCTTGGTAAGACAACTTATAGCACTGTTTGAATATTAGCATGAAGTAGTAATGACAAATTTAAATGTACACTATCGCCTCTGTAGTTTCCTTATTACATAGACCAGTCCGGTCCGACTGCCTGATCAGGAAGTACTGCCGAATCAGGCAGCATGTTGCCGAGTTAGGCAACACAGGCTTTGGTAACCCTTCCGAATTCGACAGACTAAGACTAAATTGTTCATGGTGATTTTATAAAAGATCGGGGGAAATTTTACTTTGACACACATGAGCTACATGATTGTAAGTTGACAATTTTTTACCGGGCGAAAATTAATTTAAATAACAAAACAATTTCTAACGGTTGTTTAAAAATTTGATTTAAATATGCAAATTAACTTTATTTTAACTAAAATTGATGAAAAATTACTACTAATTGTACATTCATTGATAATTTTATATATTTTACCTACTTCTTTACTCTAAACCAAGAAATAACGGTATATTAAAAGATGCTCTATTTGAAATAGAGCATTGCATTGTGGGATACCATACTGCCTTCCTCGGCAACATACTGCCTGATTCGGCAGTACTTCCTGATCAGGCAGTCGGACCGGACTGTAGACAGCACGATTATTTTATTTTTATTCTGCAACGCTGTGAGGAAATAAGTAGGCCAAAACCCATCGCAATAAGGTGCGAGAAACGTTTCGCGTTTCTCGCCCAAAACGGTTACTAGGTCAGAGTTCTAGGGCTAATCAAGGTATACTATAACATACAGGGTTCAAAAGAAATACCCCCCTAAAAATTACCAAACATTTCATTGCATACTTGACATACATTGACATACATTTCGTTGATTTGATCAATATTAACCTGTGTTCCAAAATTGATGCTTTTCAGAAAACGTTGCAGCTTTCAACATCCTATACATGTATTCATGTAATGTACAAAAACATTCTCGATATCAATGTTTTGATTGATTTAATTGTGTTTTTGTTTTCTTTAATTTTTATATATACGATAACCCAGTCACCTATGCACTCATCTTGTAGTATAAAACAATGATTCATTGACATACACGGAGTTTTTCTATATAGAAGGTTTTATTGAGCCAGTGTTTCAAAAATGGTAAAATCAATTTAGGAGTTACAGAACATAACTTGACATTCATTTTGTTGATTTGTCAAGTTATGCAAAGAAATCTTTTGAAATTTTAGGGAAGAATTTTTTACCATTTATCTCATTATTCATGTTATTGCGTGAAGATTGTATTCTAAAGCTGTGGAAAATTCTTCAGCATTAAATATTAAAGCTAGATGAAAAACTAGGCACTGTGAGAAAAATGTGATTATCTTAGATTGTAACACATAACACCATTATTTACATCTTGGTATTATGGTGCAAAGAAAGTTGAGGAAGGTGCAGGATTGGTCTTTTTGGGTGGGTGAATGATACTTTACGTACAAACAGATAGGGAGAAATGTTTTTGATAGTGCCACGTTATTTTGTGATATTTAGACATTGAGAACGATAATTAGCCAAATTTGATTCATATCATCTAGCTAGATTTAAATGGCGATATTTAGATAAGGCAAAGTAGGAAGGAAACTTTATCAGCGATAGCTAGACAAAATTGATAAAATATCGGCGATATATCTGATAGTTGACAAATTTGATACATATCATCTAGCTAGATCTTGAGAACGATAGTCAGGCAAAATTGATATATATCATCTAGTTAGATTTAGATGACGATATTTAGATAAGATTAAGGAGCAAGGAAATTGTATAAAATATCCGCGATCTGATAGTTAGGCAAACGATACACATCGTCTAGTTAGATTTAGATGGCGTTAATTAAAGTAGCATGGCTAAGTAACCTTGATAACAGCAAATATTGTAATTTGGTGGATGGAATTTTTCTTGACTTTAGTGCTGCTTTTGATAGAGTAGATCATACAATTTTGTTGCAAAAGCTTCATTACTATGGTATCAGGAATAATGTGCTTAACTGGATTCAAAGTTTTCTTTCTGGTAGAAAACAGAGTTATATTTGGCGGAGCTAAATCTGATTGGGCTTCAGTCACATCGGGAGTTCCTCAAGGTTCTGTATTGGGGCCATCTTGTTTCTGTTATTTGTAAATGACATTAATGAGAACCTGTCCTCTCCCTTATTTCAATTTGCTGATGACCATACACTTGTACGCTGTATTAGAACTTTTGAGGATCAAGTTGCTCTGCAGAAAGATCTGGACAGAATTCACAGGTGGACCATTGAGAATAATCTCCCCCTTAACGCTTCTAAGTGTGCTGTTGTTCATTTTTCGAGGTCTAGGGTTGCAGTCTTTTTACATACAAGTTAGGTAGTATTCCAATTAAGGTTGTTGATGAGTATAAACTGCTTGGTGTTGTTTTCAACTCTTCCTTATCGTTCTCTTCACATGTTGATAATATCTGTAAAAATGTTTCTCGCCTAACTGGTTTTGTCATCAGAACTTCTCGCCATATGCACTTCAACATACCACGTGACAAGCAAAGACATAAAATGTACCATATTTTGGAATTTTATCTGCTTAAAACATTAATGGGTATTATAATAGAGCTACCATTATTAATATTGTTGAATTCTCAAGCGCATACATACAATTAATACGAGGGGCCTATGATACATGCACAATGAAAGTCACAGAATCTGGAATAAGAAGGGGACATAATTTATGTCATTGTATTTCACTTATTAAAATTAAATCACTGTTGCCTATATAGTTTGTATATTTTGTTCAAACACGGTATAAATCATCCTGGGACACCCTGTAGGCCTATATATCATGTAAATATCATCATGTAAATATCATATAGAGAGTAGCAATATTTTGACAATATTTAGACGATATATGTGATGCGATCAAGCAAAATCAGTCGGAACTCGGCCATAATAAATTTTCAGTTTCCTATAGGATAGTAAAAAGCATTTACAAAGCTGGATTTTGCAGAAAACACCATTGAAATTGAACAACTAGTTCCAAAGATATGAGCAATTTAAAAGTTTCCAAAACAAGAGAAAACAAAAGGAAAACTTTTTTTGTTTGGCTATATCTCTAAATCAATATTTCCGAGTTCCGACTGATTTGGCTTGATCGCATCACATATATCTTTTAAATATCATGTGAGCTAGATTTGTCTGTATAATGATCCCGGATAATGATAGTTTCGCGATATATATCATGTAAATATCATATCGAAACTGACGATATTTGGACGACATATTATGTCTTCTAAATATCATGAAGCTAGATTTATAACTAACGATATTTCTATGATATTTCTGGTAAAACCAGAGGTTCACAAGCAGCATGAAACTAGACTTGTCTATGGTCTAACTATCAGATATATCGCCATTATTTTTGAAGTGAATCACCGTATCTAGAAAGATGATATTTTGGCGATATATATCATGTAAATATCATATAGAGAGTAGCAATATTTTGACGATATTTAGACGATATATATCTTTTAAATATCATGTGAGCTAGATGTGTCTGTATAATGATAGTTTGGCGATATATATCATGTAAATATCATATCGAAACTGACGATATTTGGACGATATTATGTCTTCTAAATATCATGAAGTTAGATTTATAACTGACAATATTTCTATGATATTTCTGGTAAAACCAGAGGTTCACAAGATATTTTCAAATGAGACTTGATAGTTGTTTGACGCTGTCACGATATTTTCAAATGAAACTTGTTAGTTGTTTGACGCTGTCATGATAGTTTTAAGACGATAGTATCGATGATATTTGATATTTTGTGACGATATTTTTCAAAAAGACCAATCCTGCACCTTTATGAGAAAGTTGACTGATGAACACACTCTTCAATGATATCGTCCTCATTTATCTGTTGGTCATTTCATGACTATTATTTGTTGTGATGAATCTATTCAATTCTTTCTCAATTCAATGGACATGATGAATAAAAATGATGGCCATCGAGGTCGCGTCACTGAAGTCATGAAAAGATTACGTGTTGGTATTGTATTGTATTGTTCAGAAAAACACAGGTTATCTATACCTATGACACTCTTGCTGAAATATAGCCTTGATCAAGTCTTCCTCCTTACTTTTTCTCTATTCATGCTATTCTTTAATAGGACCCATGGTCGCCATTTACTGGGCTCCCTCAGATTTTTAGTTAGGTCAGAAATGAGCTAGGGAGGAAGTATGTCTTTTGGGCATGGTGTGCATTTTGCACAAACACTAGCCCGGCAGTGCACAGTATGCCTGGGGTAAAGTATGATAATAAAGTCCACTATCTAGCAATTCAAATGTCAAATAGATTTTCACAAAGTCATGATGGTAAATAATTACCGGGTATTTTGAAAGAATAGATAAACTTCAAAACTTTGGAAAGAAATAGACATTTTTGGAAGATGTGGCAAAGCTTACATGAATTTTACATTCACTAACTATGGACGCCAAAGGCCTTGAAACAAGTCTAGCTGAAATACATCAAAATAATGTAAGAAAAAAGGGCTACAAAACAATTATCGGGGAAAAGTTGATAATAATTACAAGGTGTCCACGCATGACGAGATCACTGACAGCTTTTAGCAGTGGAGTGATCTAGAATTGACTAGTGGAACATATAGAGCACAACAGATATCATCATAATGCGCTCTTGACCATAGTCACGATATAGTGAAATACGTGGGTAGCAGGATATCACACTTCAATAGCTGTGACCGAAATCCTGTCACCAGAATTGGCTCGTATCTGAAATATTCCTTTTTCATTCTCACGTTCATATTTGAACGTGAAAACACAGCTGGTTAAACCCTCCACTTCAGTACCTATTCCTCAGTTCCGTGCCGCTGCTCTGCATCAAAAAGCCAGGTAAAGTTAATAGAGAGATTGCGATTTCCAAACGTAGCATCGAACGTACGTGGAATCTATTCAAAATCCCGTTACAGGAGAGTGGTTTTGAATAGATTCCACGTACGTTCGATACGTACGTTTGGAAATCGCAATCTCTCTATACATGTAGGTACCTTCTTGGTTAGACGTTCGCTGTTCGTATCTCGTGCTTGTTGAGAACCCCGGTTGAGAACATTAACGTTGTGAGTAACGCACTGAATGGTCTATTGTTCTATTGTGTCTGATTTGAGCGCTGACATATTGGAAAATGTTGCCAATCAATATTCATGAGAGCGTACAATTTTTTTTTCGCCTCCGAAAGCAGAAATTTTTGTTTTTCACTTAATGCTACTCATTCCCCATATTACATAGCACCGTGATATCACTTGCACACATGCATCGTCTATAGCCAGTGTCTAAAACTTGTACACAGAATTGGGTTTAAAGGTCATTTAGGGGTGATAGATTTGCACACAAATATGTTATCCATACAGCAAAGATATATAGTCCTTACAAGCCCATTGTGGTTCAATGAGCCATGTATAATAATAATTGGGCTGATCATTCCTCATTATGTGTACTTTAAAGTATACATTATAGTAAGAAGAGGTATGTCCTTGCAACTTTGCAAGGCTTTGTAAAGATAGGTAAACAATCTTTACAGACCCTTCCTAGGGCATCTGTGTATTTACTCATAGTTGATCTAGGTTCTGTTTTTCTATCCGATTCTTCTTCTTTCTTTCTTTACCAAATAGTTTCAAAATGTTGCTGCTTCCGTAAATTATATAGTAGGCTTTCAATGTCGTCACCACCATGAACCATAGGCTAGTGGTACAAATGTCGCATGAACAACTCTAGACTCTAGGTCAAAGGTCATAAAAGATCAACATCACTGGTTAAGGGCCGTGCTCTGTGAGCACAATGTCTAGTTTATGTTTCTTTTTGTATTATTTATTTGTTTATTTATTTATTATTAATTTATTTATGTATTTATGTATTTATTTACTTTTTTTATATTTATTTATTTATTTATTTATTTATTTATTATATTTTATTTATTGATTGATTATTTGAATGACGTGATGAGGTACCGGGTTCGAATCCCATCTATGCCTTTAAAAAAACACTAGGAAAATTACTGCAGTAAGTTTATTTGGCGCGCGATCTCAGTTAGTCATTTCCTGATGGCTGTGCCTCTTACAGACACCCTCCCTCTGGAATCCAAACGACGGTTCGCTCTCTTCACATCCCTTAAAGGTATACGAGGTATTGTTAGACGAAGCAGCCAAAAAAATCGATTATCATTATCTGAATCAATATATTATTGAAAAATAGCACTTTGGTGTTTTGCAAAAATTCATACTACAAATCATATACTTTGAAAACTTGCTTAATTTATTGTTGTTAATGAGTTATGAACGTTTTACAAAAGTGTTGTTGTTTCAGCCCTCTTTACAACATAAGTAAAGTACCACAGGACCTACAAAAATATATCTGTGATATTTTGAATTCTTCTACACGCTCGCTATGAATTGAGCAATGCAATTTTTGCTGAAGCTCACTACCTTTCGCAAGATGCTGTGAACTACTTATTTTTTGCTGCTTTTTGTACCACCAATACATCGTATACCCTTAAGGCTCGTGTTTTTATTTTGACCGGATAGGATATGCCAATGTACCTTACGATGTTATGACGACATGTTCAGAGGGGGACTTATTTCTTTTGAGGTGTTTATATATGCCAATGTACCGTATATCTGCTCTCACTATAAACACGCTGTATATACAAACAGCAAGAGTTTCGGTATAAACGAGGCGAACCTGTATATATAAACATTGAGCGGAGCCCCCCCCTGAGTGCTCATCCATCTTTCTTTGGCGATTGAGGCAGACCCCTCCATGTAATGATGCTGCAGGAGGATCGCTACACCTCCTCCATAGAGAGGAGTAATTAAGGTGAAGCACCTATAATCAAGGGCACAGCACCAATGACCACGGCGGGGCTCGAACCTACAATCACACGAGCATGAGGCATGTGCTCTACCTCTAGACCACAATTGTACTAATACGCTAAACACAAGATAATCTGGCTCACTATAATAAACACGCTCACTGTATCGCAGTCAACTTTGCGCCAGAATACCATGCTGGTAATATTGGCGTTATGTGTTACATTAATCTACAAGATAATCACATTTTCCTCACAGTGCCTATAATTAAAGACAGAGATAAAAAGAATTTATCGCGTCTGATGTCACTGTCAATTACGATCCTTGATTGGTTTACACAGGTTAATCAGCGCGTAAAAGGAAAACCGATCTATCTGGTGCTGATCGGAGAAAAGGAATAGCAGCAAATGGCGAAATATTACGTACTTTTACAAGGCAAAAAGCAGCTTTTCTAGGCATTGTGGACATGGTGCCTTCGGTTAAGAAAGTTTCCTACTATAACGACCTAACGTTTGAGATGGTTTGCATGTCGAAAGGTGCAAATTTAACAATAAGGCGCCCGGTTATAAATCCGCGTTCAGCAAGTCATCATCACGACACTTGTAAACAAACCGTGCTCGAGTTTGATTGACAGATGACGTCAGACGCGATAAATTCTCTTTATCTTTGTCTTTCATTATAACTTTACATTTTATTTTACCCTGCAGAATTTGCTTTAGAAATAGCTTTAGAAGACAATCTTCACGCAATAATGAGGCATGTTGCATTCATGTCTATAATCACTGGCGACTGATGGGTGCCAGTCATTTTGATACAGCCTGTATTATCTAAAATATTTTTTCCTTCCTGTTTAGGTGTGAACACACAGCTGGCACAACCCAAGCAATGTCGAGACCATTCTACAAACTTATTCCTCGGTTCCGTGCAATGTCGAGATCATTCTACAAAATTATGCCTCGATTCCGTGCCCCTGCTATGCATCAAACACTTCACCGTTATCTGTTGTCAGTAGAACCTTTGATCACACCTCACCAACACCATGTAACTAAAGGAATTGTCTTGGAGTTTGGCAAACTTGGTGGTATTGGAGAACGTTTACAACAGGGTTTATCGCACCGAATGCACACGGACGATAAGTGGTTTCACAACATGTGGCTAGATAACTATTTCCTCAAAGATCGTCGATCGTACATCCGTCGGAATGTTGCTGCAGTTTGTCCTCGTCAACATTTTCGTGGTGCTGTGGATCAGATTAAATTTGCCGCAAAGCTTACGGCTGGTGTACTTGATTTCAAGTCTCAACTTGATAGTGGAACTCTATCTCAAGACAGGATGCATGGAAAACCTCTTTGTATGATGCAGTATCAAGCACTCTTTCATTCTTGCCGTGTACCGGATGTCAAGAAAGATTCGTTGTTCTTAGAACACGAAAGCTTGACAGCATCACGGCATATTATTGTGGCTTCAAACAACCAATTCTACGCAGTAGATGTTCTTGATAAAAATGGAACACCTCTGGATGTTAACATCATCTATGATCGTCTGGTTTATGTGAACCACGCTACCAGAATCAGAGATATCCCCGTTGCGCTATTAACTACTGAAAATAGAAATGCATGGAGTGAAGTTTATCAGAAAATGGCAAAGAGTCCAGTTAACAGACACACTTTTGATGCCATCAACAAATCCATATTCATTTTGTGTCTGGACAAAACTGAAGGTGTCAACGAGAAGTCAGAAATGGACGATGCACTTTATGGTCTCACTGGTGGTGGGAGTGCATGTAACTCTGGTAATAGGTGGTTTGACAAGAGTATCCAGATGTATGTGAGTATTGATGGCAAGGTTGGTGCTGTGTATGAACATGCTGTGTCCGATGGTTCTGTCAGAGCACGACTACTGGACCATGCGTTGAATTATGCGAAAGATTTACATCGTCCGTTGATACCAAAAGCACCGTTATCAAAAGATTGTACACCAAGGAAGTTATCGTTTCATTTAGATAATGAATCACTTTCTGCCATTACAAAAGCCAGTGAAAAGATTGATGTCATTTGTGATGAACTTCAGTTTGAGTTTTTGAAGTTCCACACATTTGGCAAACTTTTCTTGAAATCACAAAGTGTTAGTCCAGATGGGTTCATACAAATGGCAATACAGCTTACAAACTATAAACTTTTCAGACGTACAGTAGCTACATCAGAAAGCGCACTGCTTAGGATGTACCGTTACGGCAGAACTGAGGCTATACGATCACTGTCAAATGCCTCAAATGCGTTTGTGCATGCAATGGATTCTGCACCGGATACTGACAGAACTTGTCAGCTTCTCGTAGATGCAATTGACTCACACAAGCAATACACGAATTGGGCAATCACAGGGAACGGTGTAGATCGACACCTCCTTGCACTCAAGCTTATGGCTTTGGAGAGAAGTGACAACTTGCCTGAGTTCTTTCAAGATATTGCCTACACGAAAAGTTCACACTTTACGGTACTATCAAGCCAGGTAAATTTACAGCATGCTATAGGTACCTGCTTTGCACCAGAATACCGAGACGGTAATAGTGTGTGTTACAATGTACAAGATGATCACATTTTCTTCACAGTGGGTAGCTTTACATCTAGTTTAGTTAGTGCTGACGAATTTGCTGAGACTTTAGAAGAAAGTCTTTACTTGATGAAGCATCTTTTATCTTCACGGACAAATAATGAGCGTTTTACTGAAATTTGCAGTCAAAAACACGATCTAATTTGACTTATGTATAATTTCGTCGGCCGTATCACATACTGATGTATTTGCAAAATACGCATTTCGAGAAAATCGAACTTGAAAATCTAGCAATTTTCATTTGCTACATAATCTTGATTAAAATATTATTGTCGATTAAAACCAGTAATGCAAATATACCATATCAGAGCATAACTTATTCTGCAAAAAATCAATATTAAATAAAATACGTCACTATGTGAAAAGGACTAATGTCAATTTCGCCGTTCAAATGACAAATACGTCGCGCAAATACGTCAGTATGTGAAACAGTTGCGCAAATACGTCAGTTGTCCTGTGAAAAGGACAAAACAGTAATTTTGCCGTACATTGACAGAGTCGCGCAAATACGTCAGTATGTGAAACAGCAAATTCTTCAAATTGCAGATACAGTGGATACTATATACTGGGCTTGCGCAGTATAGGTGATCGGCAAATACGTCGTTATGTGATGCAGACATTTCAAGGTTATGTAAATACGACATAATTAAATCTTACTAATTAAGCCACTTTGAGACATGATTTTTGATGAATATATAGAGTAGAACATATAAGAAACTAACATACCAATTTTCTCAAAAATGTTAAAAATGTCGAATACGTCAGTATGTGATACAGCCCAAAAGGTTGACCCAATTTTTTTTGGTGGTTTGAAAAAGTGAAGAGCAAAAAAAAAAGGATTTTAGGCGCCTTTTTCTTTACTAATTCTTTTTGCCGCCCCTTCGTTTTAACCTTTAGCCGCCCCTGTTTTTGCCACCCCTTCTTCTTCCGCCGCCCCTTCGTTTTGGCCGCCCCCTGCTTTTCCCCCGGGAGGCTTGCGCCCCAAAGCCCCCCCCCCCCCAATACGCGCATGAAATGAATCATTGTTTTATACAGAAAGATGATTGCATGGGTGCCGGAATTATTGGACACATAAAATAAAAGAAAACAGACAATCAAATCAATTACAATATGGCTTTAACGTTTTTCAGTAATTATTTGCACTGTAAGTTAACTCTGAAATGGTGGATGAGCCAGATAGGTTGAGAAGTTCCACGTGGGGGAGGGGGGGCTGAACTGCTTCTGCACAAATATGCACGATTGAACCGATGTAGCTTTTGGCGGGAAAATGTTATCAAACTCTGTACATGGTGAAATTTCACACTTGTTCAAATTGTGTTAAAACCAAACTTTTAATAGTAAGTAAACGGTATAAACAAGTGTAATAATAAATTTACTATTCTTTACAATATGTATACTTAGGGGCTGTACAATAATCATTAGCTCTGGGAGGGTAAAATGGTGCGGGGGGCAAGAAAATTTTGGCGAGCCAAAAAGGGGGGGGGGATTTTTGGCCAGCCGAGAGGAGGGTGGGGCAAGCGATTTTGGGCACACATTCATGGGGCGCCTTTTAAATAAAACGATGAGGCTTAGGAAAACGTACGGAAACGCTTTTTAAAGTGTTTCCTGCTCGCTGCGCTAGCAATATATATCCAGACCATGTAAGGTTTGCAAATGAGAATTTTGGTGGGCCGTTCGGAAATTTTACCCCCACCGCAAAAATACTGTGCAAACCGTGCTATCCGATCTCTTCAATAAAAAATGGAAATAATGTCAGATTGAAATAAAAATTTCACTGTAGGTGAAGCGGTTGAAAGGTAGCCTATAATGAGAGCTTTTAGGAGTTGAATGTTTGGTAGTTGATAAAAGTGACGTGCCATGTCAAAAGGAGAAACTTTTTGGCAGGATCGTAAATGGAGAAATGGCCAGAAATCTGCCCGGTCTAATTTTTTCACAATTTGGGTTTGTTGCGAATTTGTGATGTTATTAATGTTTAAAATATTGTCTGCGCCTTTCACATGTGCAATTTTTGGCAAGCCGAGTGGGCAGGGGCACGTGATTTTTGGCACACATTCGTGGGGCGCCTTTGAAATAAAACTCTCTAAGAAGGCTTAGGAAAACCGTACGGAAACGCCTAAATATGCCAATTTTCCTGCTCGCTGCGTTCCCAACACGTACGAGGGGGTATCAAAAGGTTTTAGAAATCGCCCAGAAGTGAAAGAGCTATATAAATGAAATTTTGTCAGTGCAATCACTGGTCCTTATGTACACTATGGTGCAAAAATGGTCTCATAAGTATGTTTACTTTTTTTTACAGGCGACGCTAGATGCTAATAACCTGCTGCCCCAGTTACTGCACATAAACTGCAAGATTGAGAAAATTGAGGCAAGCAGCGTTATTAAGATCCTGCATTTGAAGGGTTGCCGTGCCTAGAAAATCGATGATGAAATGAAAGTTATCTTCGGTGGTGAATGTGATATTGTCACTGTTGCTTTTTGGAAAATAAATTTCATCACAAATTTTTTGGGCACTGTAACCCTTAAAATGGAACTTAATCATGCTACATGCCTCAATTTTCTCCATTTTGCTGGTTATGCGGTTATGTAGGCAGGTACTGACATCTAGCGCCTGTAAAAAAATAAACATTCTTATGAGACCATTTTTGCATCATAGTGTACACAAGGTCCAGTGATTGCACTGACAAAATTTCATTGATATAGCTCTTTCACTTCTGGGCGATTTCTAAAACTTTTTGATACCCCCTCGTATATAGACCATTTAAGGTTTGCAAATTGGGATCCCAAAAATTTGGCATGTGCAAGGGAGGGGCAAAGATTTTTGGCGGGACGAGGGGGGAAAGCAACAGCAAAAGACGACAAATCAGGTGTTCTGAGATTCAGTAATAAATCTTGAGATATAACATTAGGGAATAAGGTGTCTTGTTATTGTAAATATTATGTGCCGAAATATATTAAAAGTTGTTAGGTAACATAAAATGACAGATATTGGACATTTGAGCCGATATTACGCATATCCTAATTTAGCCGTTAATGCTACACTGTCGTATATGGCACATACAATAGTGTTGCACTCTACATTAATTTCTATTTGAGTGCAACACTATCGTATGTGGCACTTACGACATCTAAATCAGTAAATAATTCATCTATTTATTAACTTTTAAACCATTTATATAGTTTATACTACTAAAATTAAATTGCTTTACATTCCCGTGTCATTTTATTGCTACTTGGAAACAAACAGCTACGCAAAACACAAATATGCTCCTCCTGTAAAATTGTCCAAACTGCACTTACGATAGTGTTGCACTCTGCCGACGAATTTATTTCGTCTTAAATACGCGCGAAGCGCCCGAAATTGTCGACTTTCATCGCTTGGTGGGGCGCAGAATCGATGCTGAATTTGTCAATTAGCAATGGCCGATATCTCAATTTCCAATTTTATAATACCATAACTTACGAACTCAATATCTTCGCTTAATAGGAATGTTCGATTTCATTGGGGAAAACGACGTTGTGGAGCAAAACATCTCTATATTTAAGATATGTAAAAACCTCAAAATTGATAATCTACTCAAAAGTGTCTCCTTTTGACATGGCACGTCACAAATGTTTTATATGACCATTATAATATGATGGTGCCCAGTAATGCATGGTGTGCATTTTGGGATAATGGGTAGCCAGAATTTACTGGCATTACTTTTCCCCACCAACCTGTTATTTACGTAAATACTAGTCAAGTATAAAGAAGTAAGCCAATCATTTTATCAAAGTATTGCATGTCTAATACTAGTTTCATACTTTCTTGCCGCTTGCCGCTGTGCGGCATAACGCATGAGCAGTGCAGCTAAACGGACACAATAAAGATTTATGATTGGCTGATACGTATGCCATTTGCCGCTGCGGCAAGCGGCATTCAAATATGACAGGATCATAATTCATAAAATAACTCGGCCAGTAAGTGTAAAAGGCCATCGCTTACGGACGAATGTTAACCAAGGTTCCGAATTCGACAACCTCACTTGTTTGATTACAACTAAGTATGTACTTTTTGCTTACCTTCATATGGAATGTCTGTTTTGTCTTTACTAGATTGTCCATTGTTTATTTTATTAGCAAATCGGTACTGATTCCAAAATGTGCTGAGTGTCATGCGCATGTCTGAACATAAATAATCAATTCTCTATCCTGACAGAAAGTGTAAAATATGCACTAAATGGATTCATTTGGACCTTCATTTTGCAAAATTCCCCCCTGTGTACGGATAAACAAATTCCCCTTGAAAATGAATTAATATTGAAATGAAATAGTCCACGTATTTCACTTCTGAAGGGGAACATTGCCCACACCTCCTTTTCGCTTTTGCTCTGGACACCCAACATTATATGTTTAAAGCAATAATTTATACAATAATATTGAAAACATGTCCACAAAGCATGGCTTTGATTTGACCTTCAACAGTGTACTTCGTTTATATTTATAAATGCACTTTTATAAATACGCGCGTGACCCATGGGCACGACATACCAAGACCAGCAAGCGTGCGTGACCAAATCCTCATGCATAGATAAATATCATCAAATTTAAAAGGGCATTTCGTGATCCACAGCATCATCCCCCCACTTTTCTCAAAAAAAAGTTGAGATTTTTATATCACTGGAAACCTCTGGCTACATAATGTTTATGTACGAAAAATCTTGCAGATATATCGTTTAGCAAAGATATCGTGAAATTTGAAATTTCGTTCTGGTATCATCATCATCAGTCGGCTGCGGAGCAGGCGACTAAAAGCTTTCTCCAACTATTGCGATCTTGGTTTCCTCTTCCCATGTGGTGGAATGTAAAGGGCATATTCTTTCACAGGCTCGTCGTCTTCAAGACGCAGTATAATATGGCCAACCGGTGGAGTGGTGTTGGTCAGATTGTAGATGGTTTCATTTGGAATCCGATCCGTATACCAGAACGAAATTACAACATATTGTCTATGGAGCAGTGTAATACACATCAATATGCATAACTCGGACACGCAAAATCGGAATCAACTGAAATTTTGGGAGAAGCTTTTTTCGTGGATATCTACTGAAAAATGTCATAAAAAAGAGGATGCTAGGATCACGAAATACTCTTTTATGTAATAAATGAATTACAAAATTATTACACATATTGCAATTCCGAATTTGTAATATGTTATCAAAAACAACATTTTGAAAGTATTTGACGACGGAAAAAATTATTCAACGGTGGAAACGTTTACAATATAATCACAAAGTTGAACAAAATAGACAATTTTGCTGCACAGCTGTTTCATGTTTTTTCCGTCTTTGCGTTCAAATGTATAGGAAGACCACTCGCTATGTAGAAGGTCACTTCGAGACTTACTGTCCATAAGCTGTTATGGTAGCGCGGGGTGGTCACGTGCTTATTATAAAAGCGCATTTATAAATATAACCGAAGTACACTGTTCAATTCACCAATTTTCGGGTTTTTTTAACTAAAATTGTACACAAATTATGATAGTACCGAAAATGGTCCAACAAATTAAAACCCTTGCAATGTTTGTAACTTTTCGGGCACATTCTCCCTCAGACACCCCTATACGTCGTGAAAGCTTGACGCGATGGCTGCTTCGTGGTCATTATTTACTTTTTCAACATCAGGCGTGTATACAGAACTTCAGCAACCGGGGACACAAAATTCTAAGAAAGGATCATGAAACGTGTAAATATAACACATTGAAGCTTATATGGAACAAATTTGCGCGAAGCGTGTCTAAATTTGCTTTTTTAAAGCTGAAATGGTCAAATATGATATTAATTTCGTCTCTCTTCTCCATATCTCCAATTGCTCTTCTCATTATTTTGCTACCGAGGGAGGGCGCCCGTTTAAAAAGGGCTGCTGTACAACCACCACTAACTGCTCCCCCACTTTCAAAATCGTTCCGCCGCGCCACTGCCATCTCCCCAGAAACAGAAATCTGCGTACTGTGATAACCCGTAAAGAGTACTGAAGCTTGTGGATCAAGTATATGTGTTATGCCTGTGCGTAGCGCATTATAAATCACTGCGCTTTAAAAAAACAAAAAAACAAAAAAACACGCATATCTAATCTCCCATCTCAATTGGCACATGTTGAGTATGTGCGATAATTGGAAGAATATATGTGACCGCACACCACGAATGAGTCGTAAAGTCGGCAAATTGTATTCTGAGTTACAGTGTAAAATGTCCATGAAGGTCGTATTCATAGGTACCTCAATTTGGTGCGACATGTATCTCATTTTTATAGCGCCAGTCAAACACCTTTTAAACTAATCAATAATCCTATTGCTGAAGAGGATAATAAGCTATATGTCTATAGAATTCTGAAATAGCTCTAGTCTTTGTTTGCTTTGGCTAAATCCTGTTCAAGTGCTGGGTTACAAAGCATTGTATTTTATCTAGGTATGTATAACCAACAATTAACAACGAGAGGACATTCCTGAACCTTGTCGACTTGGGGATGATTTGAAATGACCGCTAATTATGACTGTTTGATATTCATTTCCAGCAATGTGGAAAAAGAGACACATATAGAACCGAAAAAAGATACAATTTTGTTCAAGAAGCAGAATTCAACAAACCATAACCCCGCTTCTGGATATCGTTTGAAGTCAAATGATAATTATACCATATTAAAGCTCATGATATATATATATATATCGTCGGACGCATCACATACTGGTCTATCTCGAAAAAAACACGCATTTCGAGAAAATCGCAATTGAAAATCTTCGAATTAAGTTAACCTTTCTATAATTTAATTATACTATGGATTTTAATGAAAGTGGTTTTAAATTAAAGCATATACTTAACAAATTTATTTAAGTGGAATTTTGAATTATATTTATGTATGCAGTATTGCTTAAAACTACACTAAAGTTGTAGTTCTGTATGTGAAATAGTTAATTTCCCGATATCGTATTTAAAATTCGTTTCATACTGGTCTATCTTGGGGCTATCTCGATTTCGCGAACAATGATGTGATTTTAGACGCATCACATACTGGTCTATCTCGAGATAGACCAGTATGTAATGCACTTTCAGTACGATATCGGGAAATTAACGATTTCACATACAGAACTACAACTTAAGTGTAGTTTTAAGCAATATTACATACGTAAATATAATTAAAGATTCCACTTAAATAAATCTGCTAAGTGTATGCTTTAATTTAAAACCACTTTCATGAAAAAATCCGTAGTCTAATTAAATAATAGAAAGGTAAACTTAATACGAAGATTTTCAATTGCGATTTTCTAGAAATGCGTGTTTTTTCGAGATAGATCAGTATGTGAAAATACGTATTTTGAAAAATCATAGATAGTTTAAATTAAACATTTTATAACTAATTATCTAGGAAAAATTGAGGTCTGTAATTTGTTGTATTTGAAGAGCTCCGTAAAAAGAACTATATACCAATTTTCTCAAAAAAGTCAAAAATTCAAGATAGACCAGTATGTGATGCACCCGACGATATATTCTAAACACGAAATAAAACAAAATTGACCGGGCCGGCGCGACTTCACGGATCATCTGTGGTTTACGGTCACATATAGAAACACAGACTGTCTACATGGACTAAAGATAGAGTATACATACAAAAAAATACACTGACCTTTGATTTCATATTTTAGATATCGCTACTAAAATTCAGGGGGACACATTCCCATATCTATACATAGCATAATTCCAAGTGACTGGATAGAGAATTGCCCTACATTATTTCATTTACTTACAATTGTAACGATTGTAACAATTAACAAGTAACAATTGTGAACAAATACATGACTAAACAGGTCATTGTAAATGAATTCAGTTAATAATAGATTACCTCAAAAACACTGAGTGGAGTCCCTCCTATTAAAACTAAAATTGCAATGCAGGTATACAAACTAGGCATACATATTTTGTTATCGGTTATTGGTTATCTTTCTATATTAATATTGTTCGAACCCATGAAGCGCGCAGACAGGCTTGACAGTAAAATCTACATGTTCATTAACCACAAACATCGTTTTTCTCTTAAACAGAGGTATGTAAACAGTTGTTGTTCATTAAAATCACATAAAATCTTGCTGAATTGATTCTTAGGCCTACTTTGAATCTACTGTACATTATATTATTAGCAGTACGACGCGATGGCAGCTTCATGGTCTCTTTTATTGGACAGAAACTTATTACGGGCTGTGAGTACGGCGTTGCGTAACAAATACCAACATCTGATCCGCTTTCCCAGTAAACAAGTTTGAGTGGTTTCCGGTGTTCCTTAGTCTCTTTTGCAGAGAAATGCAAAATCCGCCAAACCGCGAAGTTAGAGTGAAAGACAAAATTGTAAGCAAACAAATGCCATTAAAAAGTACTACGATAATGTAGACATTTCTTGAAATCAACTCAAGAAATTGGTGTCGAACCTTTCCAGGCAGAAGCTTACCGATCCGGAGGAGAAAATCTTACAAAATTGTTTGAACTTTGCGGTAAGTTGTGATCACATACCCGGATCATATACAAAATGAAGATTTCATAGTAGCTACCAAAAAGGAGTGTACCCTTACGAAAATGGCACGCAGTTTTTGAACGCATGCAGCATGCAAGCAGCACGCGTGCCGCACCGCATGCAGCACGCGTGCAGTTGGTAGCGTGCGGATGCGTATATTTGGAACGAGGCACGCATGCAGGGAAGCGTGCAGATGCTTGCTGCATGCGTGCAGGTCATGAGAGTGTGCAGTTTGCATGCAGCATGCAAATCCATTATCGTGCACTGCATGCGTGCAGCACGTACTGGCCATATATATGCGAGACAAAATCATGAAAAAAAATCAAAATAATGGTTAACAGTGTATACTGTCCTTACAATTAGTCTTATATAACCTGGCTATCCATTTCACAATGAACCAAAATTGCCTAGCTTAGTTTTATACAAGTCCCTTATCTAACTTAACCTACCTGATTTTGAACCTGGGACCTTCTGCATGGGAGTCTGATGCTTTACCATTTGAGCTATTGGGGTATACACATTTGATTAAGTGTTTTAAGTTAATATAAGCAATATTTTGATGACTAAACTGGCCAAAGTGCATCATTTTATGAATATTGATCAAATTTACTGTGAATATTGATAACATTCACTATAAAAACTGATTTTTTGCAGTGCCAATTAACTGTTGATTCATGAATGGCATACCAACATTGGCCCAATATTGCAATGCCAACTATCGAACAAGAAATGGCATTCCAACATTGGGCCAATGATGCAATGCCTACTATTGAAACAGGAATGGAATTCCAACATTGGCCCAATGTTGCAATATCAACTTTCGAAACAGGAATGACATTCCTGCATCGGCCTAATGTTGCAATGCCAACTATCGAAACAGGAATGGCATTCCAACATTGGCCCAGTGTTTCAATGCCAACTATCAAAACAGGAATGGCATTCCAACATTGGCCCAAAGTTGAAATGCCAACTATCGAAACAAGAATTTGCTTGCCCTCCCCTCTATAGACCTGCCAAAAAATGCTTGCCTCCTCCCCTGTTGGCCTGCCAAAATTGCTTGCCTCCCCCCCTCCCCTCTTGGTCTGCCAAAAAATCTTGGTCTGAAGGTTAAATACTTAAAAATTTTGGACCGAAGGCTAACTTATTTATTCATTGTAAACATTTAAATATTTTCACTTCTAGATCATTGCCAAATTGTGACTTGATGTCAGTTGTGTAAAGGTGAATTAGTCATTGAAAATCCTGCATGCATGCAGCATTTTACCTTTACTGCTTCTGGAAACCCTGTATGCGTGCAGCATTCTAACTTTGTGATCTGGAAATCCTGCATGCATGCAGCAATATGCGTGCTGCATGCAAGATGCGTGCAATTTGCATGCAGTCCGACAGTCCGCACACAAGTGTAGTCTGCACGTAATTTGCGTACAGATTGGTAGTCTGCACGCAGGTTCTGCAAGCAAATTGTGTGCGCGGTGGATATTTGTGTGCGGTGCCTGCATGCACACAGCTGGTTCGCACACATGAACACGCTACCAGCAGGCCTTGCTTGCATGCTGCACACATCTGCACGTGTGCTGCACACTGCCGCACGCGTGCTGCATGCTTCCGCACACATTTTTCATTGCTTGCATTTTCGTAAGGGTAGTTTCGTCCCCGCGAATGATAGATCAGCCTTGAGAGCTGCTAAAGTTGTTGGTGTGTTAACATATGCCAAACATCCCCAGATAAACATATCTAAAGTGGAAAGGGCGACGATTTAATTCATTAAAGAAAAATGATTCCATCCTCATTATGGGCGCGGATAAAGGTAGATCAACAGTTGTACTAGACAAAGAAAAATACGAGGCGAAAGTACATGAAATGTTAAAAGATGAAAAGATGAATCTTTAAAAGCCGATCCTACACCGAAGTACAAATTTAATTGTTATCCTCTCTAGACTCTGATAATGCTCAGTATAGGCTTTTTTACCCCACCAAGGCCAATACCCCTAGACTGTATTCTAAAACGAAAATGCACAAGCAGGGTAATCCGTTAAGACCGATAGTATATTACACGGACTCCCTTGGATATGAAACATCTAAAAGCGCCAGCCGATCTACTGAATCCTCTTATCAGGAATACTGAGCAATTCCAAAGACCTTGCAGAAGAACTCAGTGGTGTTTTCATTGAAGATTATGAAATCTTTAAGTCGTACGATGTTGTTTCACTCTTTACAAAATAATACACCAATAAAAGAAGCCCTCGGCAAGACTGATTGAAGACAAAGACCTAAAAAAAGCACACAAAACTTGATGTCGATGACATAATCGAGCTACTCGAATTCATTTTGACAACATTTTCAACCTATTTTGAATTCCGGGGTACCGCTTTGTCGCCACGATGGGCAGTCCAGCAGCCCAATCATAGCCAATTATTTCTTCAAGGAATTCTTGGAGCAACAGGCCATTGCGACGGTTCCCTTAGAGTTTAAGCCACGGTGTTGGCGGCGTTATGACCATCTGAATTCTGACGACAAAATAGAGAGCATTAAATTCACTTTTCAAGAGGAAAAAATGGCCAAATCCCATTTCTAGATACACTTATTGTTAGAAATCCAGACGGATCAATCAAGCTCTTAGTGTATCGTAAACCAACGCACACTGATCAGAATCTTTAAATCAGAACATCCTCTCCACCAAAAAATGGGTGATTAGAACGCTATTTGACCGTATGAACCCCGTAGTAACGGAAACGGAAGCGTGCATGCAGCCTTGAAAAATTGTAGCTACCCGGATTGGGCCTTGTTAGACAAAGTAAAAAAAAATCAAATGCATAATAAAGCCAAAGATGCTGAAAACTGAGATCAAAGAAAAGCAAGACCGACGAGGAAAAGAGCAAATGCATGGTGGTCATTCCTTAAGTCAGCGGCCTTTCGGAAAGAATATTTAAAAAAAAACCACAAAGTTCACTTGCTCAAAGAAATCATCAGAAATGGAACAGACAAAATCAGCCATATTAGATCACATAGTTCGGAAAACAATGGAGATAAGAAGACGGGGACCAACACCCTAAACAGAGAGGAGGACACTACCTCTGAAGTCATGTCTACGATGCATTTCTGAAGTCTACAAAAGAGACTAAGGAACACTGGAAACCACTCAAACTTGTTTACCGGGAAAGTGTATCATATGACTATATCAGTCATACCTGATGAAGTCCTCCAACGTGTAGGGCGAAATATTGTAGTCAGTAAAGATTCACTTGGTTTTGTCAAGCAAAAATCCAAAATGTTTTTAATTTTGACACGAGTCAACTTTTTAAACGACTCAATTATGGAAACAATCATTTCCGCTGAAAATTCAATACAAGCTGAAGTTAGTAAGTGGCTATCATATAGCATATGACCCGCGTTTGCTCACAGTAGTAAATATAACCATTTTAGTGATCGTGGCATGCATTTTTCTCATTTTTAGGCTCCTTCGCGCACCATAAACATTCATGTTTCCGCAATAATTTGAACTTTTACATGTTATTGTTTGCTTTATACTCATGTTTCATATTATCATCTATGGGACCCGGTTCAATACGGGGACTAAGCGAGAAATGACGCATGCATTCCATTTTTTGAGTGCTTTCCAAAACACCATATTTGCCGGCTTATTTCCAAGTTGCCCTCGTACTGTTCCAAGGGCCTGACCAAGGAGGTTGTAATAAACATGCAGAGCAATATGTTTAATACGTAACGCACTGTGCCTTTGATGCCGATTTGGTTTTCTATGAAAATAGTTATATTTATTATATTTAACACTATCATCGCTTGATTACTTGTTTTGATGGATATATCACAAATATATAAAGGTAAATATAATTTGGTTTCTTCATGTTTTTCTTCAAATTCCCATGTTCGATTCAGAAGTGAATACTTATAATGGATAACGGATGCGGAACTTAAGAATAATCAGAGTCCCACGGTCTCCATGAATCGCTCTTCGTACGCAAATAAACAAATACAATGAAGGTTTTCCATACACAAATGAGAAGATACAATGGAGGGAGGAGTCCGTATGCAATGCAATTAAGAAATTGCAATCTCAAGATTCTCCCATTCTAACCAATTACGTTTGTTGTAACCTTACGACAATTATCGAGTGCAAAGGAGGTTTCTAAAATATGTATCTGGTTTCCTTTTCCCTTTTACAGCCTACATCTGTTTAACAAATGGCGTACTTAAAAATAAAAAAGGAAGATCTTCAATTGGATAAGTGGATTGGTGCTGGAAGTTTCAGTGCAGTATTCCAAGCCAAATGGCATGGCCAAGATGTGGCAGCAAAAAGACTGAATAAGCCTGATCTACATGAGGTGGAGGTCCTATCCAAACTAGATCATCCTCATATCGTCAAGCTCATCGGAATCTGTCATGATAACTTAGATCAGTATGTTATATTAGAGCTATGCAAGGGCGGTTCTCTCCGGTCCTATCTAGACCAGCAAAGATCCCAAAAGAAACGACTCTCAACAGAGCTGGTTTATGACTGGGCTAAGCAAGCAGCAAAACCCATCAAATATCTGAAGGAAATGGAGTACATCCACAAAGACGTTAAGTCCCCGAACTACTTGATAGCTGAAGGAAATGTCCTCAAACTTGCCGATTTTGGGATTGCTAAGAACAGTGCAATCACAATCAAGAATGCAACTGACAGAGCGTCTCATGCCTGGATGGCCCCAGAGCTATTGACAGATGAAGTCCTTTCCCCTTCTTATGACATCCATGCTTACGGAGTGGTAGTGTGGGAGCTGTGGACAACAGATATTCCATTTGAAGGCTCTGATGCTCATCACATCATCTGGAGGATATGCAATGACGATGAGAGACCGGTGATTCCTTCCGACTGCCCCAAAGCTCTGGCTGACTTGATGAAACAATGCTGGGATAAAGACTGGCATAAAAGGCCTACTGTTGACCATATTCTGTTGGTGGTAAGTTTAAATATTTTGTGCTATCTAATTTGGTTTCGTGTGTACAAATTCCAGGGGAGGGATGATAATGAAAAGGGGGTATCATCCGTGAAAATGGACTTTCACCATAAACATATGAGCATTGATTTGATAATACACACGTAACGAAATACTGGAAGTGTCATTTACCAAGAACTAACATTTAATATCTTACTATTTTAAAATGTATTTAAAATCCGATCCGTTGTCGATCCAGATCGGTCCGGGATATTCCGAATGTTCGGGTTGGCCCGCAGGGCACCAATGTACATATTAAAACAAGTATACATACATCAAAATTCATGACTTTCAATGATTCAGCTCTAATAATAATAATAGTCTGTCTCGTCTCAATTTGAGAGTAACGCCATGTTGGATATCGCAATGTCAGATTCGAATCGCGGGCTAACCCGCGGAGTCTATATAATTATGCACACGCATAGAAGGGCGATTTGTCCGTACGCTTGCGAAGCAACCGCGTAAACGCATTGATTTGAATCTGCCACTGCGAAATCCAACATAGGGTAACTCTCAACTAGAGACGAGACACACTAAAATGACATTTAAGTTGAGGTTTCCAAAACGTCTTCCATCACATTTCTAACTTTTTTTATTGGGATTTATGGGATAATTAATGGACGTGGGGCTAGGATCACAGTGGCAGTCGGCATGGTCGGTGACAAGTACTAGCATGTCCTTGTTTGCTCTTTTAAGAGCAACATATTTTTTCGTAATTAACATTTAATGCTAAAATATGTTTAAAAACATATTTTAGCATTAAATATTAAATTAAGAAAAAATATGTTAATAAGGATTTGCCATTGCAACAATATAACTGTTGGAGCCTAAATATAAAATGTTAGTTTCCCATCTTTAACCCTAATACTAATGGAGTAGAAGTACAATATTTATCAATTTGCCATACAAATGTAGAGTAAGTAACTATTGTGTGTGTATATTTTTCACTCTATTAGTTGAAATCTGCAGAGAGTGAGTTGCAATTTAAGCAGAAGCTCACTTCTGGATCCTGGGTGCATGAGAAGGAGTTTGGCAAGGGTGAGTCTGGTCAGCTGTGTTGGGCTCGGGCCATTGCAGTCAGCCCTACAGGAGTTGTTGCTGTAACAGACCGCTTGGCAGCAAAGATACAGGTGTACAATGTTGAAGGACAATACAAACGCAGCATCGATACTACTCAAGGACTGATGCCTGGGACAATATCACGCCCTGTGAATGTCACTGTCAGCACTGAAGGGAATTATTTTATCACAGATTTCACCAGATTCATTAAAGTGTATGATCCTTCTGGTATGTATAAAGACAAATGGGTTGCTATATCACCTGAAAACAAGCCATCGAATACGGATAATACTGCATTAGTAGGGCTAACAATGGATAGCAAGGGCCAACTGCTGGTAGGAGAGGTCAGACAGCGGTATATCAGCAGACATAGTAAAGATGGATCTCACATCAGTAGCTTCGAAGTAAACATTATGCCATACTTTCTAGCTGTGACATCACAAGATACAATCATTGTAAGTGACTTTATACCTCATGTAGTACAGATTGTAAATAGTGTAGGACATATACTACACACTCTCAAACATCCATCTCATGTGACAATCTGGAAACCATATGGAGTTTGCTGCTATGAGGACGTCATTTTCATCTGTAACAATGTCATATCCAGCCGCGGAGTCTATTGCTTTTCATCATCTGGTGAATACCTGAGATCTATTGATACCGAGGTCCACCCTCGTTGTCTGGCAATTGGGAACCGAAAACTGTATGTGACATTTTGGAATAGAGTTGAAATATATTCTTGTGGATAGAATTATCCATGATTAACACTAGTCTTTGACACAAGAAGCGGAAATGGAGCTTTAAGTATTTTATTTTGAAACTGAATAAAGATTATATACTGCTCGCAAAATTAATTCTCCATAAAAGACAACTACTATTCCATGGAAAGATTTTTTACATCAAAAATTTCAAAATAAATCTTTCCGTAAATTTATTTTACTATGTTACTAAAAACCTGGAAGACCTCTCCTAACATACATCGATATCGAGGAAAGACAACGGATTTGAGAATCCTGACATTGAGACAGTGATGCAAAACAAGAAGCTTTGAAGGGCCATCAACTCGATAAGCAAATATGTGACTGGACACGACGAATCAGCCGTAAACTCGGCCCCAGTCATTTTTTGTTATTTCGTGTTTAGAATATATTATATCATAAGCTTTAGAATAGTATATCATTTGACTTCAAACGATATCCAGAAGCGGGGTTATGGTTTGTTGAACTCTGCTCCTTCAACAAAATGGTACCCTTTTTCGGTTTTACATGTGTCTCTTTTTTCACATTGCTGGTAATAAAGTCATAATTGGCGGTCATTTCAAATCATCCCCAAGTCAACGAGGTTCAGGAATGTCCTCTCATTGTTTATTGTTGGTTATACATACCTACTGTCGTTTCATCTTTTCTGTTTCGGGAGCTCTATTGTTCAGAAACGAAAACGCAAGGGATTAAAAGTAGGATGGTGTGTAAGTTGACTTCATTGTTATGTTTGGGGCATCATGCTTCTCATTTGAAGAGGTAATAATAGGTGCTGTCAATCACACTTATGTCTGTCAATAAAGGTTGGATAAGGCACCAGAAACAAATTTGTTCGATCTTTGGATCGACCGTTGATGCTGCTTCGATGCTTGTTATTAATAAAATAACAACGAATTAAACAGAATTAATGCTAAATTTATACTTTTCAATATCAATTCAGGCAAATATTTGTACGTTATCATAATTAACAATGGTCCATTAATTGATTTCATAAATAATAAGGATCGACCAAGCATCGATGGTCGATCGAAAGATCGAACCAATTTGTTTCTATTGCCTAAGTCAATTATATGCAACACTGGCGTCTCAAGTGGGCAATCTTACTCATGTCAGTCATTTAACTAGGCAGGATAGGCCTACATCAGGTCCGAACGCAAATTTGGTGTCATTATGGTCTATATTACTATGACATTTAAAAAAAGGACCCCTGCCTTTTCTCCTCTCGCTTTCTTCTCTTTTTAGTCTGTCTGTCTCTCCCCCTCCCCAACTCTCACCTGTGCCATCTTTTGAATTATGTGGATATCTGAATTATATTGGATGTTGTATTTCCTTTACCCTTCTCCCCCTCTCACTGTTTTAGCAGTAGGCCTATGATCAACGTGGAAAAATTAAAATAAACGGAATAAACTCCTTCCTGCTCTGCTCGCCCCCTCTCTTCTCTCGATCTCCTCTCCTCTCCACTTCTCTCCTCTCCTCTCTCCTCTCCTCTCCTCTCCTCTCTCTCTCCTCTCCTCTCCTCTCCTCTCCTCCACCAGATCATCTCCTCGTCTCATCATCCCCACTCTCTCAAATAATATACATTTAAAATAGATTTGAGTCTGGCAATTTTGCCTGAAGCAATTATCAGATTACCAATTCCAATGAAAGAAATCCTATTAGTTTCACTTCAACGCACTTCTCTGGTGTTGCATATTACCAAGTTTTAAGGTGTATTTGGGACGAAAATAATTCCCCGTTTAATCGCTACATAATCATAATTATGACCGATTTTGCGCGATTGCACGAACAAGTATACGTAATTCTTGGCAACACTGATTACTATTGATTAATTTATATTAATCATGTTAATGTATATTTCTACGCTGGGTTATTTTCACGATCTACTCCCGCCTAGGCTGGAGTACCTTTACACCCAACGCAAGTCAATTGAAGCCGTACAATTTATCGCGAATTTACGACCGTAAAATTTAGACACTTCTTTTGTCTAGATTAGCATCAACCCTCTCATCTCACGTTTTTCATGTCAGAAATTAACATAACTCCCGAAACCGAAACAGAGGTTATCTTCGTTCAAATTTTCTGTAGTCAACAAAAGACTAGAATAAAAGGATCCGAAACCGAAACCGGAAACCGCAACAGAAACAGAAAAGATAAAACGACGGCTAGACAAAATACAATGCAATTGTAACCCACCACTTGATTTAGCCAAAGCATACAAAGACTAGAGCTATTTAATCATTCTATATGTAGAAGATTATTATCCTCTTCAGCAATGGGATTATGGATTGGTTTAAACGCTATCAAATGAGAAACATGTCGCGCCTAATTGAGACACCTATGAATACAACTTTCACGCATATTTACATGCACTGTATCTCAGAATACAATTTGCCGAGTTTACGGCTCATTCGTAGTGTCCACTCACATATTATTTGCTAAGCGACTTTCGTTTGCTGTTATTACCAATTTCCAAGAGAAACTGCGGACATATTCCAAGAAGAGATATCGCACTCAATGTCAAAAACGACAGGACGTAATTTCCAGTTAGGTCGAAGAACCAGCCTGCAAGAAATAAGTCAATTACACATGTTAAAAATATATAAGTCTAAAGGAGATCATGATCGTGTCGAGATGTTGATGATACGTAGGAAAATAAAACCGAAAAAGGTTTTACTTGGCATACGTCAATGATCCCTTTGCAATTTGTCATATTTTAATAAAATGTTTTAGCTGCATAAATTAACAACTCATTATATACAATGGCGAAGTTATACGTAATAAATCGTAAATCATAGCAATAGGTTAAAACAATTTTGAATATTATATCATCGCGCTGGAATGCAAACAGGTTGCACTCATCACCTTTGTATGTCTGCAATCATAGATTGAATATAATACCGGTCTTTTTAAAGATACTAATCTTACAAGTGCAAGTGATCTACATGATATAGTTCAATGCAGAGGTACCGCGTGAATGTACAAGTGAAGCGCGATATATTCAAAATTGTTTTCACCTATTGCTATGGTAGTTAATCCGAATATTACATAACTTTGCCAGCGATTAATTTTGCCAAAAATACTTCAAGTATGACACCTGTTAATACCAACTGTCAACATTTGACAACCAATTGTCACCGTGACATGCGAAGGTCATTTTCTGGACAACTTGGCTGAGCGAGGTCATTCGATGTAGTCTAACTGATTCCGTACTACGCCTGGTCGCGTGACAAACACGGTAAGACGGTAATTTCAGTGACAGATAAAGCATTCTTATTCATTGGGAACCAAAGTTGGCAAAGTTGCGATGGTGATTTGTGGAATGTCTAGGGTGTGCTCTCTTGAAGCAGCAAAGTACCTGATTTGTTGTTTAATGGTTTATGGAATGGTGTGGGCCATAGTGGTCAGCGACAACCTGTGAAGTGTGCTGAGGCTTGTGGAGCAACGTCTCTATTGCCTGTGCGTAGCGGACTATAAATCACTGCGCTTCTTCTTCTTCTTTTCGCATATAGAGCTTATGGGCAGAGAGGAACTTTTGAAAGCAGCGATTAATACAATTAATTTATAGATAGTTACATTGGAACCTACCTGAGAAAAATCCACTTAGGATTGAGCCAACACTGTACCCCACATTTATCCAGAGAACGGCATTGGTTATTTTCTCTTCTTCAATGACGTTTTTTATCACTTTCATCACACTCATCATAGCAATTGCTCTCCAAAAGCCAAATACTATAGACATCAAAGCGAGTCCGATATACGAATGAAAGAGTGACACTACTGGGTCCATTGCCAATGACAAAGTAATCATAAGAGATCCGATATAAAGAAGTAGACTAGGCGATAAGGTTTTTGTCATAAACGGATACACGATACTTGCGATGAGATTGCCAATACCTCCAGCAGTCGCGATAAATGAGGCGTGGTATGGTTCAAAGCCAAGATCTATTGAATGAGGTACTAGATAAACAAGCCAACCTGTTAAGCAGTAGCCGTTTGCTGTGTAAAGAGTTAACATTGACAGGAAGCTAGCATCCGTAAACAAAGTAAGATCCAAATAATAAACAACATTTGCAAGGTAAGAATCGATGTTTGACTTCCTTTGCACTAGAGGTATATAGTCGTTGTTATGTATTTTCCCAATGTGGGTGTCATTAACTGTTGAAACTGGTCTAAGTAAAGCTCCAGACACTGTGAAATGAAGATTAATACCAGCCAATAAAAGAATAGTCCCTCGCCATCCGTAGATATCAAGAAAGAGTTGCATTAATGGCGGCATAACGATAATACCTACGGCCATTCCTGCCTGTCCAAAAGCATTTGCAATATCGTAATATTCTTCAAAGTAGATGACCATTTGGCTTATAACAACAGACTCAGCTCCGAGCAAAAAACCTTGATCAAAGAGGCATCAATGACATAAACAAAAGAAACAACATTGATAATATAATGATTCCTCTCTTCAATATATCTGCCAAATAAATTGTGTAAGACTCGTATAATACAATACATAAATTGAACAAATTTTAATCTTTTCTTAACGAATGGTTTAAGCAAGGGAAGAGGCTTACACGTCATACACTGGAACACGGAAACATTCAAACATTACAAATTAGCGCACGAGATGAAATTAATGGTGTTTAATCGTTATTCTTAATACAGGTAACATAACTTTTAAGTCCCCCTTACAAATGGTTGAATAAATCAATATAGTTTCAATCAATTTTAAAAATTTAAAACACGTGATGTTGAATTACAAGTTGTACATCTTCAGTGTTAGAATCGTGAAAATCCATTGATTCTATTAAAAGTTATCATCAGTTAAACAAAATTTACCATGTTTTAAAAGTTGCAGTAAATCATCTTTTTAAAGGCGCAAGGTCATTCTTCTGTGATTCAACTCCTTCAATAACTTTCCGAATGAATCAAAAACTTTGCTGTGGATTTTTAAATTCAAAGACCTAGTTGTAACATGACCTGATGTGCATGCATCTTCAATGTTAAAATCATGCAAATCTGTTGATGCTGTCACATGTTATGAGCAGTTGAACACAATACCATGTTTCAAAAGTTTCAAATTTGTAATGTACTACAGTGCATGTAAAAAGCAATTTCAGTCAAGATATTGATCTGAAAAGAAACTATTTGTTCATACAAACAATAGCACTTTGTCACACGCTTAGAACAATGTTAAAACATAATTATTTTAGTCACACCTTTCATATCCAACAACATAGATCAGGCAATCAGTCAGGCTGATAACTCCGTTTCTCTGATTTAAAATGTTCGGTTTGCCAAGCAACTGATAACTACTATCCACGCATGTTAAAAATATGCACACCGTTCAAATTAGAACAATTTTGGAATTTATTGATGATGATGATTTTTAAATTTTGAAAATCCACAACAGAGTTATTGATTTGATTTTTTGATTGTGTTCTCAAAATTGGGCAAGTGGATATAAGGGGTTTTGCAACAAAGCTCTTCAATTGTAAATTATAAATGCGTGAAATACCTGTTGAAAGTAAAGATAGCAAGAGAATAGGAACTGATGTCGACACAGATGCAACAATAAGTGCAGTCACTGCCAATAGGCTAAACACCATCACAATAGAACGAGGTGACATACGTTTGCTCAAAGCACCAGCTAAAGGGCCTGAATAAAGACAAAAAATAACGTTTTAATCAGGCAGTTTAAGTGCAAGCTAATATAGGACGTCTTAAGTAAATTTGGTGTCGTAATAACATTAGGACCAAAAATAGGGACAAAAGTTTGAAAGATTTTCTCAGGTCAATTAGAAATCTGCTTATTAAACTATCTTTCAAATCAGTACTAATAACACGAAATCTGGTCATTATATTGTCATCATAATGATTCAATGACCCGTGAAATATATCTAGGGTGCACACCAGTAATTAGCCCCCATTGACTTTCTGTACAAACAGGGTCCAGGAAAACGTCATTTTCTTGACTCCAGAGCGACTCAGTTCTTCAAAACTTACCCTTTCTGCAAGTCGAAGGTCAGATGAAGATATCTATTGTAGAAATTATATACGGAGTCCAGCATTTTTTTCCAGAAAAATGCCGACTAGATCACCCTTTAGCCCATACAGCGTACGCCACCTCACGAATAGCTTGGTGTTTCCGAAATGTAACACATTTTGAAACTGAAAGTTTAGCCACATTGTCATAAAAAGTCAGATCCCTGCTCATTTTTCACAGACAATCTATTTCCCATGCCTAAAATGAGGATTAAATATGAATCAGGGCCTAATAGTTGGGTTTTAAGCCTTTTCTAATGGATTTAATTAAGTCGTATTGCACGTTTCCTCGTTTGAAACACTGATTTTTTTCTCCCAGGGTGTAGGAGACTTGTATTTACTGGTGTGCATTCTCTGACGTTCAATGGACAGATAGCGTTTTAAATTTGAAAAAAAAAAATATATAGAAATGGCACTAAATAGCGCTTGGCATGCACCATTTCCCCTGGTCCTTCATTGGGCACCGATCCCACGCAGTTTAAGGTGGCTGTGTACTCTCAGACATGCATGTAGTAAAAGTGCAATAACTTTGTAATTATTCGCGCAAAACATATAAAAGTATACATTTTTATGAAGGCAAGACATCAATAAATCTTAATATAAATACAGATTTGGGGTAAAAACAACAATTTTGAAGAAAATCACAAAAAGTGAGTTTTTGGCAATATTTGTTAGGTACATCATAACAAAAAAACACTCTTTCCAAAATATTTTATTTTGTTTTTAGCTCAATCTTGAGGCTCCATTCCAAAAACGGTTTTTTATTTTTTGATATTGGCCTTATTTTTGAGATATTGACCATATAAGGCATCAAAATGAACTTTTTAAAATTCAAAAACGCCTATTTGCACAAAAATGATGCCTAAAATCGGAAATAGACCAAAATATAAAAAATGAGAAAACCGTTTCTTGAGTCGATCATGCTTTTTACGATGATCATATTTGCTTACCTATAGATGCTGTATTTATTGAGTTATCGTGTACCTAAATCGTCATTTTACCGAGAGAATGAAGATTGAAATAAAGGCCGTTGAAGTTTAAAGTGGTCACATTTTGCACTTTCATCGAATCTCACAGGAGAATGCGACAGTTTTCGTTTTTGTAACTTATATTACGTGAACATCGGGTAAATCCACAGCCCCTTGAGAAGTTTGAGCGAAATCCATTCATAACTTGATATTTAAATCGGGGGAAAGAACTTGAAAAAACCCACATTCTATCAGCTAAAACGGAGCCATTTGACCACTAGGATTTTGTGAAATCAGTGCTTCCGTGGCGTTTCCATAAGATGCGCCGCGCATGCAGATAAGCGTCGCGTATGCGTCGCGTATTTGTGCGTTCACAAATTGCGCGATACGCACGCGATGAGTTGTTGCGCGCGTGTACCTTGCTGGTACAACAAAGATTTTCTTTCCTTTTCAATTTCAAACACGAGTGGAATAGTGATATAAAATCCTTAAAATATTGCAGTTGGAGTTTACAAATCTGGATTTTCATTCCTTGTATTTATAAAAAACATACAAGGTACAAACATATCAAAAAAACTCAATTTTGAGAAAGAAACAATGGCTAGAGTACACAGCCGCGTTAATACAGGGTGTAACAATAAAATTTGTACAATTGCATTTTGACTTCTCAGGAAAAAACTAAAAGAGTTATGGCACAAATGTTATATGCAATACAATCAGTAATATCTTGGCTAGAAGAAGACATTTAGCTGGTGTCTTTACTAGCTTGGGTTTAAAAGTTACGTGCGATTAATTAAATCGTCCAGAAAACGTGTTGGGCCACTTTTGCCATGTTTGCGCATATCAAGTTTGAACCGCGTAGATATGCTTATCGTGCATTAAACATCAAAGAACGGATACAAAAGAATTACAAGTGGTGTTTCTTCATAATTTATAATTAACATGAACTTAATAATAATATGATATTTCTTTAAAATCTATAAATGAAGTCATGAAATTTCTTTTAAATTATCTTATAAATAAAGTAATTTCTCATATCCCTTAGATATCATTGGTAAAACTGAGAACAGTTTTTGCATCTATAAGTACAAAACAATAACATTTTTTGAAATTAAGTTCAACTGGGCTTCTAGCTGTTCTGGGGCGATCACTATTGCCAGCATTTCTGTTAACATATTCTAGATACTTCTCATAGGTATATGTAATTGTATGCCTTGATGGAGAAATGAGTTTGGAAAATGAGCTATAAACACTGATAAAGAATCGCATGGTTTCTGCTTGACTCCTTGTGCTACCGAATGTCACAACCATAAAAATATGCTCTTCCAACGTGAATAGGGGTTGAAGTTGTTGGGCTGCAGCCACGATTTCTAGTAAATGAGGCTGTTATGTCAGTGCTTAGTTGTGACTTTCAGAAAATCAAGGAGGTATTCTATTATGTAATCATTTCTACCAGTTCGAATACCCCATTGTTTAAAACTACCTATCATAAGAGCATCGTCCAACTGGTCCATGGTTCAACTCTATTCAGTCACTTTTGTAACACTTAGACAAAAGTGGCCCAAGCGGTTTTAAGACTAGGTTACATAATTGGCCATATCTTCACTTGTATACCATCGACTTTGTTGGCACAAAGTTTATCTGGTGGCTAAAGAAATTATCTTGATAGGCATACAAATATCAAGCCAAAAATTAAGCGGCATACTTGTTTCATTCTATTTTCAAAATTGTACAAATTTTATTGTTACACCCTGTATACGAAAACGATATTTATACGCAGGCTTCGCGTGAACGATATTTACTATTCATGTCCGACCAATCGCCAACTCGTGGATAGTTGGCGACATGGTTGGGATGAGTACGTACGTACACGAAATATCCCCTTCCTTTCTCTGTCTTCATAATACATATTAATAAATCTGTCTTCATGTAGGGAAAGCAAAGTTAACATGTGGCATAATTCAAGTGAAACAGGACCTATATATTAGAGAGTACCCTGCAAAAACGCTGTTTAAAGAGTTGTTTAAAATCTGGTTGTTTAAATGTTAACCAACATGAAAACAGGCTCGGGAAACAGGCTTAAACTATTTGTTACGTTGTTTAACCCTAGAACTATTAAGGGGTGGGGGCATTCCCCGGGGGCATTCATCGTAAAAATGCACGTCTTTACCTGCAAACGACTTAAGCTAATCGTAGATCCATCCTTTGCGCTCAGTTTAGAAGTAAATTATTACCCCAGCACCTTACCCCGGGGTAGGACGGACCATTAAAAATGACCAGGGGAGGGGGTGAAGCCCACCATAGGTTTCTTCAGTAAATTTTTCATTTCTCTCTTGCAAAAGTACAATCATTACAAGATTGACAAAATTCGGTGAAATTCACATTTTTGTAGAATTTTTAGCCGAAAATAATTTTGCCTATACCTTTGTAGCCAAAATATCCCAATCTTGCAAGGGTGTGGTCACATTATGAAGCCATAGCGATATTATGTGGGGAATCTTTGTACTTATTTTGGTATCACTGGATAGAAGAGATCCGTAGCTATACATTAGTGCCACATAACAGTTTTCGCAGTCTGTGTTACAAAATTTGGCTCAGTAGTTCTAGAAATTAAGCAAAGAAAAGAGACCATGGGCCTGCAAAAAAGCAGAGAAAAGACACCATAACTTTTTACGGCCTCCGGTAGACGACCGGGGAGGGCCCTTGTCAGCGGTACTGATCTTGAGGTAAAGCTGAATGATGCCAAACCCTAGCCTTTTTATTATTATTCTATGCTATTTTACCGTTTTTCCTTACTCGTTATTGCTCCAAAGCCAGGAGCTAATGATATACCTAATCCGATGACCCATGTTGGCGTTGAAAACTGTTGACGAAGAGTTGGTAGCATGACTCCAAGAGCTTTCACCGTACCCGTCTCTAGCGTCACTGCTGTAAAGGTAGCTAAGGATATCATCCACGCCCATCCACTGTCCTTTTTAACCTCCATTATGTTGGACCGTGAAATACCAATTATTGCCAACACTAGCTATGCAAAACGATAAGAATATATCGTGGGCAGTTTACAGTTGCGGAAACACTGACGTTTAGTTCAATAGCAATGTTAGTGACAGGCGGCGCGGGTTCGAGGCCCACCTTTGCCACGTGTGATTTTTGGAAAATTTTATTTTAGGGAAATGGGGCTTGGCGAATTTATGTATGACGAAAGGAGGAGTGGGTCCGGGCGGTGCCAAGTACGCTCGACTCTCGTTTAAAATTTGAGTTAGCTTGAAATTCCCCTGGTCAAGGAACTTACTGCTAATTTGTCTCGTTGTAACCCGTACGAAACTCGGGAAGCTGATCCTGAGGGCTATCCTGGTTGCCAAGGATATTTGTGGAAAGTCTGGGGTGTGCGCTCTTGATGCAGCAAAGTCCCTGAATTGTTGTTTAATGGTTTATGGAATGATATGGGGCCTTAGTGGTCAGCGACAACCTGTGAAGTGTGATGAGGCTTGTGGATCAATGTCTAGGCGTTGTGCCTGTGCGTAGCACACTATAAATCACTGTGCTTTTATTCTATTTTTTTTAATGTATAGGGAGCCTGCCATTTTTCTTGTAGGCCTAATATTCCCCGGGGTATATAGACGTTGGGTTCCCCCTTTTATTCAAGATTTTCGCATAGAACCCTCAAGATAATTTAAGAAAATGGAAGATTAGATTACCATAAAAACAAAACAGACACATTTTAGGCAAAATTGCCGCAAAAGGTGGAATGTACGTAATCGCCAACTACTTGAATCTTTTTAAATCACTGAATGGGCCTTTAAGGGATCTGGAATGAGCGTTTTGAGCGTTTCGACAGTATTTTTTTGTGGGACATGAGAGCACATCAGACATATCGAATTGCATTCTGAATACGAAGAATGTCTTTCTGATGTCAAATAATTTTCATATGACAAATTATTAAAATTTGATATTTTTCACATTTTTGATATATAACAGTCCTCGAAGTAAATTTTATAAACCTAATGATATATTCTTAAAGTGTATGTAGCTGGGAGGAAAAGCCGACGATCAATTGAAAATTTTGACTTTCATATTGAAGATATGGATTTTTTCCCAAAAAGACCTAAATTTGTGTGGTGTTTTGGGGAAAAATCCATATCTTCAATACGAAAGGTCAAAATTTTCAATTGATCGTCGGCTTTTCATCCCACATACACTTTAAGTACATATTATCAGATTTATAAAGTTTACTTCGAGTACTGTAAAATATCAAAAATATCAATTTTTAATGATTTGCCATAAAATGTGTATTACATTGCGAATTTCAAAAATCAAAATTTTGTACCGTATGTTTATAACATTTGACTTCAGGCATTCCCCCCTACAAAGTCTGTGTTCTCTTGTCATATTTATATGATGGACCATACAAGGAGGAGACCGTCCCTGGTAGCATCTTGCATGTAGCATGTAGTGTAGTTTAGCATATAGTGTAGCCTGTAGTGTGAGGCGACGACCGACTTGTGAGAATACGGGTAAGCGTCCTGATCTACCTTCACGTGGCGGGGGTTGTTACCTTGCTGTCTATGCAGCAAGAACGGACAGATCAGGGTGGCTAGGAGAGGACCGCTCATCCGCCTAGCTTACCAATGAGCATAACTGCATCATGATGAATAGCCAATACAGCACCAGGGTTGAAGCCCCTGATTATACTAACCAGTCATCTCTTCCCGCGGGCCTACACGTAGAGCAACATGACGCAGCAACTCCAAACCTAATCGGAAGATTTGATGGTCCTCCCAGAGCGGGATCAGCACCAAGTCGAGCCCCAATTAGCCGAGTTGATGTCGATAAACCACAGGAAAGGGTGGCCTTACTAACAGCGAAAAAGACTATAGGTATCGGAACATGGAATGTTCGAACTTTATACCAAGAGGGTAACTTAGAAATACTTTTTAACCAAATGGAAAACTTTCATTGGGAAATTTTGGGAATAGCAGAAAGCCACTGGACTGATTCTGGGGAATTTTCCAGCCAAGGATTCAAGATTTTATGTGCAGGAAATGACACAATACACCGTGCAGGAGTCGCATTAATTCTAAGTAAGACAGCACAAAACGCACTTCTTGGATATAACCCAATTTCAGCACGCCTCATATCAGCAAGATTCAAAACACAGAATGGAGCAATGACCATTCTGCAAGTATATGCTCCAAACACAGCTGACTGTGAAGAAATGGTAGATGAATTCTACGATCTTCTCCAGACTACTGTTAATAAAACTCCAAAAAGTGATGTCCTCATCATCATGGGAGACTTAAATGCTAAAGTTGGAACCAATTGGCAACAGTGGGAGAATATCCTAGGCAAACATGGTTATGGTGAAGTAAACCAACGTGGTGAAAAACTTCTCAACTTCTGTGCCGTAAATGATTTATGTATTAGCAATACAATATTCAAACAGAAAAAGGATTCAAGACAATGGACATGGGAGTCTCCAGATCAACGCACGCACAACAAAATAGACTATATCATGATAAGCAACAAGTGGAAAAACTGTGTGCAAAATGCCAGAAGCTACCCAAGCGCTGACATTGGATCAGACCATCAGCTTGTAATAGCCAATATACGCATGAAATTCCACACAATCAAGAAAGCCAAATATCCAAAACAGTACGATATCTTCAGACTCAAAAACTCCAAAACCAGAAGAGACTATGAAATTGAAATTGAGGACGCTTTGCTCCACTAATGGAGCAGGATGATCAGGACACTGAAAGCATGTGGACAGAAATTAAAAACGCCTTCAGCGAAACATCAGGGAAAATACTTGGATACAAAAAGAGCCAAAAGGAAAAACCTTGGATAAGTGAAGAAGTTATCCAGCTTGCCCAGGAAAGAAGCAAAGTCAAACAAGAGAAACTTACTGATCCAACCAAATGAAGCAGATATAACTTCCTAAATCGTGAAATTAAGAGAAAAACCAAAGGATGCCGTGACAAGTGGCTTAAAGACCTATGCATCAAGGTAGATCAAGCACATCAAGCTGCAAAATCCAAAGAAGTCTACTCAACAATCAAGAAAATTACAAAGAAAGCAACCACCAAAATGCAAACAGTGAAAAGCAAGGAGGAGAAATACTCTCTGAAGCAAATGATGTCAAAGAAAGATGGAAAGAGAACTTCCAAGACCTGTACAACAGACAGAACCCTGTGGACAAAGAATTCACAAATAATATTCCCCAAACGCCAACCTCTGCTGTGGAACCAGATATCCTGCGTGACGAGATTGTCAGCTCAATAAGGAAGCTTTCCGATGGAAAAGCACCGGGCTATGACAGTATTACTGGTGAAGAACTCAAAGCAGCAGGAGACAGAGGAGTGGATATTATTCACAAACTGTGTAAGAAAATATGGGACGAAGAAGAGTTCCCCAGGGACTGGGGAAAGGCAATCATCACCCCCATTTACAAGAAAAGGACAAGCTAGACTGTGGCAATTACAGAGGAATCAGCCTACTTAGTCACTCATGCAAAGTACTCACATTAATTCTTCAAAGACGTATCATGAAAAGGGCTGAAGAAATTTTATCAGAAGCCCAAGCGGGGTTTAGACCAGGCCGGTCAACAATTGATCAACTGTTCACCTTGAGACAAGTAATGGAAAAACACCTAGAAAAGGACAAAGGACTCTTTTGCTGTTACATTGACTTTGAAAAGGCTTTTGATTCTGTGTGGCAGGAGGGCCTGTGGAAGGCACTGGGATTCTTTGGATTCCCCAACAAAATCATAAAGCTGCTAGAAGCACTCTACCGGAAATCAGAAAGCGCTGTAAGAGTTAATGGAGAGTTAACAGAATGGTTTACTACTGCAGTTGGAGTGCGTCAAGGGTGCGTGATATCACCTCAGCTATTTAACATCCTTCTTGAGCTGGTCATGTTATATGCACTTCATGACACAAATATAGGAGTAAACATTCAGGGACAGCTTATCAATAACCTACGCTTCGCGGATGACATCGCACTTGTAGCTGGGAGTGAAAAAGACCTACAAACTCTGGTAAACCTTGTGCATGAGAGTAGTACAACACTGGGTCTGAAAATCAACATAGGAAAAACTGAGGTACAGGCAATCACCAAAAAGAACACACAAATAAATATAAATATCAATGAAACACCACTAGCCCAAGTTGAGGAGTTTACATACCTAGGAGGGAAGATCTGTCAATCTGGATCCTGCACCGAGGACGTAAAATTACGCATTGGGAAAGCCATAGGGACTGTTCAAAACTCCATAAGATTTGGAGCGCCAAAGACATCCAGAGAAGCACAAAGATCGAGCTCTATATAAAGGTACTTACGCTCTCGATACTATTGTACGGAGCGGAAACTTGGACACTAAAGAAGGAAGATGAAAACAGACTTTCAACATTTGAAATGATGTGCCTTCGCAAAATAATGGGAGTGTCACGCCTCGACAAGATCCGAAACACCACCATTCGCAAAACCCTCGACATGGAATTTACCATCCTGGACAGAATCTCAACAAAAAGACTCCGGTACTTCGGCCATATACAGAGAATGCCACCATCACGTTTTCCTAAACTAGCATTTGAGGCACATATCCATGGCAAACGCCCAAGAGGGAGACCACCAAAAGATGGAGTGACTGCCTGAAAGCCGACTGTAACAAAGTACACATCAGCTCCTTGGTCAGCGCTAGCAGGCTAGCTCAAGACAGAAGGAAGTGGCAGGACATCATGAAGCAGATGGCACCACTCAACCCCAAGTTGGAGTGAACGCCATAGGTCAAGGTAGGTCATTCAGGGGGCCATTAAAAATTTCTGAGTACGAACCACTTTTAAGAGCCATATTTGAAGCTACACCCGGGAGCTACACTCGTGATTTCAGCTGTGATGAATGCCAATTGCTGACGGAATTTAGGAAATATCACCTCAAACCCCTATAAATTTGATAATAACAGAACAATGTTGCATAAAGTTCGAAATTGTGTCCCCCACAAAGCTCAAACTCAGCCTCCCTAAATCCGCGGTCCGCCATTTTAGGCAAATTCGCTACAATATTTAAGCACCATATTAAAAATGTAAACTCATGGAAAGCACATTTTCTATCAAACAACTATTTTACACCATCTCCCGACACACCCCAATTTGAAGTTGATCATGTTGATTCCCTGCCTCGAAATGCGGAGCTTAACTTAACAAACATTTGCGTTTCCGCATTTGGTACGTTTTTAACGTTTTCCCTCGAATGACCAACAAAAGTGGGGGACATGCCCCCCTCCCTCTTTGCGCACGCCACTGGTAGTATTGTAGTAATGAATCACTGTTTCTAAACGATTCAATCATTCATATTGGCCTCATATAATGGCTAAAATGTCACTCATTTTGGAGATCAGCGATAAATTAATGAAAATCTTACCTGCTTTAATACCACACACAATAACTTGTCGCAACTTATACTCCTTTTTCCTCGTATGGCTGCCAATGTCATAGATATATAACTTACGGAATATAGCAAAATGTCATTGATTGGATTTTCCGCTCCACAGAATACACACATGAACACAGTACAAAAGATTTTGTTATGCTTGATGTTCAGGTCCAAGGTCAAAGTGAAACTGGTGATCTATACCATTTCCCAAATAGCCGGGCCAAATAGACACTAGACCTACTACGACAAGTACAAACCTCATATGACGCAAAAGACAACATGTTTAAATCATTCTATTGTATTTACTTCGAACCGATTATGCATTAGTACAACGGAATCGCGCAATATCTGATACTATAATAATTGAACAAGATGTAATAATTTCAGTGATTTACGCGGTTCATACGATTTGTTCTGTTTTATTGCAAAAAAGATTTGTATTTTTAACTTGCCTCAGTGGTTTTTTTTTAAGGACATACATCTCACGAAGTAGAAAGACCAAGGCCAAAAACACATTTTTACCAAAATTTAAGGGCTCAGATAGAGACGTTTGCACAATATTTTTGTGGGACCTGGGAGTACGTCAGAGTCACACCAAATTGCATTCTGGATACGAGGAACAACTCCTGATGTAGATCTTTTGGGGGGGGGGGAAGAAATGTGTATCTTCAATACAAAAGGTCAATATTTTCAGATGATGATCGGCTTTTCCTTCCAGCAACATACACTTTAAGAATTACGTTTACTTATATCTATAAGAAAGAAAGAAAGAAGGAAGGAAGGAAGGAAGGAAGGAAGGAAGGAAGGAAGGAAGGAAGGAAGGAAGGAAGGAAGAAAGAAAGAAAGAAAGAAAGAAAGAAAGAAAGAAAGAAAGAAAGAAAAGAAAGAAAGAAAAGAAAGAAAGAAAGAAAGAAAGAAAGAAAGAAAGAAAGAAAGAAAAGAAAGAAAGAAAGAAAGAAAGAAAGAAAGAAAGAAAGAAAGAAAGAAAGAAAGAAAGAAAGAAAGAAAGAAAGAAAGAAAGAAGGTAAAATGTATTTAAAGGTCCGTTTATACTACCACCGCATTTGCGATGTGGTGCGTTGACGCACTTAATCGTACTACAAACTACTGCATTGCGGTATCGCAATAAAGTTAAATACATTTTAACTTGGAAATGCGACGAGTTGCGTTGAGTTGCGGTAAAAAGTAATCGATATATCGGCATCGCAAAGCAACGCATCGCAAATGCGGTGGTAGTATGAACGGACCTTTAGAACAATAGAATTATCGACTATTTCTGCTGCTTGTTTTCGGGATAAAGTACTGAGTTTGATCTTTTAGGAGCATGACGTGAAAAAAGGTGAAATCAAAACGGAAATTCTGACAAAACTACAATAGATAGACCCACACGATGTGCTTTACAAAGGTGGGAATTTTAAATATCTTTCTTTAGCGAATTATATTAGTTTGAAACGCTAAAAAATGAATTCCAAAAGAAGCTCGCGGACTTAGATATTAAGGCCTATAAAAATCAAAAATCTTAGGCCCTACACTAAACGACACAATTTCATGCCTAATTTTAACACCAGGATTTTTAAAAAAATGTATATCCAAGCACTATGTTTTTAACTGACATTACTGAAGAAAACAAATATGGCTTTATATTTGACCGAGAAAATTAATTTCATAGCAAAAAGGTGTATCTCTGAATTGTGCTGATTTTAACATGTATCGATCGACTTTTAGCGCGACTATGCATAACAAAAGAATTTTTGACCATCGTTCTGAGTGATAAGGGAGATTACTCAAAAAATAGTAATGTCCCTGATACCTTGAAAGAGTGGCTTACTCTTTTTGGAGCGATGTTCACTCTTTTTGGAGGATGTTTGCTCCCTTTGGAGTGGTTTTCGCTTCTCACTCTTTTGGAGAGTGCGTTTTCACTATTTAAGTTATGATGGGCCTGTAGGCTGTTAGACAAGTTGCTCCACGGGGGAATCGAGACATTGTGACAGAATATGATAATGCATAAATTATCAAATGTCTACTATAGGCAACAATTGCATTAACACCTCGACGATTTGACAGAATATCGGTACAAACCCAGAAAACACAAAGAAATATGCTTAAAACAAAACATTTAAATGTCGGTTTATATAAAGATTATGAATACGTTTTTAAAACATTTTTGCAAAATTATTTGTCAATAGTTAAAAAACATTCTTTTATAAATTATAATGTTTTGCATCAAGTTTTCAAAAATGTTTCATGAATGTTATTAAAACGGGTTTTTACTCTTTATATAAGCCAACATTTAAACCTTTTTTCTAAAACGTTGTTTGTTTGCTGGGAAGATATTAATAAATAGCAAAGCTGAAAACGGAAAGGCGACACGTACGTACTGCCTGTTATAAAACTTGAAAACAAACATGTTTCGGTTTTGTGCGTGTTAGTGGTGCTGTGAAATTTGATAAACTCTTGATAACAAAGCAATATAATGTTACTTAAAAAAATAAAGAGCTATAATATGAAATCCGCTCGGACTTTCTTTTCTGTTTATAAAAATATAAAACCTTCCTTTTATGATCCCATATCAAAAAGTTATTTCAAATATATACTGGTTTGGCGTTATAGTTCATTTTTCCTGGTTTTATTAGACATCTTAGTACAACTACAGGCTTCCTTCTGCCCTTCAAGATAGGCACTGCAGCCTAATCCTTGCACCGTTGTATACATCAGTTGCGCTACCATCTTGCATCCTGCAGAAAAGGAAACAAAATACAAATAAAGAAAAAAAAATTTAAATCGCCATTAAGCCTATATCAAAGACGGGAAATATGTTATCAAACTGTGCACCTTTAAACTTCTCTTTGATTTTTCAACATTTTCTAGCTCATAATAATTATGAAATCGTTTTTGTTTTTTGTTTTTGTTTTGTTGGTTGTTTTTTGTTGTTTTCTTTTGTTTGTTTGTTTGTTTGTTTCTTTTGTTTGTTTGTTTGTTTGTTTGTTTTTAACTGGATTTTTTGCTATGCGTTACACTGTAAAATATAAATAGTCAAACCAGGTCTAATCCGATATACGTCATGCAAGACACAATTTTGTTATTCAAGAAAAATAATGCTGTAATTATGTACTTGCAATGCTAAAAGAATAGTAATATCATTTCACATAAATTTGCATCATTTCAACATATTTTCGTTATTTATAACGAATAAGAAATTACATGACTAATGGTAAATATATGACTTTGCGATTTACATGGATTACTAATTGATTACTAATTGAATGACTACATATTGATTAATTATTAATCGAAAAACAGATTTTATAAGTTATGAAAATATGTTGAAATGATGCAAATTAATGTGAAACGCTATTATTATTCTTTTAGCATTACAAATACATAATATCAGCATTATTTTTCTTGAATAACAAAATGATATTTTGTATGACTAATTTTAATGAGTCGAATTAGATCCCTTTTTCACTAATCAATTTTTACATTATACGTCCGGCGCCCCCGGGGGGGGGGGCACTCCCACTTTGGAGGTGACGCGTATGTAGGGCTGTTAAGACCCCCTTTTTCTGCGTCGCTCTCACCCAAAGACCCCATATTTTTTTACGAACACATGTTCTGTCACCCAAAGACCCCTTATTTTTCCATTTGATCTGTCACCCAAAGACCCTTACTTTTCAATTTGAACAGCAACTTTCATTTATCACTGATTTTGTTACCTATTTTTGAAAAAACTAAGAAATTTGAAGCCTTTTTGAACTAAAAATTTGATTTTCGAGTTTTTTTGACGCTGTTTTTGTCATTTCTCACCCAATGACCCCATATTTTTTACATTTTGCTCTCACCGAATGCCAAAAATCATGCTCTCACCCAATGACCCCATATTTTTTACATTTTGCTCTCACCGAATGCCCCTTAGTGCGAAAGTGCCAGCCCTACACCTATATCCATTTCATATTGAAGTGCCCCCCCGGGCCGGCGCCCCTCATTGAACTTCACTTAAACGGCCGAAATAGCTTTCTTTCAATTTACCTCGTTTTTTTCAGCTTTTAAAATCATAACAACCATTCCTGGCAGTTATTCACGCAGTTACTACTAATATTTCAGCATTTTAGGTAAAGAATTATAACAAAATTAAAATTTGATGGAAAGTTAGTCATCATCAGCAACCACCAAAAACAGCCGCTTAAATTTCAACATCGTCATTACTAAGTCCACAATTAAAATTAAAATTTAGTTAGTCATGCAACACTAAAAATTAATAATACACCCATAAAAGATTAGTCAGTCACTAAATGACTAACTTTTCAATCTGAATGACTAATTAGACATGTGTAGACTAAGTTTTAACAGTCAATTACTACTTGCGATTTTGCAAAGACTAATCAAAAGTTTTGTATTACTAATTATGCTCGTTGACTAATTTAGATTGCACCGATTCACTAATGCAATTGGTCAGGTAGAATTACAATGACTAATTAACAAAAACATTACTAATTGCATGACTAAAATATCAATGAAAGACTAAATGTGAATGCGAACAACTGTCCATGCCAGAGCTTTAATACCTTCCGCCTCCTCTTCCGTCAAATCCATATCCTGCATGAGATCTTCACACATATTATTCAGACATCGGTTGAAGTCATCATCACACGTGGACATCTTCTTGTTACACGTTCCGTAACAGACGTCATGTCTGGAACAACATTTCTCAATATTGGGAAGTTTAGATAGATCGATCTGGGGAAAAAGAAATATATACGAGTATTAAGCATGATATAGGAGAATAACAAGAGAAAATTTCTATAGAAATAAGCAGACAAGAAAGAAATGGTTCCTGCTGATGATAACAACATTGCCACTGAAATGAAGTTGTTGACATCAATGAAGGTTTTCCACTTCCTGGACCACCTCAGTAAATATAACAGAATCTAATAAAGATCGTAAATGTCAATTCCACGCATATTTTAAGAAGTATGCAAGCAAGAAGGAGAGCAAAAAGGTGAGTAAGAGAGAGAGGTCTTACCGAACCGTTAAAGTGGGGACATTCGTAGGATTTTCACCGTCAAAGTGGGGACTCAAATGAAAAGTGGGGACATTGCGATGTCCCCACTTTTACGGTGAGCTTCATAAATGGTCGAATCCAACCAAAAGTGTCCACGGGCCAAAAATAAAAGTCCGTAATAAAAATGTCTCCACAATTTTTTCCTTTTGCCCATTGATTGATGACATATTGGCCTTATAGGAACCAAAAGTGCCATTACTAATCTTGAAAAATAAATCCAGGACGTGTGATAGTTAATGTGATGTCAAAACCCAATGTTACCTACGAATACCACTAGGATGCTTTCACTATCGCAATACTAATCAACCTAAAACAAATGGAATATTCCCATTAACGCTTTTTTCGTGTAATGTAGACCACAGGGTGTCAGGTAAATGCTAGCTCAACCAGAAAATATTTGTTTTTATTTTTATAACGCGATCATTATAATCTTAGTCAATTTATGCTAGTTTATTTTTTTTTTTGAAGTTTAGGTAAGTTTCTGTATTTTATTTATCAAATGAGTATGAATCAATTTACACATTGTATAAGAACGAGTAGGATATATGTTTTCAAGAATATTAGGAATTATACGCATACACCTAACGCTTTATACAATGAAAAGGTGAAGAAACCCGGGTATTCGTAGGTAACATGAGCGATTTAACAATATCTATATTGAGTTTAGAGGTTTAAATTTTGCTATTATGGTAATGAATTAATAAAATGGTTTAGAGGTTAATAACTGCGCATTGGTTATTTGGAGGGCATTGTGAAAAATCTAAACATTTTGCCTTTGGAACCGAGGAATATCGAGGGCGCAGCCCCGAGGGATATTCGAGGTCCAAAGCAAAATGTTTAGATTTTCACAATGCCCGACATATAACCGAGGCAAAGTTATTAACCTCATTCATAACCGTCACTTTGATCTTTAAACTTTACAAAATAACACAAAATTTTCCTCAAAAGTTTGTAAAAATAAACAATTTTTACATCTTCCCTTTCCCAAAATCGATCAGGCTAAAACAAAACGACCAATAACAAAAGTGCGTATCAGAATCTGTGCAAATATGGTAGCGCGCAATCCAAATACGGCAGCCAGCGCGCGCGCAGTTCGTTGGACGCACAATACGGCGCACGCAGAAGTCAATTGTGTGCGCCATTGGAACAATTACGCATTTTGCGGTCAATTGTGAGATATTCATAACCTCATTAATAAACGCGATGCGTGCGATCCAATCATATTTTATTATTTGCGAAAACGCGAACGCAAATCGAGGTCATTAATATCTCACAATTGACTGCAAAATGCGTAATTGTTCCAATGTCGCACACAATTGACTTCTGCGTGCGCGGTATTGTGCGTCCAACAAACTGCGCGCGCGCTGGCTGCCGTATTTGGATTGCGCGCTACCATATTTGCACAGATTGTGATACGCACTTTGTTATTGGTCGTTCTGTTTTAGCCTGATCGATTTTTGGCAAGGGAAGATGTAAAAATCATCTATTTTTATAAACTTTTGAGCAAAATTTTGTGTTATTTTGTAAGGTGAAATGATTAAAGTGACGGTTATGAATGAGGTTAATAACTTTGCATCGGTAATATGTCGAGCATTGTGAAAAATCTAAACATTTTGCTTTGGACCTCGGAATATCCCTCGGGGCTACGCCCCTCGGGATATTCCTCGGTTCCAAAGGCAAAATGTTTAGATTTTTCACAATGCCTCCAAATAACTGATGCGCAGTTATTAACCTCAATTAATGACCTCGATTTGCGTTCGCGTTTTCACAAATAACTAAATGTAATTGGATCGCACGCACCGCGTTTATTAATGAGGTTATGAATTAGAGGTTAATAACTGCGCATCGGTTATTTGGAGGGCATTGTGAAAAATTCATAACCTCATTAATAAACGCGATGCGTGCGATCCAATCATATTTTATTATTTGCGAAAACGCGAACGCAAATCGAGGTCATTAATATCTCACAATTGACCGCAAAATGCGTAATTGTTCCAATGTCGCACACAATTGACTTCTGCGTGCGCGGTATTGTGCGTCCAACAAACTGCGCGCGCGCTGGCTGCCGTATTTGGATTGCGCGCTACCATATTTGCACAGATTGTGATACGCACTTTTGTTATTGGTCGTTCTGTTTTAGCCTGATCGATTTTTGGCAAGGGAAGATGTAAAAATCATCTATTTTTATAAACTTTTGAGCAAAATTTTGTGTTATTTTGTAAGGTGAAGAGATTAAAGTGACGGTTATGAATGAGGTTAATAACTTTGCATCGGTAATATGTCGGGCATTGTGAAAAATCTAAACATTTTGCTTTGGACCTCGGAATATCCCTCGGGGCTACGCCCTCGGGATATTCCTCGGTTCCAAAGGCAAAATGTTTAGATTTTTCACAATGCCCTCCAAATAACCGATGCGCAGTTATTAACCTCTAATCTAAATATTTTGCCTTTGGAACCGAGGCAAATCCCGAGGGGCCTAGCCCCGAGGATATTCCGAGGTCCAAAGCAAAATGTTTAGATTTTTCACAATGCCCGACATATTACCGATGCAAAGTTATTAACCTCATTCATAACCGTCACTTTAATCTCTTCACCTTACAAAATAACACAAAATTTTGCTCAAAAGTTTATAAAAATAGATGATTTTTACATCTTCCCTTGCCAAAAATCGATCAGGCTAAAACAGAACGACCAATAACAAAAGTGCGTATCACAATCTGTGCAAATATGGTAGCGCGCAATCCAAATACGGCAGCCAGCGCGCGCGCAGTTTGTTGGACGCACAATACCGCGCACGCAGAAGTCAATTGTGTGCGACATTGGAACAATTACGCATTTTGCGGTCAATTGTGAGATATTAATGACCTCGATTTGCGTTCGCGTTTTCGCAAATAATAAAATATGATTGGATCGCACGCATCGCGTTTATTAATGAGGTTATGAATTTTTCTTAGATGTCTTTCAGATGGTACGTCCAAATGAATAAATGCTATTACCTCAGATCAAAAAAATTTTGATGCTTTTAGCAAGATTTTGACCACTTCATTTTGATATACAAGTAGTTAATCAGCCATTTTACATAATAAATAATTGTTGAATGAATCCGTATATGGGTTATAATAGTGTCCTGGGGTACCGCTTAAAGTTTTTGACAATTAATTTCCATTGGTAGGGACACTTCATTACACATGTCATGTATTATGTTGTATTCGTAAGTAACATTTCGGTATTTGTAGGTAAGAATTAGACTTTTGGTTGATATCGCAATCAAAACTTCATTTTATAAAGCACTTTGAATGTATTATTTTCTTTATGTGCGTTTATTGATACTTTAGACCCTATCATGTATTAATAATGTCGGTTCACAGCGGTTGAAAGAGGATTGAAGTAAGAAACAAAGGCACTAAAGTGACTTTAATTTGCTTAATTGCACACAAATTGCTTAAAACCGCTATTGCAGACTTGTGAAGTCCATCTTGGAGTCAGTTACGTCTTGTGGCCTTTCGTTTGAGGGCAACTACAATTAGCTTTATACCAGGGTCCATCACTGTGTTGTCTAGATCATGAGACAATGAGAACAGTCGTGTTTTCCATGGTATTCGTAGGTAACCTTAGCGAAAACGTCAAAAGTTACCTTCGAATAAATCAATTTGGACACAAATTACTCAGAAACCAGAAGGTCGGTAAACATTTAAAATGAAGCACACATGACAGTTGACAAATCCAAGTATTTATCCCTTCTAATCTTCTTCGAATCTGATTTTTCTTTCAAATGAGCAGACCGTCGTCTATTTCAGTACATATTTTTCAACAATTAAGCCGTATTCAGTTTTGTATGGTGGGCATGTATGTGAATTCGCAACTTTCATTGACATATGATTTGATAGCAAACATACAGGCCTTCGTTATGTACCATTATGGGCATTGGCATGAATGGCGGTGTTTCACAATACTGTCATGATGTCAAATTGTATTCGTAGGTAACATTCGGTTACCGAAATTTACCTACGAATACTTGCTTTTATTGTTGACATCTCAGAAATATTTTAACGCAGGCTATTGAATCTTGGTAGAAATAAAGAGTGTATTACCCTGCACCTATTGCTTAACTATTGTTTACTATTCTCTCAGTTTGTGGAAATGACACAGCTTTTAACATGTATTCGGAGGTAATGCATATTTTTTACCAAACCTACCTTTGTGCCATTTAGAATTTCTGGCAGCTAAACAAAATAATAAAGATGTCCGAATGCAATGCATTTCAGTATTGGACATATCGAAGCTTGTATAAATTGCGCATTTATTAGTGATTTCCATTTTGTAAAGATATATCTACTGCTATGAAAAATTGTATTTGTAGGTAATGTAAAAAAATACCACTCAAAAAATTATCACAAAAAATTCATAATTATGTACAAATATGTGAAAAATTGAACAGGCAATCTTTGAATACACACCTTTCAGGAAATCAATTTAGATTCAATCCAATGACTTCTTTTCATAACTGATTTAGATGTTTTTAAAAATACTTTAAGAAATATTTTGAAAAAATGGGTAAAAATAGCATGTTTTGGGGTCTCTGTGTCTACGTTTTTCACAGAAGGGGGTATTATTATATATGGCGCGAAGCGTATGATCAAGGCGAATAAACACAATACAAAAACGAATGCCAATTGATTAACACTTTTAAGTTATGGCCCTGAACATGCCGTGTACACTTTTGGTTGGATTCGACCAAATGCATTATAGGAGGGACTGCAATGTGGGGACTATACTACGGTCGTTATCCTGTCAGTGAGTGAGAGAGTACAAATGCAAGATGTAGGAGATATGAAAGTGAAATAAAATGTGGGGACGAGAATAATTTGACCCCACTATGACCCCCCACAACACACGCCCCCACTTTATTTTTATCTCAATTTTTAAAGGAAACACAGTATAAAAAAAATTAAATTGTGTATGAATTGCTTAAAAGTGAAGGATAAGTTATTTGGTATTTTTAAAATGAGGATTTTCGAAGAAAATGGGGGACACAGCAGTATTGACAAAGTTGAAGCCCCATTCAAATATAGCTCATTTCTATATACATAGAGGCCTATTACATTTTTTGTAAAATGTCCTAATATTACCCGGGCCTAAATACACGGTTTTTGTAGCAGGCTACGTTAGCACATGATATACTAACAAAGGTGCAAAACATGAAAATATACTGAATTTTGATTCGCGAGCGAACGAAAAACGAACGAACGAACAATTTCGATTCACCTGCGCACCCGGGCTGCGCACGCCACTGCACTGGAAAGAAAGAAATGAAGGGGAGTTATGTATAGGCCTAAGCTTGTATAAATGATGAGGGAAAGATATTACTGTAACTATAACAAAAAAATGACATTTTATTTGCTTGTATTTACCTTCAATCCGTAAGCACCGCAACCATTGGATATTGCTACATAATTAGGGTTTTTCTTGGGTTTTGCACCTGGAATTGACACATAATAATACAAAATTAGTATAACAGTTTTGATCTCGATGTCGTTTTACCATGTTATACAGTCCGATGTTTGCTATAGCGCCATCTGTCCTTGTCCATACTGTATTATGCTGTTGGTCACATCCCGGGGTCACATAGAGAATGTTGGCCTCGCGGGTGCTGGTCATCAACGAATTATTTTATGTAATTTTCTAGTCGAACTCTAGTTGTTTAATGTTTTGTGATAATGTTCTTATACCGTAACCATGTTGTGTGGGGTGTTGAACAATAAACAATAGTAACGAAAAAGACATTCAAGTCATTATAATCTAGGCCTACTTGGATTATTGCTCCAATGCTTGAAAAGGCTCCACCAAAAAGTTCTGTTGAGCTCATCTTTATGTGCATCCCCTGGATTCTACCACTCTTTTGCTTCCTTTCATGGTCTAATGATAAGACATTAAGGGGTGGGATCTGAACGTTTGGACCGTATTTATTGTGGGACATTAGAGCACATCGAACATATCGAATTGCATTCTGAATACGAAGAATGTCCTTCTGGTATCAAATAATTTTGAATTTTTGAAATTCACAATGTAGGCCTAATACACATTTTATGGCAAATGATTAAAAATTGATATTTTTGATATTTAACTGTACTCGAAGTAAATTTTATAAATCTGATGATTTATACTTAAAGTGTATGTAGGTAGGATGAAAAGCCGACGATCAATTGAAAATTTTGACCTTTCGTATTGAAGATATGGATTTTTTCCCCAAAACACACAAAAACAAATAGGTCTTTTTGGGAAAAAAATCCATATCTTCAATATGAAAGGTCAAAATTTTCAATTGATCGTCGGCTTTTCCTCCCAGCTACATACACTTTAAGAATATGTCATTAGATCATTTATCAAATTTACTTCGAGGACTGTTATATATCAAAAATGTGAACAAATATCAATCTTACTATAATTCACCAGATTTGTGTGTTTGTGTGTCTGTTTGTCTGTCCGCCTCTTTTCTCGGCGACTGGGGGTCGCGCGTTCCTTAAACTTGGTGGGTGGGTGCAGCTTGGTATGAGGAAGAACGAGTTTATATTGGTTAGTGGGTCAAGGTCACCCAAGGTCATCCAGGGGTCAAATCATCTGTTTGTCTGTCCGCCTCTTTTCTCGGAGACTAGGGGTCGCGCGTTCCTCAAACTTGGTGGGTGGGTGCAGCTTGGTATGAGGAAGAACGAGTTTATATTGGTTAGTGGGTCAAGGTCACCCAAGGTCATCCAGGGGTCAAATTAGTAAAAACTGTTTTTCTCGAAGACTGGGGGTCGCACGTTCCTCAAACTTGACGAGTGGGTGCGTCTTGACCCGGGACAGAACAAGTTTGTATTGGTTAGTGGGTCAAGGTCACCAGAGGTCATCTAGGGGTCAAATTAGTAAAAACTGTCATATGGGCATGAAACTTGGTGGGTAGGTGCATCTTGACCTAGGACAGAACAAGTCTGTATTGATTAGTGGGTCAAGGTCACCCAGGGGTCATCTGAGGTCAAATTAGTAAAAACTGTTTTCCGCCTATTTTCTCGGAGACAAGGGGTCACACGTTCCTCAAACTTGGTGGATGGGTGCATCTGGACCTCAGACAGAACAGGTTTGTTTCAGTTAGTGGGCCAAGATCACTCAAGGTCATCCAGGGGTCACCTGAGGTCAAATTAGTAAAAACTATCGTATGGGCATGAAACTTGGTGGGTACAGTCAACTTTTATAGTCACATTTTTGGAAGGTCATTTTGGGGTCATCCAGGGTCACCCAGGGGTCATCTGAGGTCAAATTAGTAAAAAATGTCGTATGCGCATGAAACTTGGTGGGTACAGTCACCTTTTAGAGTCAAATTTTGGAAGGTCATTTTGGAGTCATCCAAGGTCAAATTACTAAAACTGTCATATGGGCATGAAACGTGGTGGGTACAGTCAACATTTAGAGCCAAATTTTGGAAGGTCATTTTGAGGTCACAAGGGGTCATCTGAGGTCAAATTAGTAAAAATGTCCTATGGGCATAAAACTTGGTGAGTACAGTCACCATCAGCCAGGTAATCGCGACAGCCGAGAACCGCCAAATACGGGTAACCGCCTAGTTTTAATAATTTGTCATAAAATTTGTATTATATCGTGAATTTCAAAAAATGAAAATTATTTGATATCAGAAAGACCTTCGTAGTATTCAGAATGCAATTCGATATGTCTGGTGTGCTCTCATGTCCCACAAAAAATACTGTCGAAACGCTCAAAACGCTCATTCCAGATCCCTTAAAGATGTTACCAAAAATAATTCACGGCACTCCGGCCACAATTACACCACATTTCGCCATAATTTATTCTAGAAACGCTTGCTGTTAGAATAAGAAAAATTTTAATGCTAAATTATTGCACATTCTAGGGAAGCGTGGTTACTGTTTTGAAATAACCGAGTGAGAGGGTTTTCAAGAAAATATTTTTCCTGTCAAAACTGAAGCATCCTCTGTATAAAAGAAAATATGAATATTAACTGCACATCATATATAACTATTCGTGATACCCAATTGTGGCATATTTGAGGTCGTTTATGAGGCAGAGAATTTTATTTCAATTTTATATACGCCAAAATATTTTTTTAAATGAGCAAGAATAAGGATAGAAAAAACGTTAAAAATTCTATGTAGAAATAACATTAGACCCGGCAAAAGATTACTGTTTCGTTTTTATGATATTCTAATCTTTTATTTCCCGAAGAAACATTTGGGGTCTAAAATGGATTTTTATGCAATTGATAAAAACATCGAACGTGTATACAAGAAAAATGGTAGGTTCCTCTATAGTATTTTACTGACCATGCTAATGTACTGACACCGTGCGAGCACATGTCAAAATCGATATAATGTATTGTCCATATAGACGCGCATTTATCATTTATTATTGTCGGATTAACAACAATTGAGCGCTATTAATACACATTAATGTTTTTAGGCAAATAAAATTCCAAAATATGGTACGTTTTCTGCTTTTGCTTGTCACGTGGTAGGCCTATATTGAAGTTGCGATTATATCTTCAAATAAGTTTCAAATGGATTCCATCAAGACAAGTGGCCGAGTGGTCTAAGGCGCTAGGCTCATAGAGCATATCCAAAGCGGCGTGGTCCGCCGTGAGTTCGAACCCCGCCTCTGCCAAACTTTAATAGAAGTAATATTAAAATTTAACTTTTTTTAAATTTCATATTGGGGAAATGTGACTGGGAGAATTTATGTATGGCGTGGAGTGGTGTGGGCCACAATATCATCATGATCAAAGGTCAGCACATAGGTCAAATTTTAAATAAAATACAAAAATATTGCTCTGAATAGTCATGTTAGTTCAACATGTTCAAGGATTCAGAAAAAGTATATCTTCCATGCGACATACCATATTATCCTCTTTTTATGAAACTTTCAGTAGATATCCACGAAAAAAAGTGTATTCCCAAAATTTCAGTCGATTCCGATTTTGCGTTTGCGAGTTATGCATGATAGGCCTATGTTAGTCCAAGAGATAGCAAGAATTTCTTTGACAAAAATGACCAGGTGTCTTGTTATGATAGTTGGATAGAACATCCCATGGAACACCTGAAAAGTGAAGGCTTGCAGTATGATGTCGTGAGCGGTGGAGCGTGACATCAGAGGTCAATGACCTCAAATTTGACCCGTTTTCCCGTATATGCCTAATTCGTTTTATGCATGCCATTTATTAACAACAGCCTTGATTTTCACATTTTTGATGTCTAATGAAAGATATTGAAATTATCCATCAAACAAAACCAATATCAATGAGATTTAACAATGTTTCGACCCTAATTTTGAGCCAAATTCAAGTTAAGCCAGTGGGGGGTTGGGTAGATCATCAGTCCTCTGTATCTTGGTATAGGCCTACAATCCCCGAAATATGTCTTGAAACATTAAAGCGTCTTTAGGGGAAAATAAGTCCCCCCACTCCCCCGTGCAATGTTGAAACGTGCAAATGTGTTCAGCGTGTCTCCAAAGTGTCGCAACATTGAATGATGGGGGGGGTGGGGAAGGGAAAAGTGTTAATTGATGGCCCAGCTTTCTTCTAATTCCAAATATTGAACATTTTATCCACATTAAAAATACACTTTTGATTTCATTCAAGATGCCTAAAGCGTTTCAAGGACATTTTTCGGGGATTGTCTGAGGCAATCGCTAAAATTAACATCTGATTTTAATCTTTTTGCTATAACTTTAAAACTACTTGAAAGAATCACTCCAAATTTTCAATGAATATTAGTTAGTGCATAAGCTATGATGTGGATATAAAATAAAACAACTAATTGTATCAATTTTGACTATATCGCCCTGCACTACAAGCAGGTTGCACCCATCACCTGCGTATGTCTACAATCATAGATTGAATACAATAGCGCTCTTTTCATACATACTAATCTTACAGATGTGAGTGATCAGCATGATATAGTTCAATGCATAGGTACCGCGTGAAAAAATTTCCATGACTATTTATTAATAGATAGGCTATGATGTGGGCACAAAATAAAACAACTAATCTTTTATTTAGATAGTGGTCAAATAATTCTTTTGTACTGCATCCATTTGCATATCTTCTAGAGCGTGCCTATAGAGGAGATGATTTGAACTAATGACCTTATGTGCAAGCACTCTATAAGTAAATACTTATGAAAACGTATGAAACTTGAACGTGGGGTGTGTGGGGGAGGGGGGTTACACGATAATCGATTATCGATTTTCCTCCACCACCCTCAACCACACAAATATAACCCCCCCAATCATCCTTAGCGACTGCGATTGAACATGACAGTCTGTGATCATCATTTCCGTGTTAGGTTTTAGAATTTAATTGAATATTGACAATTAATTGATCATTGATGGTCGGTTATCGACTGTCTATTACCCCCCCCCCCCCTCCCACCACCACCAACAACTCAAACACTGCTTAACAACGACATCTACCGGCGTGGCGTGTTAAATAAAGACTGTGATCACGAACATCTGACAATTGCTATATTGCCCATATTCATGACATTTAAAGATGTCCGGATCTACGTGTGTCTTTATTACAATAAAAAAAAACAATCAATTATCATGCCATAGATAAATAAGGGTTTTAAAACTTATTTTCGTGTTTCAAAATGTTTCAATTGTCATAAATAAAAAAGAATAGTATACTGGTTTAAATAAGTCACAAAAAAAAAAAAAAAAAAAAAAAAAGTGAAACTGTTGGGGCTCGAACCACTAGCCTTTCGTTTCACCGTCTGAAGTACTGTCCATTACACCACGCTGTCATGTTGAAATAATTACGGGATTCCGTGATATATGGGTGCGCATTGCATTCTCGTGATTATGAAAATGGTAAATCTCGATAGACGATTTACATTTGCTAAAATCAGTAAAATGTAACTAATGTTAGAGCTAACAAAACGTAAAATAGTAAAATTAGATGTAGTTTTGAACAAGCTTTCCAACAAAACACTTTCCAAATAAAAGTTGACACCAAATCGGCCTAAATTATGAATTTTGTCAACGGTTTACCATTTCTAAATTAAAGAAACTCCTTGTATTAATATTCAGTATTAGACTATGGTAAACCGTCAAATCACTATGTGATTCAATGGGACGATTTACAATCGCACTTTACCATTTCACGCAAATAAAATGATCAATTTTAAAGATATTCTGCATGAGTAGGCCTACTTCATGAGCGTACTAATGCGATTTTTTAATTGGTTCGTTTTTTGTTTGTTTTTTGGGGTTTTTTTGCTTTGGGGGAGGGCGTTGATCTGAAAACGGTGAAAAAGGTCGTTTTTTGACTATATTGCCCTGCACTGCAGCGTTCACGCGATACATATCCACTGAACTATATCATGCTGATCACTCACATCTGTAAGATTAGTAATGTTTGAAAAGAGCGCTATTGTATTCAATCTATGATTGTAGACATACACAGGTGATGGGTGCAACCTGCTTGTAGTGCAGGGCGATATAGTCAAAATTGATACAATATGTTGTTTTATTTTATATCCACATCATAGCTTATACATTAACTAATATTCATTGAAAATTTGGAGTAATTCTATCAAGTAATTTTAAAGTTACAGCCAAAAGTTTAAAATCAGATGTTAATTTTAGCGATTGCCTCATACAATCCCCGAAATATGTCTTGAAACATTAAAGCGTCTTTAGGGAAAATAAGTCCCCCACTCCCCGTGCAATGTTGAAACGTGCAAATGTGTTCAGCGTGTCTCCAAAGTGTCGCAACATTGAATGATGGGGGTGGGGAAGGAAAAGTGTTAATTGATGGCCCAGCTTTCTTCTAATTCCAAATATTGAACATTTTATCCACATTAAAAATACACTTTTGATTTCATTCAAGATGCCTAAAGCGTTTCAAGGACATTTTTCGGGGATTGTCTGAGGCAATCGCTAAAATTAACATCTGATTTTAATCTTTTTGCTATAACTTTAAAACTACTTGAAAGAATCACTCCAAATTTTCAATGAATATTAGTTAGTGCATAAGCTATGATGTGGATATAAAATAAAACAACTAATTGTATCAATTTTGACTATATCGCCCTGCACTACAAGCAGGTTGCACCCATCACCTGCGTATGTCTACAATCATAGATTGAATACAATAGCGCTCTTTTCATACATACTAATCTTACAGATGTGAGTGATCAGCATGATATAGTTCAATGCATAGGTACCGCGTGAAAAAATTTCCATGACTATTTATTAATAGATAGGCTATGATGTGGGCACAAAATAAAACAACTAATCTTTTATTTAGATAGTGGTCAAATAATTCTTTTGTACTGCATCCATTTGCATATCTTCTAGAGCGTGCCTATAGAGGAGATGATTTGAACTAATGACCTTATGTGCAAGCACTCTATAAGTAAATACTTATGAAAACGTATGAAACTTGAACGTGGGGTGTGTGGGGGGGGGGGGGTTACACGATAATCGATTATCGATTTTCCTCCACCACCCTCAACCACACAAATATGGCCCCCCCCCCTAATCATCCTTAGCGGCTGCGATTGAACATGACAGTCTGTGATCATCATTTCCGTGTTAGGTTTTAGAATTTAATTGAATATTGACAATTAATTGATCATTGATGGTCGGTTATCGACTGTCTATTACCCCCCCCCACCACCACCAACAACTCAAACACTGCTTAACAACGACATCTACCGGCGTGGCGTGTTAAATAAAGACTGTGATCACGAACATCTGACAATTGCTATATTGCCCATATTCATGACATTTAAAGATGTCCGGATCTACGTGTGTCTTTATTACAATTAAAAAAAACAATCAATTATCATGCCATAGATAAATAAGGGTTTTAAAACTTATTTTCGTGTTTCACAATGTCAATTGTCATGAATAGAGAAGAAAAGTTTACTGGTTTGAATAAGTCACAAAAAAAAAGGAAAAAAAAAGTGAAACTGTTGGGGCTCGAACCACTAGCCTTTCGTTTCACCGTCTGAAGTACTGTCCATTACACCACGCTGTCATGTTGAAATAATTACGGGATTCCGTGATATATGGGTGCGCATTGCATTCTCGTGATTATGAAAATGGTAAATCTCGATAGACGATTTACATTTGCTAAAATCAGTAAAATGTAACTAATGTTAGAGCTAACAAAACGTAAAATAGTAAAATTAGATGTAGTTTTGAACAAGCTTTCCAACAAAACACTTTCCAAATAAAAGTTGACACCAAATCGGCCTAAATTATGAATTTTGTCAACGGTTTACCATTTCTAAATTAAAGAAACTCCTTGTATTAATATTCAGTATTAGACTATGGTAAACCGTCAAATCACTATGTGATTCAATGGGACGATTTACAATCGCACTTTACCATTTCACGCAAATAAAATGATCAATTTTAAAGATATTCTGCATGAGTAGGCCTACTTCATGAGCGTACTAATGCGATTTTTTAATTGGTTCGTTTTTTGTTTGTTTTTTGGGGTTTTTTTGCTTTGGGGAGGGCGTTGATCTGAAAACGGTGAAAAAGGTCGTTTTTTGACTATTTTGCCCTGCACTGCAGCGTTCACGCGATACATATCCACTGAACTATATCATGCTGATCACTCACATCTGTAAGATTAGTAATGTTTGAAAAGAGCGCTATTGTATTCAATCTATGATTGTAGACATACACAGGTGATGGGTGCAACCTGCTTGTAGTGCAGGGCGATATAGTCAAAATTGATACAATATGTTGTTTTATTTTATATCCACATCATAGCTTATACATTAACTAATATTCATTGAAAATTTGGAGTAATTCTATCAAGTAATTTTAAAGTTACAGCCAAAAGTTTAAAATCAGATGTTAATTTTAGCGATTGCCTCATACAATCCCCGAAATATGTCTTGAAACATTAAAGCGTCTTTAGGGAAAATAAGTCCCCCACTCCCCGTGCAATGTTGAAACGTGCAAATGTGTTCAGCGTGTCTCCAAAGTGTCGCAACATTGAATGATGGGGGGTGGGGAAGGGAAAAGTGTTAATTGATGGCCCAGCTTTCTTCTAATTCCAAATATTGAACATTTTTATCCACATTAAAAATACACTTTTGATTTCATTCAAGATGCCTAAAGCGTTTCAAGGACATTTTTCGGGGATTGTCTGAGGCAATCGCTAAAATTAACATCTGATTTTAATCTTTTGGCTATAACTTTAAAACTACTTGAAAGAATCACTCCAAATTTTCAATGAATATTAGTTAGTGCATAAGCTATGATGTGGATATAAAATAAAACAACTAATTGTATCAATTTTGACTATATCGCCCTGCACTACAAGCAGGTTGCACCCATCACCTGCGTATGTCTACAATCATAGATTGAATACAATAGCGCTCTTTTCATACATACTAATCTTACAGATGTGAGTGATCAGCATGATATAGTTCAATGCATAGGTACCGCGTGAAAAAATTTCCATGACTATTTATTAATAGATAGGCTATGATGTGGGCACAAAATAAAACAACTAATCTTTTATTTAGATAGTGGTCAAATAATTCTTTTGTACTGCATCCATTTGCATATCTTCTAGAGCGTGCCTATAGAGGAGATGATTTGAACTAATGACCTTATGTGCAAGCACTCTATAAGTAAATACTTATGAAAACGTATGAAACTTGAACGTGGGGGTGTGTGGTGGGGGGAGGGGGGTTACACGATAATCGATTATCGATTTTCCTCCACCACCCTCAACCACACAAATATAACCCCCCCAATCATCCTTAGCGACTGCGATTGAACATGACAGTCTGTGATCATCATTTCCGTGTTAGGTTTTAGAATTTAATTGAATATTGACAATTAATTGATCATTGATGGTCGGTTATCGACTGTCTATTACCCCCCCCCCACCACCACCAACAACTCAAACACTGCTTAACAACGACATCTACCGGCGTGGCGTGTTAAATAAAGACTGTGATCACGAACATCTGACAATTGCTATATTGCCCATATTCATGACATTTAAAGATGTCCGGATCTACGTGTGTCTTTATTACAATTAAAAAAAACAATCAATTATCATGCCATAGATAAATAAGGGTTTTAAAACTTATTTTCGTGTTTCACAATGTCAATTGTCATGAATAGAGAAGAAAAGTTTACTGGTTTGAATAAGTCACACAAAAAAAGGGAAAAAAAAAGTGAAACTGTTGGGGCTCGAACCACTAGCCTTTCGTTTCACCGTCTGAAGTACTGTCCATTACACCACGCTGTCATGTTGAAATAATTACGGGATTCCGTGATATATGGGTGCGCATTGCATTCTCGTGATTATGAAAATGGTAAATCTCGATAGACGATTTACATTTGCTAAAATCAGTAAAATGTAACTAATGTTAGAGCTAACAAAACGTAAAATAGTAAAATTAGATGTAGTTTTGAACAAGCTTTCCAACAAAACACTTTCCAAATAAAAGTTGACACCAAATCGGCCTAAATTATGAATTTTGTCAACGGTTTACCATTTCTAAATTAAAGAAACTCCTTGTATTAATATTCAGTATTAGACTATGGTAAACCGTCAAATCACTATGTGATTCAATGGGACGATTTACAATCGCACTTTACCATTTCACGCAAATAAAATGATCAATTTTAAAGATATTCTGCATGAGTAGGCCTACTTCATGAGCGTACTAATGCGATTTTTAATTGGTTCGTTTTTTTTGTTTGTTTTTGGGGTTTTTTGCTTTGGGGAGGGCGTTGATCTGAAAACGGTGAAAAAGGTCGTTTTTTGACTATATTGCCCTGCACTGCAGCGTTCACGCGATACATATCCACTGAACTATATCATGCTGATCACTCACATCTGTAAGATTAGTAATGTTTGAAAAGAGCGCTATTGTATTCAATCTATGATTGTAGACATACACAGGTGATGGGTGCAACCTGCTTGTAGTGCAGGGCGATATAGTCAAAATTGATACAATATGTTGTTTTATTTTATATCCACATCATAGCTTATACATTAACTAATATTCATTGAAAATTTGGAGTAATTCTATCAAGTAATTTTAAAGTTACAGCCAAAAGTTTAAAATCAGATGTTAATTTTAGCGATTGCCTCATACAATCCCCGAAATATGTCTTGAAACATTAAAGCGTCTTTAGGGAAAATAAGTCCCCCACTCCCCGTGCAATGTTGAAACGTGCAAATGTGTTCAGCGTGTCTCCAAAGTGTCGCAACATTGAATGATGGGGGGTGGGGAAGGAAAAAGTGTTAATTGATGGCCCAGCTTTCTTCTAATTCCAAATATTGAACATTTTTATCCACATTAAAAATACACTTTTGATTTCATTCAAGATGCCTAAAGCGTTTCAAGGACATTTTTCGGGGATTGTAGATTATTCATCCAGTATAGTTAAAAAGTAAAAAAAAAACAATACTAATACTAAAATTTGCACATTTTAGTTCTAGTATTAGATTTAATTTTACTAAATAATGTTATAGCCTAAATGTACTACATTTGAAAAAGTTTGGCCACAATATGAGCAGAAAAGTGGTAGCATGAAGAGCAACAATTTTACTGCACGACCTTGATTAGGGAAGCATGGGAAAACCCATTGTGCTCCCCATTGTGCACTCGTTATGGCTGATTGATTTCCATTGTTAGGAATCCCCATGCACATTGAAAATATGAGTTTTGGTGATATTTATTATTATTTTGGATCAAAAAGTGCCACCATTTGCTATTCACTAATAAACATGAATTTTATATCATCAGAAAGATAATTCTCTCAAGTGTTTATTGCAACGCGAAGAAAAATGATAGCATGTTCCAGTGAAATGTTCTGAAATTATTTATCAAATAGTTTGCTCTAAAAACTTGAAAAAGAAAGAAAAATGTCTCATTTCCCATTGTAAATTGAAAAATGTACAATTTTATAAGTAAAAAGTGCCACCTTTTCCCAAAACTCAATGGATTTATAATTCATATTATTTGAAAGTAGATATATCAAAGTTTTTAATACCGCGCGAAGATATTTAAAAACATTTTTCATTTTCCTGTAGTGGTTGAAGATAGGTAGAAAATTCAAAATTGTACTAGAATTTCCTGTGTTAAAAAGGCCTTTTGAAAGTGGCGTGAGCAGATGCACCAAAGTTTTCCATATATTATGAGCCCTGAGGGAGGGTAAAATGGGGGGGGCAAGAAATTTTTGGCAAGCCGAGAGGGGGGGCAAGCGATTTTTGGCACGCATTCACGGGGCACCTTTTTAATAAAACGCTCTAAAAAGGCTTATGAAAACGGTACGGAAACGCTTAAGGGGTATAATCCATACAAGATCCCGCCGAACGATTTTTCTTAAACTTCGTACCAATTAAATTTCATCGATATACTTCGAATATCTAAAATAAAAAAGAGGGGTCACGGAGTTGGTTTTCGAGAAATAACCATTTTAAAAATGCTGTTTTTGGGAAAAATTAGTACAGACGTCTATGGGAAAATGGAAATTTTGGACATGTTTTCGATTATAACAAAAAATCTACCCGAACAATTTTGCTTATTTTTTGATATAATATGCGCACTGATGGGATATTTCATTAAAGCTAATAAAAAATAGGGGTCACGGAGTTACTTTTTTCGCAATTTGAGCAGAAATGGCATATTTTTTGGTTCAAAATACCAGTCCGATATAATAGCGCGTCACTCGCAAAAAACTTGTCGCAGCTCATACGCGCTATATTGTCCGCGTATGCAGGTGATATCGCAAACACCTGCAACATGACAGTGGGGTGATTTTCTTCGGTTTTATTGATTCAAAAGTTCTTTATAAATCGAAAACCAAAAGTGGTTATGCCATGCGCCAAGAAACAAAATGAGATATTTTACATAAATCTGTAATTTCAAATTGAATTGAATTTGAACTTTGTCAATGCTGCCTTTTTTTCTCGTTGTTTTGCATAGCAAAAATACTTGTAGGCCTACCTGCTATGACAACTTAAATGACGTATCCTTCACTCCTATGCAATTTATAAACAATGTTAATTTTTTGCAGGCTATCACTGAATAGGCCTTTAATTATTAACTTAAATATTAGCGGATCCCGTTATTTATCATGTTTAGAATGATATTAATATTACTCAAATATCATCTCATTTTGGGCATGTACCCAGCAAACACAAACATTTTCGACATTTAAATGTCGGGTTATTTAAAGGGTTATAAAGGGTATAAAACGTTTTCAAAACACTCAAAAACGTTATACTGCACAAACATTCTAACATAATGTTATTTTAGTGTTGACAAAATATTTTGCAAAAACTATTTGCAAAACAAAGTTTTTACAAAAACACTTTACAAAACGTATTAAAACGTTTTCATAACCTTTATATAACCCGACATTTACTTAAATCAAAACCCAAATGTTTAAAACGTTTTATATGTTTGCTGGGACAACTTGGTTCGATCTACTTATCATTCTCGTTTTATCATTAGGCCTACATGAATAAGTTATAAAGTCAGTTGCACGCGAAGTAAGTCAGATGTGAAAATAGACATTTTATTAAAAAAATAAAATTGACTTCATGTGATATATATTTCAAATTACAGAATTTTACCTTAAAATACTATTGAAATAATTTCATTATATTATAGTCAGTAAAATAAGAAACTACTTTATAATAAATAAGTCATATAATACTAGTTAATAAGACAAATAAAAGGCCGTTTGACATCACCCCTTTTATATATTTTTTCGTAGGCCTACTGTACCTGTTTAAATGGACAGTATGCATAAGAAAAAAAATATAGACCTAGTATTATAATAATTATACATACCTATAGCCTATATTATTATTTTTTTTACGTATTATTGATTTCCTCTTGCCCAACCGTTACCAAAATTGAGTTAAATTGTGTTACATTACATTATGAAGTTACACTTTATAGGTAACCAAATGAGAGATGTGTAACGCTAATACCATTTAATTATATACATCATAATTTTCTTTTCCATGAAATATAAATATATTTTTTGGATTTCTGAAATGGACTCACCCTAGTCTAATTACGCCTACATGTAGGTCTATATATTTTGTTATCTTGGTTATTATTTTATCTTTATTTTCCCTCATTATTTAATTATGTCTTCCTTTTTTCTTACCTTTCCTTCTTCTGTCTTTGTTTTGTTTTCGTTTCCTTTCTTCTTTTTATTCTTTCTCACTTCTTTCTGTCGTTGTTATTTATTTGATTGATTACATTAATTTTTCAGTTTCCTTTATTCTTAAATTTTCTGTTATTTCACTTTGTCTTTCTTTTTTTATCTTCCTTTTATTCTTTCTCTTTTCTTTCTTTCTTCCTTTTATATATTAGTTTTCTTTCTTTCTTTCTTTCTTTCTTTCTTTCTTTCACTCCTGAACTTTTTCTTTCTTTCTTTCTTTGTTTATCTTTCTTTCTTTTACAAAAAATCACTGGTACCGGTAAATGGCGATAAAAACATGGTACTCTCGCGTAGCTGAACTTCTTTAGTCTTACCAGCGCCTGGCGCACACTCCACGCAGTTTTTAGTTTGACGCGCGCGTGGCGGCAAGAACTGCGCGGACAAGATTTCACAGAAATTTCAGTTAGAAACGAGTGCGTACTAGACGCGTGGATTATACCCCTTAAGGGGTGGGGTATGAACCTTTGGACAGTATTTATTATGGGTGGGACATTAGAGCACATCAGACATATCGAATTGCATTATGAATACGAAGAATGTCCTTCTGATATCAAATAATTTTGATTTTTTGAAATTCGCAATGTAATACACATTTTATGGCAAATGATGAAAAATTGATATTTTTGATATTTATAACAGTACTCGAAGTAAACTTTATAAATCTGATAATATGTACTTAAAGTGTATGTAGGTGGGATGAAAAGCCGACGATCAATTGAAAATTTTGACCTTTCGTATTGAAGATATGGATTTTTTTCCCCAAAACACCAACAAAAAATAGGTCTTTTTGGAAAAAAATCCATATCTTCAATATGAAAGGTCAAAATTTTCAATTGATCGTCGGCTTTTCCTCCCAGCTACATACACTTTAAGAATATATCATTAGATTTATCAAATTTACTTCGAGGACTGTTATATATCAAAAATGTGAAAAATATCAAATTTTAATAATTTGTCATAAAACTTGTATTATATCGTGAATTTCAAAAAATGAAAATTATTTGATATCAGAAAGACATTCTACGTATTCAGAATGCAATTCGATATGTCTGATGTGCTCTCATGTCCCACAAAAAAACTGTCGAAACGCTCAAAACCCTCATTCCAGATCCCTTAAATATGCGAATTTTACTGCTCGCTGCGCTCGCAACATACATCTAGACCATTTAAGGTTTGGAATTTGGGATCCCAAAAATTTGGCATGTTGGGGCAAAGAATATTTGGCAGGCCGAGAGGGGGCGGGCCGAGGGGGGGGCAAGCGATTTTTGGCGAGCCGTTCGGGGCTCATAAATTATTGCACAGCCTCTTTGTACAAATTATGTAGTAGGCCTAGGCCTACAGTGTGAGCTTACCATTTGGACATGTAAATTTACATTCCCCTGGATTACCAGCATTGTCGCCTACACCATCAGTATTTACAAATGCTGAGGCCAGTGTGTTCAATAGCAAATCTGCATCGCCGAAATCATCCACATTGTCCACGGCATTGGAATATTCAAATAAAATTAATAAGATTGTCGAAAATTGAACCAGTTGTGAATAAATCTCCATTTTGATGTGCAGAATAAAAATGCACACTAAATCACACGCGTGCTATACCATACAGGTGTATTGAATTTTAGTACATGTGTTTATTGTTGTTTTATTTCCGGGATTCCTTACGCTTACGTGTACTTTCAATGAAAACATGACCCTAACAGTCTCCTTTACAAATTGAAGTTGTCGCTCTATGCATAGGAAAGCCGCAAAGGTTAACCGATTGGACCATCTTATTACACATTCATATGGGGTTTTCCCGTAACTAAACATCCACTCCTAAACATCATGATTTATGGCTTGGACCCACTGGCTCGGGCACGTAACATTGGGGAAGTAATTTTAAAGCTTTTAGCCGGGCTTTTAGCAGGTTTTTAGAGCAGTTTCACGTAGTCTGTTTTCTGTAGGCCTATAGGGCCTACTATAGGTGACTTGAAAACCAACAAAGCTCCAAAATGCGATTTTTTTTAATGTTTGCTAAACCATGAAATGGTACCGTATATCAGCCTATAATTAGACTGGCCCCCAGTCTCGGTTCGGTTCCATCTCTGGATAATGTAACAATAAATAATTACGTAATGCCCTCTGCTTTGGCCTTGGCAAAACTTAATTTTTAAAAGATCCGAACGAATTTTGGGTTTAAGTCCAGCATCAACGATATGCCGTTGGGTGGGGACCGGAGACTTTGAATATAGCAACAAGCCTCAGTGGCAGTTGAGATTGGATTAAGCACTTCCTTTCTCTTGACCCAAAGGCCTTCTTTTCCTAATTGTTCTTTGTCTTCAAATCTGTTTCTCATTTCTTTCCATACAAGCATGCTTATATAGGCTTTTAGTCTGGCTTGAGCATTAGTTTGTTTGGATGTAATACTCTGACCAAAGTTGCCCCAAATGCGGGGTAACTTTGGTCAGGCTATTTTTAACCCCTAGGACACCCTTACAAAATTATTAAAAATCTTTTTCAACTTCAAGGTGTAGAAGGGAACCTTATTGTCATAAAAAAAAGATTTAATTAGAAATATATTAAATTGGTTTTGTTTGTAAGCAGTGGTTTAAAAACTCTGAAAAGTGCCCAAAGTTACCCCATTTTACGGTAGTCTTTAAACACGACAAATACGGCTATTTCTTATTTGAAAAATGTGGACGATGCAACACATTACAAAATAATCAAATTTAACGGTACTAACATGCCTATTTGTAGAGAAATAGTAATTCAGTTTACGGTAAATTACCGTAAAATTTTACGGTTTGTGCAGTAAAAAAACGGTGATTTCTAAGAGTGTAGGCCTACCTCCGATCTGTAGGCTAGGTAAGTACAAATAAGTAGACCTAAAACAAAACTATAGAGGGTTGAGCCCCAGATACTATATTTTTTACAATAAATTGAATAGCCTACAATGTACGGCGTCGTAAAATCAATTTCATTATAACCAGGCCAGTAGCGTCACTAAAATGAAATCATTGATGATTAAATTACTTTTAATAGTTTTGACATTTTCTTATCATGCTTATCATCTTTAATCAATCCATGAACCATAGTGCCTTGTAGACACAGGGTTTGAAATAATCTGTCAATTCTAACGGAAATCGTAATGAACCATATCATGAATGATTTCCCCGCGAGAACCTCGCTTGCTGACGTAGTATCATATTAATGTGTTTACACGTTCCTATGATAGTATGATTTTGTAATACATGCGTACGGTTTTTCAACAGATTCATTTCCCATTTTTCTTTCCAAAGTTTAATATTGAAGTATAGGCCTGGCCTATTTTATTGTATAAAAAACCTTTAAAAGTTCTATCATTTTTAGAACCAAAAAACAATTTCAACTGACCAAAAGACGTCATTTTAAAGTAAAATAGCTTAATTGGCCTTAAATCAAGTTGATTGTAAAGCGCAGAGAAGATTAATTTTGTTGATATTTTTTGTTGACGTTGCCATGTCAATATTGCAGCTTCAATATTTCTGTATCTTCATTGACGTAAAGACCCACGTGTCTCATGATCACAAGTTTGATTTATTTATTTACCATCATTTATTTTTGTTCACTGAATACCAGCGTCGACTATTTTTAGAGTGGGTGTGAGCCACGCCCACAAAATAGTAGTATCTGACTTCATTGCATGCGGTATAAGCACAACGCGGAATTCTCCCATTCAAATGTGCAGAATACTATCGTGTAATCGTTCAAAGGATGTAATATAACAGCCATCAGTTACCATTTTTGATGACTGATAAATGAATCAACATCATCTGGCATCATTTTGATGAATAAAAAGCAGGTGAAAGTGGACTGATTGATTTTACCTCCTATCCCAGTACTTGATTATACACTATTTTCAGTTTGAAAGGTAAGTTAGTGCATTTTTTATGAGGAACGTGCGGGCTACAGCAATCATAATCGTATGCATGCACGTAGCCCTGCCCGCGCCCGCCCCCATGCTTCAAGTTCATGCATTGACAGTATAAAAATTAAGCTTACCAGTTCAGTAGGCTTACACATGTATGTAGGTCCCGGGATGTAGGTATGCCAGGCAAACCTTAATTAACACATTTGCTAGTCAGCCAAATTCGCCTAGAACACAATACATATTTACAAGGAAACCTACATAAATGTGTTGTCTATACTTCACTTGACCCAAATATATGATTTTTTATGGTGATGAGAGTGAGACGTTGACGTTGTCGTTGGCACACATGGAATTTTAGAGGGATTTTGATAGCAGTTCCACATAGAAAAGCTGCTATCGTCATGAGACTACGATCTAGAAACACTGTTTTGTTAGCTGAATCTTTTTGACAGGGCCGTAGCAAGCAGGGCGGCCGGGGATGCCATGCCCATGGCCGCCCCACTTTTTGAGAAATTTGTTATGTTTTTCTTTATATCAATTTGGGCATATATTTGTAATTTAGCCGCCCCATATTTGTGATGGCCGCCCCACATTTTTCAACCTTGCTACGGCCCTGCTTTTTGATGAAAGTCAATCTTTGACAAGATCAGCCCTGGAATTAACCCATGGCATTTTGCCGTGGGTGCCCATAATCATGCCCTCAAAATATGTCCTTTACCCTGCCCCTTCATTATAAAATCATCTACATGTATTGTATCTATGACTATGTTTGTGTGTGTTTTCTTCACTTTTGAGAAATTGCCTTGGTGCCCTTCTCAAATTTTCAACAGTTGCTACGATGCCCTCTAGAAATATTACAAACTGCTGTGCTGCCTTGCCTTTTCAGTGAAAATCCAAGGCAATTATCAACTTGCCCTAAAAAAGTTGCCGTGCGCCTTCAGATCCTTAATTCGAGGGCCGGACAAGATGTAACTTTGCTACGGAAAGTGCTATGACAAAAAGGTTTTCAGTTTTGGCTTTCTTTACTCAAGGGCTTTTAAAATTTGATATATAAATTGATGCAGTTTGATGGCAAATTTGAATTCACCTGGCATACCTACTACATGTATAGCGCACATACAATCACATGATCATGTACATGGCAATGCGAAAGAAGGTATATATGGCAGCAAGAACCATGTATGTCACATACTGATCTATATCAAAAGGCTGCCTTGTGTGATCATTTTCTTATCATACTGCCCAATTAATTTAGGGACAGAAAAATTTGCTGTGTTTACGAACACAGCACTAAAAACACAGCAAATGTCGCCTCATCCCATCTGTGTAAAAATTACATGTACCGTAACGTTCTTGATGTATGATGCCTGGACCCTGTGCCTCCACCGTCCCAAATATTTTCGCCTGCAACAATTATACGTTTCAGAACTTTCTATCATATTCCAGTCGCCCAGCTGCAGCTGCCATTGTTTTTTACAATGCTTCCTGATTTCTTCTGATCGCGTGGTTTGGCGGTGTGATAACCAGAGAGATAGAGTTATGACACACGTTTTTTATAATTATCATGGATGCAAAATATTAATCTGGTTTTTAAAAAAAAATATAATATTTGCTTTCAGACCAAACAAAGAATGAGTTACCCACAACAACCTAATTATGGCTACCCACCCGCAGGAGGCGGAGGGTATCCACCAGCACCAGGCGGCTATCCACCTCAAGCAGGAGCCCCCGGATACCCACCCGGGGAGCCCCAGGGGGTTACCCTCCAGCACAACCGGGTTATCCACCAGCACAACCAGGTTACCCACCAGCTCAACCAGGTGGATACCCAGCTCCACAACCAGGGGGTTATCCACCGCAAGCCGGGGGGTACCCACCAGCTCCAGGAGGATATCCCCCAGCACCACAACCTGGCTACCCACCTGCAGTGAGTATATTGTATTGAATTGTAAACAATGGGCTATTCCTGTTGAAATCCATACACCCCCTATAGAAGATATGACCTTAAGCGACCACACGGGGGGGGGGGTGTAGACTTCAAATGGTGTCACCCACTTATGTATACCCCATTTGCAATTGACAAAGTGGAAAATTAAGCTTTTGTCTTCCATCTATAGAGGGTGTATGGATTTCAACTTGAATTATCTAAAAACTTACCCAATGTATTTTTAGAGGAGCAAGAGTGATGCTCCAGAGTGATTGAGAATATGTGACCATCCACCACGAAGTGGTAGTAAAGTCGGCTCTAGACCATTTTCTGTTTATTGCCGATTTTGTAAGAATGTACTTTCAGCTTTAGGCCGTATAAAATTAATGTTTTGGTTCTCGTCCAGCGGATTTTCATGAATTGATGAGGGAGGGAGGTGTTTTTTTGTTTTGTTTTTTCAATGTAAAATTAGCATTGTCAGTAGTTTTCGGTCTTCTCCTACAGTGCTCGAGGAAACGATGAGGCCCTTTTTTTTTTCAAATGTGAGATTCTGAGGATGAACCCTTAGAGTACCACAAAAAGACTTGGAAGTGATGCTTATTATTTATATGTGTGAAGATTTCATAAATCATTAAAAAGTCTAAAAAAATTGAAAAATCTAAAAAATCAAAAAAAATCTGACAAATCCCAGAAATTGAGGAGGGAGGGGCCTTAGAATGACACCTCAACCAGCTTCATCTGACATCTGGAAGTGAAGCTATGGTTCATCAAAGGTCAAATTTCTTATTTTACATAGAAATCCATATTGTTTTTGATTGTATCTCAAAATGGTAAATGCCGCCTTTACGACCAGTTTGTGGTGGATGGGCACATATGTAAATAACATCCTTCTCTTTATTTTTGTGCAACCAAGCCTACAACAAAAGGCTGGAAAATACACCCCAAACCTGCCGCACATTCTTGTATCCATCAAGCCATTAATGATTTCTTAATGATTGCTGTCCAAGACTTGAATTTTGCGATGTGTAGGCCCTATACGTTGCAACATCTGGTGCAGTTGAATACGCGGATTTAGGGTTTCTCTACCGGAAGTCAATTTGTGCTAAAATTCCTTCCCACAATGCAATATGCGTATTGTATAACAAAGGAGATCGATTAACCTCCGAACTGTATCTATTGTTATGCAAAACGCTTATTGCATTGTGGGAAGGAATTTCGGCACAAATTGACTTCCAGTAGAGAAGCCCTAAATACGCGTATTACTATTTGTACAGCCATGATATGTAACAAATGTAAGAGTCCTCTTTGATTTTGTTATTAAAAGGGCTACCTTGCCTAAAAGGAAGTTATTATAAAATTAAAGTTATATTTGTTTTATGAAACATGTGTTAATGTTTTTATCCCATGTCACATAGGCTCCTGCAGGAGGCATGCCTACCCCAGCCTATGGAGCTCCTGCACCTGGAGGGTTACCATACAATCCCACCCCAGGACTAGGATTTGCAGTAAGTACATGCATATTGTGTACAATACAACATGGGTTTTAGTACAAGAAAGCCCAATCTGCAATAGACGAATCCAATTTCATGCATTCCTACACCTCAATGACAGCCATAAGCTGGGTCCCCCTTAGGTCTATCCCACCTAAAATGTGAAATGATGTGGCCTTGGCGGGGATATTAAACTGCATTCTATCACCCGTGTTACACGTAGATAAAAGAATGATAAAAGTTTACAACACAATACAATTCAACATTGATTTTTAAGCGGATATAATCCACCCAATTGGGCAGTAACAACACAAGTTTGGTGAAGACTGGACCCAGTAATGGCCGACTGAATTCTGAACATCACCTGGCTTGTTGGATTCGTCTATAGCTACCAGACCTGTATTATATTTTAGATAGAATGCAGAAAGTGTCAATAGGGCAGCTATTGCAGATCTACTTCTTGCATTGATCCCACAACATCATATGTAGATTTGAAAGTGATACTTTGATTATAATCACGAACATCTCAAGCATCACTTTCAAATTCTTACATGTATGCGTTTTAGGGAGTTGCTTAGAGAGTAATACATTACCCCATTTTTGTTTGTTTTTTGTAGATTTTGGCTATTCCATTTGAAATCCATACACCCTGTATGGCAGACATGACATGACACAGGGGGTGTAGGTTTCTAATGGAGTCGTCGCCCATTCAAGTAACCCCATTTGAAATTCACACTCCCTGTATAGAAGATTAAGGTCATATCTTCCATAGGGGGTCTATGGATTTCAACTAGGGATGGGTTACTCTGTTTATCTTTAACGCATCAGTGATGTGTGCGTTTAACATATTAACACACATTAATCCAGCCTTGTCTGGCGGCAAGATTTCATGAATATACGATAGGTCCGGTGCACATCACAAAACCGGAATTTCTAACAGAATATGTTAGTACCAATGGCGCCACATAAGGTAAAATTCGCGAAGTCAACAGCCCAAACATGTCAGAAACTATGCATTATTTTGACGTATTAGTGTCAAATAATGAATGTTTTGAGCAAGTTTCATGTAAATTATTAAGGTTGTCGTCAGATTTTGTTACTTTCAACTGTTGATTAGCATTGAACTTTGAAGAATGGAAAATGAAGGTTGAAAATGACTTGCGTGTTACACGTTTACCACAATTGCTAAACCTTTAACGGATCATGCGTGTGTTTAACAGTACATGTGTTTAACGTTCCCATGCCTGATTTCAACTGGAATAGCCCATTGATATGGAAGAGAAAGGTACATCATGTAGACACCTACATGTACTGCACTGGCATCTGCTATTCAAAATATTGCACCTGTCTGTCTATCTTCTATATTGTCATAATTAGTCAATTCCAACTTCTATTTTCATAATTTTTGTTGTATGATGGTGACCTGTAAATTGTATCAATGTTTTCAGCTACACATGTGCATTTAGCTTTATTTTTATTAGTTTCAAGTTCTTTGGATTCATGCTCTTATTGCTATATATTACTCTCTATCATTTACTAGCCGCCTCCATGTGGTTATCAGCCTCCGTATCCACCACCTCATGCTGTCACTGTAGGTGTCTTGCATGTGTGAATGTATGTAATAGGCATGTTGCATGGACTGATTTTTTATAGCTAGTGTTGGGCAATATTGAAATGATGTTGTTGACAAGCAGTTAGCAGTGGTCTAATTTCTGGAGGGCAAATTGACAATGCAAAAGGAAGAATGTGAATATGTCATGCATGACTTGCATGCACAGGGTTATTGTGTTGGAGTACACACCATTTTGTAACAGTTAACTTTCAATTTGAATGTTAAAATCAGTCATGATTATTCTTAGACCCTCCCTCGGGTCCATGGAGAATGACTGGTAATGTAGATACATAGCATTAAAAATCAACCCAATACATGGACCCTCCCAGTCTGTAAGCAATTTGCCTTCCAGCTCCCAGCATTTTGTGGGAGTTCAATTTTACCGATCCTTTGTCAGGTGCACTTTCTACATACCACGTCCGTGTTCTCACTACATTAACCCGGGACATTAACGTTTGTGTAAGCGTGGGGATATTTGAAGAGGCTTCCGTAGCTAAATAATGTGCAAACATTTGCAAACCGAACGCGATAATATACGCAATATAGACAATAGGCCTAAGTCCGAGTCGAGTGGTTGCCTTTTATTATTGCGCGTACCATGGGTCTATCAGACGCGTGCCAGTTGAGCTCAATACCTCTCAGTTGTTGACAAGTGTCCCATCCGATCTTGCGTCACATCCCGCGGCATAGCTTTGTGCTACCATATTTGAATTTCGTAATTGACATCGGAATCACCGTGCTTCGTTGAACGATTATTTGGAAGGGAGATCTCCAACAGATTGGACCAGTCGAGGAATCAGCGCTCAATGGATTTTCGCGTTCACTTATAATACGAGTATATTTCTATATTGCTGCGTGGTTGACTGTGTGTGTAATCAGTGCAGTGGCGTCGATTTGTGGATGAAGAGGAATGGGTTTTTGGCATTGAGGAAAATAAGGGGGGGCTGGGTTACAGGACTTTGGCATTTTTTTCATAGGGCATTATGTAATTATTTATTGTTACATTATCCAGAGATGGAAGTTATGGAACCGAACCGAGACTGGGGGCCAATCTAGATTATTCTCAGCATACATACATGCACATCTTTTGAAGGACAGATGCATGAAATCAAGGCCTTCTAGACAATATTCTGTTGTCAAAATATGCTATGATGATGTATGAACGGAGTGCTTATGTACAGTATTTAGTTTAAATTAGGGGATAGACCATGCCTGGTAGGAGTGATGAATATGTCTCAAACTTTGAACATTTTACATGATTACATTAATGAATAGTATTCATTTTGCTCATCTAGTACTGCTTAGGGGTAATAGTGATTTAATTCCAATTGAGTTCTTGGATGGCACAGAGAAACCCTGTCCCAGAAGTTTGTTTTTTGACATTGTCCTAATATGATATTGTTTACACGTATTTTACACTAACCCCCCTGAAGGTAATAACAACTTGCAAAAAGTAATAGAGAGCTATATAACCACACATACCAAAGGTCATGGTTCACCATTTCCAGATGAGTGACCTGCTTGATAACCTCCCTTCTCCCCATACACCCACACATCCGCAAAGTTGAAATTTTGGTATCTGAAGAAAGCACATATTTTTCTAACTCAGAAACAAATTTAAAGCCCAAGGTATATTTCCTTTTCGCTGATAAACAAAAATAGTGATAACCTAGCCTCATCGCAGAATGGTCCTGTATCTGTATGGGTCATTGTGATACACGTTTTAGCTTCTACTATCAAAGCCACGTTAGAAATTTGACTCAAAAGCTTGAATTAGATTATTTTATTGTGATATCCTCAATATAAGGTATAATATACCTTGGAAAATCAAACCATACCTTTATTAATTCTGATTTAGCAAAAAAGAACAATCAACAGGCACCATAAACAGCAATAATGTCTGCCTACAGTACTTGTATAAACATGTCTGCACAATTTTGCCCTTGGACATGTATACATATTTTTGCATATATTGGTCTCAATCAAGTATATTTTAAAATCATGTTGAAATGTAAAATAATTACGCACATCATAATAGGCTACTTAGTTATATAATAGCAATGAGTCAGATTGTTTTTAAAAAGTGCACTTTAGTTCCAAAAGATAATTTAGATAATGGATATGCTACTGAATGTATGTCATGGTTGCCACACTCTTGGTCCTTAAGTGCTTTTGAAAATTTGGATGTATAATGATACAGTATATCATTTCTGAGTCAATTAATATATTCAACCTTATTAGGGGCTGTGCAATAATTATGAGCCCTGGGGAGGGTAAAATTGGGGGCAAGAAATTTTTGGCCAGCCGAAAGAGAGGGGCAAGCAATTTTTTGCCAGCCGAGGGGGGGCAAGTGATTTTGGCACACATTCATGGGGTGCCTTTAAAATAAATACAGTACGGAAATGCTTAAATATACAAATTTTCCTGCTCGCTGTGCACGCAACACATCTAGACCATTTAAGGTTTGCAAATTGGGATCCCAAAAATTTAGCATGTGTAAAGGGGGTAAAGATTTTTTGGCGGGCGAGAGAAGCAAGCGATTTTTGGCAGGTGGGGGGGGCTCATAATTATTGCACAGCCCTTAGTGCCAGAGGTGCTTTTAGGGGTACTACACCCTGCCCAATTTTGTGCCTATTTTTGCATTTTCTCAAAAATTATAGCGCATTGGTGACAAGTAAGATATGTATATTATAGGGGCAAGGACTGCAACTACTGCACTGGAAATTTTATTTCAACACAGACAACAGTTGTGGAGTTACAGTCAAAAATGAGGGAAAACCAATATTTGATCAATAAATTAATAACTACTTGCCTTGAGTTGTTGAATTTCCAGTGCAGTAGTTGTACTAGTCCTTGCCCTATAATATACATATCTTACTTGTCACCAATGCACTATAATTTTTGAGAAACATGCAAAAATAGGAACAAAATTGACCAGGGGTGTAGTACCCCCTTAAGATAGTATGTTACTATCAGGGACACTTATTAAAAATATGGAATAAAGTCAAAATTGGTTCAGATAGGTCTTATGATTCTGAAGTCAAAGTTGTCATAATCCTATAAAAGCTGGAATGTTTAAATGGTAATGTGGTGAGACATTTAACATAATTTTAATAAAGGAGGTGCTTGCAATTTATGAATAACTATACTAATATTTACTTATTTTATGTGTTGATGGCTTGCATGTGATATAGATCTTGCCTTATGCATCTTCCTAATTTAGCATTTGTTCTTATATAGTCTTAAAGATTTTATATTTAGATGTTGATATTGAAACAAATTTGATTTTATGAATTAGGATCTCGGAATTAGGAATTGATATTGAAACAAATTTGATTATTTGAATCAGGTTGTGTATATTAGTTTCAATATCATAATATTTTATTTATGTAACTTGATATCTTGCCAGGTAATCTGACACTTTTATTTGTTGCTGTTTATGATCAGAAATTAATGCATGCGATTCATCTACTCCTGTTTCCAGAAAAATACAGCACTAATTTTTGGGAATTAAACAAATTATTATCTTGTTTTGCCAAATGAAACAAACTAATTTATCCAAATCCTTTAGTTACCGTAGTTCTAACTGGCAATAAAAGTCAAATTGTAATATTTTTGCAAAAGGGACAAAAACAGTATCCAATTTTGCATGTTTTCTTAAAATTGTAATCATAAAATTTTAAGTCTTGGCACAAGTCTAAGCATTCAAAGTCTTGAGTATAGGCTAAGATTTAGCTCATGATTTTAATATTTTATGTTAATTGTTCTTTAAAGATTAGAAAATATTTCTTCCAAAAATTAGAATGCATTACTTGAAATTTAGTCTTTAGTTTTTGGGCTTGATTGAGCACACCAAAAACGTGCATTGCATCTTTTTGGCCCTTATTTCCAAAAATTGACCAAACATTAAAATTAGACTTTGATTGCCATTTGGAATTAATTAAAGGATTAGGATTTTAATAGCTATGTTTTATTTTAAAAATTTAGTGATGTACTTTTCTAGAATAAGGAGTAGTTTACCCCCGTCACAACATTTCATTTATTTTCCTTGACCACATTTCCTTTTGACGACATTTCATCGCTATTTTACCGTATCCGTGAAATTCCTGTTTCCCTTTTCCTGTTGCCACGCTTGGTGCTGTTGCATTGCCAGTGAAGCGTATTATGTGGTTATATAATTAGACAAGTGTGTGTAGTATCTGATGTGACCTCAATATAAGGTGAATCCAATTAGACAGGTGTATGGCTCTTAGGTCAGTATAGCTAAGGGGTGCAATACTGTGGATATTTGTGCGCAATTATTTTTTCATTTCATGCTTTGCCAATTTTGAAATGTTTCACTTGTTTTTAAATTTGTGATAGTAAGCTTCCTGACATTGAAGTAAATGCATAATGGGAATATATTTGTGTTATTTTACTTGGAAAGGGAAAAGTCAAACATTGAAATTTGCACTTTTACAGTACCCTACAGTGTGAGAAAACAGCAATGTGAAAAAGATCAATTTAAAAAAATGATGAAAATTATCACCTAAAGTCTTCATCGTTGCAGGGTATGTTAGTTCAATAAACACATACAATTATGTAAAAACAGAATTTTAGGCCGTATAAAATTAATGTTTTGGTTCTCGTCCCCTCCCTCCTCAATTTCTGGGATTTGTCAGATTTTTTTTTTTTTTTTAGATTTTTCAATTATTTTAGACTTTGGAATGATTTATGAATTTTTCATACATATAGATAAGTTTATTAGAGAACAAGGACCACTTCCAAGTCTTTTTGTGGTACTCTAGGGTTTATCCTCAGAATCTCACATTTGAAAAAAAAAAAAAAGTGCCTCATCGCTTCCTCGAGCACTGTTGGAAAAGACCGAAAACTACAGACAATGCTGATTTTACACTGGAAAAAAAAAAACACCTCCCTCCCTCATCAATTCATGAAAATCCTCTGGACGAGAACCAAAATATTAATTTTATACGGCCTTAAAAAATATTGAGCGTCTTCCTCTGCAAATGTTTCAATGGATTTAAAGCATAAATCTTTGAAATGTGTACATGAAAGTAGTGACAAATGAATTCATACAAAATAATGATACTAGAATTCTAATCATCAATAATAATAATTAATGATGATGATAATTGACTCATTTAAGATTATAGTCGAATTTGGGCAAAATAGAAGTATATGCTTCACTCTACGTGACGTGTCATGTCAAAAGGAGACACTTTTGGGCAGGTTATCAATTTTGAGGTTTTTACATATCTTAAATATAGAGATATTTTGCTCCACAATGCTGTTTCCCCCAATGAAATCGGACATTCCTAAGCGAAGATATTGATTTCGTAAGTTATGGTATTATAAAATTGGAAATTGAGATATCGGCCTCTAAAAATATTATTGACAATATAAAATGTCTCAAAAAATACAAGATGCCAGTTATATTCCAATCTGAAACTATCAGACAATATCTTAAACATTAATAACATCACAAATTCGCAACAAACCCAAATTGTGAAAAAATCTCCCTGGGCAGATTTTTGGCTATTTCTCCATTTACGAACCTTAAAAGTGTCTCCTTTTGACATGACACGTCACATATTTACACTGTATTTTTGATCATTTGATTTATCACCTCCAGCACACTGGATAATTAAGTGATGTTGTGTAAGGACAAGAATACTCAGCTACATGTAGACTTATTATTAACTCTCTCCACGCGGGTGTCGACTGCAGAGTCTGGCATATTTTCTTCAAAAAGTAAAAAAAAAATTGGAATTTTACATTTTCATGACCATATTTGGAATCAGAATGACAATTGCATTAAAATGAGTACACACAAGCCTAGTATTAGTTCAGTTGTTCTTAAGATAGCTCTGAAACTTGGGACTTTTTATGTTGAAATCTATAACCAGCATGCATAGCATTAAGAATAAGATTGTCAGGCAGATGTGTTTTACATTCTAAGCATACACATTAAACATCTTCCTATTATGTTCGCTCATAATGAGTTGTACCTAATATACACACATACATTATCTCTTACACAAACACATTACTATAAGATGTGACAAATGGGATGGGTCAAGATTGGTACAAAGGTGACATTATTTGATAGATTTTATATTAATTGAACTCGACCGACACAGAATCCTAATTGACTGGTAATTTATCTTTCTATAGTCCATTTTGTTTGCTATACTATCTACCATCATAATTTATGCAGTGTGGAAAAGGAAATGAAAAAGACTCAAATCATTTAAAACATTAATTTATGATTATTGTTAGTTTGTTTATTTCTTGATAAAACATGTCAAATATGCGATATAATATAATATTTATAGCTGACATAATCTCGGCCTATATTGTGAAATTGATATTTGATAACATGCGAGCTAAATTTGTACCAAATTTTCATTAGACTCTAGTATACTATAAGCTAGCCTTAGGATCAGTGGCAGGACGGGGGAAGCTGGGAAACATTGCCTTTGCCCATACTGGCAGCCATAACGAACATTTTTAGGCCTTTTTTTAAAAACCATTTTGGATCATTTTCCCAGAAAGTCAAAGCCCCTCTGACAAAATCCTGGCTATGCTACTGATAGGTTTATATTTTGTGTGTACATGTGCACGTGTGCTTCATTTAATATCGGGAAAAAACATTATAATATCAAAATGTGTGAAACGTTCCGCAGCCAAATGCACACAGATTGATTTTCAATATATAATGGGTGCAGATGACAGTATGATAGTGGTAAAATTAATATGTAATATAGGCTATCTTCTCAAAATGAGCTATCACAGAGCTCTATGCATGGCAAGGCTACAGTGTACAAATGTAGCATGACTAAACTGAGCATATTATTACAAAGTGGATTTTATGTTTTCTGTTTCACATAATAGAACAATTTAATTCTTAAAAGACATAATGTACAATTGTTAAATTATTTTTTTTATTAATTCCTTCCCAAAAATGATGAAATAATATATAACTGTCAGGAAGGTACGTCTTCCATTTTAAGTCTAAATAATGAGTTTTGAAAGAAATCCCAAGTTGACTATCTTTGCCGTTTAACTTGGGGTTCTATGGGGGATATAAATTCTCTGTTTTCCTACAACAGAACACAACAAATTTGGACATGTAAATAATTATTACATATCTGGTTTGAACAAAAAATGTCCAATTCAGTTTTAAAAGATTGTATAATGGCTTTAATATAGTGGTTTGGGAAAGTTAATACTGCATGCATTTGAAGTTCCCCATCGACATTGTTTGAAGTAAAAAAGTGTTAAAAATCCCTGATTTGGATAGGGGCATTATATTGGGGTTGTATTCTTATGGGGAGCATTTATGAATTTGAGCATGTTGCTAGTCAGTGCATGTATAAACACACAAAGGTGTGTATGTGTCTATCCACCTTTTTCGTAATTGACCACTTTGCTGCTGTTGGTGGTGATTGGCTCTGCTAACTCCAATTAGGTCAGAGTTAGCGAAGCAGAAAACTGAAAGCGAGGCCAAAGATGTAAGTTACATACTCCCAATTATGCAAAGTTAATTTGCCAAGTAACTATAAGGATAAACAACGAAGGGGTTAAAATAACGAAAAAGGTGGATTGCTTGAACGAAAGCATTTGTTTAATTTTGATATCATCTTTTGATTGCGATTTCATTAAAACTAGATACCGTATTTAGTCAAATAGTCCCCCCCCTCAAATAAACGCCCCCACCACTTTTTTCAACCAAGATGTTTCAAAATTCGATATTTCCATGCTATCTTGTGTAGTAAGCTTACCAAGTTGCTCACATGGTCGCGAGTAGCAGCAATAAATGGCGAAAATCTGCATCCGAACCCGGAAGTGAACCAAAAGTCAGTGTCAAAAGGTCATAGTTCGTCATTTTAGCGTGACTTTTAAGCTTACCTAATGATTTTAACGGGAATTTTCATGCTAAAAACGACCTCTAATAAACGCCCCCCCCCCCCCTTGGGAAAATGTAACGCCCCCGGGGGCCTTTATTCGCCCAAAAACGGTATTCCAAATCCAATATAATAAGCACATAATCAGGTAGACTACTTTTCATTCCCTTTTTGATAAATAGTTCATACCATTCCATGCATAAAACACAACACATCCCCAGTGACCTCTCTGCCCAGGGAAAAAGGTTCATGGATAGCTGCTGGATCCCCGGGTTGGATCAGAACAGGATTGGTGGCCTTTGCATGGTCAGAGGGATTAGTGAAATGATAAAATGGTCTACTAAAGTAGACTAATAATCAGGAGGAAAATATTAAAAACTTGACTATCATTATCTTGTGGCAATTTACCATAATCGTAAGTGTGTTGTTGCTGTAATTTGTTTAGTTAATAGTATGCCTGATTAATTTGCTGTAGACCAATTACAAGTGAAAATCTAAATGAGGTATTAGAGTCCAGTCACGCTGCACACATAGTAGGTGCATGTATGTTTTGTGAGCTTGCTAGACTGCAAGTTTAATATAAACTGATATTTACAAAAAAAATTAAATTTTTTAAACGATTTATTTTTGTTTTGATTACAACTGCATCTGGGACAATATCATACAAACATAGATCTACTCTTCGGTGTGCATTATATATTTTTGTCATGTCAATTTCTGATGTTAGTTTTTTAACACGTGTATATTATTTATACGGTATATGTATGCAATGCATTAAATGAATTATTTACTGCATTAAGATACAAGTATTTTCTTCAATATAAATGCCTACCAAATTCAAAACTTAAGAGCCCATACATACCAAATTTGAATTAATATGCACCTTTTTGATATGGCTGTATGCAGCCAGTGTTTGATATGGTTTAATTCCAGTTTTAATTTTAAGTCATATCCCCCGTCATATCACACAGATATACTTTTATAGAAGGCCTGATTTTGCCATGCCTGAATTTTCAAGAGATTTCAATGACCATGTTTTCAATGAGTACAATAGGGCTTTTTTCTTCCATTAGGCCAAAAAAAATTGTTTGTTTGTCCTCCACAGCTTTGAAAGAGGACGGGCGGGCGGGGATTTTTTTTTTTTTTTAATTTTTTTTTTCTTCGGATTTGGCATATTTCTGGACCTTGCTAGAGCTAAATGCTACAATCATTCATGGTGACTTAAAAAAACCAACATTTTGTTTCTTTAATAATTTATAAGTTATAATTTGTGTTCATGTCATAGTCTTTTAATGATTTGGTAGGCTTTTATTATTTTCAACCATGAAAGATCTTAGCATTTAGCTCTAGCTAGGTCCAGAGATACTCCAAATCTGGAAAAAAAATTGAATTTTACTTATTTTTATAAAAAAAAAAAAAATTGAAAAAAAAAAAATATTGGTCAGGCCTTCATCTGAGGAGCGGGCGGTGGAGGACAAACAAACACCTTTTTTTTTTTTGGCCTTAACTTCCAAAAGTGCTTATTTTTGTCCATACCAAAAATTAGGGTATTGTCCAGTTTCATGTCAGTGTATACCCCTGTCTGAATTTGACTTCACTGAAAGTTAACAATTTTCTCAATTATAATAATATCCTAAAACACTTTAGAAATTAATATGTCAAACACAATTCTAAACATTGTTCCATATAATGCTTTCGTACAAGTCAGAAGTGAATGAAGTGGTGACAGCCTGTGTGAGACATTCCTTTTTGCTTTGTACTCTTTGTACAATTTCATTTCATTTTCATTTCCATTTCACTTTGAGTGAAATGGAAATGAAATGAAGAAAATTTCAAATTAATAATGATGTGGATCTAATCAAATAGTTAAAATAATAAAACTGTTTGATTACTTGGTATCGAACAAATAATGTAATGCTATACCGATAATGTAATGTTTGTTGACCTTGGCCACAATTATTTTATTTTCAAATATATCCTAATTGAACCTACAAGTAATGAAAACCACTTGCGCTGGGTACTTTTGGAAAAAGTCATTGTACATGTGTGATAAACAAATTGAATACAATTAAGTGGCCTCCCTGGGTATGAAATACACAAATTTATATGTAATTATCTTTAAATCTGTGATTTTTTTTCAATTTTTATGCTCATCTTTACATCTTCTTTCTTTCTCAAATATGATTTTATTCTTTTTTTCAATATTTTTCTTTTGGCAAAATTAATTTGTAGCCAAGTGCCCCACCACTAGTAGATCATTACTGCCAGTATCAAGAACCAGTAAGTACAAAGTGCGTTCAACCCAGGATCTGTGGTTCACCCTAACCCGGTATAGCTTTTGGATTTTGAGTTTTACTTTGAGTAGTTTCCTGTTGATGTGCACCGTAGACCCTATGTGCAGAACATATCGAACTTGACATATCTTCATGGTCCATTGACTGAATCCTTATGTACTATTTGCAAACAAGTCGAAAGTTCATCATGCAGTGCAATTAATGTAGGCCTATATGTACATGTACCCTTTTGATACACATACACAGATTTGGCATTTTGCAGTTTCCTTAAATTTGTAGTTCTATGTTTGTTTGTTTTAATAACCAATGCGAGCAACTTATTTGAAAATAGCGGACTATCACCCATCTTTAATCACAATCCTAACCCCAGGTGCGGATTCAGGGGGGTCAGCGAGACACCCCCCCCCCCCCTGCGTCGCGCAAGCTCTCCGGGATGGCCGCTTCACTGCCATTTCGTACATTTTTTTATTTTTTACAAAAATTGGGGCCCCCCCTGACTGCTCTAGATCCGCCACTGCCTAACCCTGACCGTCACATTTAGGATTTGGCAAAACATTTCAGCACATTATTGTCTATTTTTGTTTGTCAACAATTCAATTTATAATTTGGGAGTCTGCAGCAAGGAAAAAGCCAAAATATTCTACAGTAATAACTAAGAATATATATCTAGCTGCATGCAAAAAGGAAATCATAATTTTGTATTCACGAAAAATGGATCAAAATGGATGCATTTTGTGATATGTGCATGGTTCAAAGAAACATGCACTGATAGTATAAGTGTATGGTTACATTTGCACCTTTTATTTTGTGAAGTTCGTAAATTCCACATCGTGCAAAAACTCATAATGAAAGGCATGAATTTGGGAAAAATACCAACTCTCACAAAGAACAAGGTCCTCTTGTTAGGAAATCACACAACTTATGTACACAAAAATAACCTGTAGGCTACAGTAGTCTTGGCTTTATCATTTCCAAACCTAGGATTTACTATGCTGGTATATGATTAGATCTGTTTTGTTGCATGGTGATATTTCCTGTGAGGAAAACATTGTACCTTACTTCTACAAATCGGTCAAATGGCCTAGAGGTCATTTTGACTAATAATTGCAATGCAATCAAGACAAATGAGTCATATGTCAAGTGATGTCAATTTCTTTCGTTTCAAATTTGTACCCGTATAAAAAAAATTAAAGTTAATTTGTGATGTAGCACATCAAAAGGGGGGACTTGCAGGTCAAGTCAATTTTGAGTTCAAAATTTCTGCTTTGAAAGCAATTTTGCAAGCTTTAAAATGACACCTCATTTGCTAAAATTGATGAAGTGAAAAAGCATCCCAAATTGTTATTTTCCTTATTTTTCCTGTCTATTATAATCTATATCTATATCTTGAAAACACTCCTCCCCCTTTTGATATGCTGCATCACATATTTTGAGGTCCTTATATTTGAACATTTTTGTGTTGAAGGTGACAATATGCAATTACAACCTGGGAAGGTGTTGGGTATGGGGTTGCAACTTGATTCATATTTGTCTTAAAATAATGTGAACAAACTGTCCAAAACAGCAGTATGTATCTTTCTTTAAAGACACATTAAAATTAGACCAAAGTTGCCAGCTTGATTGTGACCAAATTACTGTTAATTTTGGTAGTGCAGCAACATTGCAATGTGTCTCCTCCACCAGTGCTTTCTTTGAATATGAAAGAAGAACACTTCACCCATGTGTCAACAATTATTTTAGCGACAACGTTAACTGATACTTTCATGCTTGTTCACTAACTTCACTTCACATGCATTTTGTACAAAAACATAAGCATCATGATTCTAAAATGTGTTATCAATTCTTTGCAGGATTAATATGGCATCCCCGGTGGGGTCACTCCCTGGCAGGGAGGACACATAGGACCGTTACCACAAGTACAAATTACCCCCTTTCGCAGTCGATTTCAAGGACAAATCATGAAATTTTACCCCTTTTTTACTCCAAAACAAGGACAAAATAGTACTCTGAAACACCCCTATTTTTTAGATTCCGAGGACACATTTGCAATTTTGACCCTATTTCAACATTTCAAGGACGAGGCTTTTATGAATGTTTTTTTCAGTAATTAACAGGGCATCACAGAATTCAAGTAGTACCCCTTGCATATAAATCAGAGATACATAGTGATTAGTGGTGGTTGTTGAAATACAAATATTTCTGTGACACCCTATATAAGAACCCCTTTTTTCAATTTCGCGGACATTTGTGCAATAAAACACCCCTATTTTTCCAATTTCACGGACAATTTTGTCCGTGGACAAGCCCTAAAAATGACCCCTTTTTCCGCGATTTTGGTAACGATCGTGCGGTCAGTATTGCAAGTTGAGTGACCCCACCAGGATGGCATCATTGAAAATAAAGGTGGGATGCTGCCATGCTTCCCCCCTGCTTGGAATTTACATGAAGTCTAAGGACTGGGGTAGAATTTTGTAGCACAGTGCAAGAATTGTAATGATTGTTTCCATGAATCATTAGATCTCACCCAATCAATGCTGTTTTAATATATAAAGTTGACGAGGAAATTCACACATTTGTTTATGAGAATCTTTGTGAGAATTGATTCGCTGATTCTCGCTAAAATTCTAGCCCTGTCAGGATCCATGACAAAAGCCTAGATAGATAAGGATATAGTTATACTTTTACTGACTGTATATATTTATTTTCTTGTTTTGACAGGGTGCAGCAATAGCTACCACAGCTTTCAGACAACCTGCTGCAGCACCAGGAGGACCTGGCATGCCCATGCCTCATGCAGGAGGGCACCCCCTGTAAGTTACTATTATGGCATGTCAGAGGGATGCATGATCTAGCATTATTTGCACTCAAATATTGAGACAAACAAAGCTGACACACCTGAGGATTGTATGGATTCTAAAGGAGATAGGGTGCATACCTGCCAAGTGTCCTGATTTTGGCGGGACATCCTGATTTTTGCCCCCCCAAACGTCATAAATCGGGATGTCCTGATTTTCTTTTAAAATTTTTTTTTTTTTTTTTTTTTTTTAATTTTCAAAAAATATTTTTGGCCAAAAATGAAGTTATAGGCCCTAAATTACTTGTTATTGAAGGTTGGAAACCATAGAAATACTGCTACTTTTTTTTTTTATTTCCAATTTTTTTTTACAAAGTTGGATTAAGTTGTACATTTTGATTACTTTTGCTTCTATTGAACAGTCAGGAACACATTGAATTAGTACACATTGTTAGCTGTTCAATAGAAGCAAAAGTAATTAAAATGCACAACTTTATCCAACTTTGTAAAAATAAATTGGCAAATTTTTTTTTTTTTAGTAGCAGTATTTCTCTGGTTTCAACCTTGAATAGCAAGTAATTTAGGGCCTATAACTTGTTTTTTTGGCCAAAAATATTTGTTGGAAATAAAAAAAAAAAAGAGGGGTGGTCAAAATTTGATGAATTATCATTTTTATATGGCGATTATATATATCAATTTCAGCCACGTAGGCCCTGTTATTAGGTAAAAAAATAACTTTGAAGAATGTCTCTCATGTTCAAAAGTATAGGAAACTGAACATTTGAAACCACTTTTTTAGGATGAAGGAAGCATTTTTTCAAAAAAGTCTAAAACAGGTTTTTATGTCAAAAGTGGTCTTTTGGGGTGCTAAATCTGCTAACATTGCCTGGGCTTAGGTACCTACTTTGCATATTTTATGGTATAATTTTGAGAAAACAAGTCAAGATAACAGCCTTGAAGAAGATTGCATGTATAATAGATATTCTTCAAGGCTGTTATCTAGGTTTGTATTCTCAAAAATAACCTTATTTTTAATCCATTTAAATGTAATTTCCCTCAGAAATGGTGTCTCCTGTAGTGTAAAATGTGTAGAAACCCTCTGGCTTCGGGGCTCGCCTCGACTCCCACCAGGGGCCCTTAAGCAAGCCCCTGGTCAGTAGTCATGAGCGCTACACCGGCTGTCATGAGCCTCGCTCCTCTTCGCAAGTGTCCCTATTTCTAGTTTTCAAAAGTTGGCAGGTATGGGGGTGTCATTTCCGCCCCATGTGCATGATTTTCCTTGGGAGGGGGAAAATGCCCAAAACGTTTGTTTTGATATATTGGATTCTGCATAGCGTGCACAGCCATGATATCCCAAGAGAGAGCAAATGAAGTTCAACTCTCATGTGAAAGCAATGTGATAAAGACAAAATCTAACATCAAAATGAAGATAGAATAATATTATATACATAGTCTGTACTTTTACTAGTTTTCTTATAGCACATGTGAAGCTGTTGGAATTGATTGATTGATTTATTTATTTAAAATACATATGTATTTACACAGATGTCCCAACTTACACTCGATTGGAATTGGGCATATTTGTTGTGTTGGATGACAACAGCAATTGTGAGTGTTATATTAGAACCCCACAGTCAAGCCCCCAAGGTACTTTTATTTTAATGATATTTTGTGAAATTCATTTCATTTTTGATATACTTTCAAAGTGATGTTCATTTATGATCATGACATCATATATGATCACCATGGTAACAGATGAGCAATTATGGGTGACTGTTAAAGTGGACATTTTTGCGCCTGTAAATTTTTGCACTTTGCCAATTTTGAACCATTTTAATTATTTCTAAATTTGCGATTCTAAGCTTCCATGAAGTTGAACTATACACAAAAAGAATAATATTCACACATTTTTATTTTGTGATAACTGCTTGGAATGCGAAAAGTGCACAAATAAATGCAGCGCAAAAATTTCCACTTTTACACCATAATGTAAATGTATGTGAGACTGAGAGTTGAGGTTAGCATACATTCTATATACTCTGTTCGGAAATTGCATAACCCAATTTGCTATTCAAGAATTTGACCTAAAATCCTAATTCATAATCACAGCACTGTTTTTATTTTCTTAAATCATTATCAACTTTGGTAAATATTTTGAATAAAGGTGCAAACCTGAATTGTCATATCTCACAATATAGCAGTTGTAAAATTCATGGACATGGGCCAAGTATTCAAAATTATATTTAATATTATTCTTAATTTTAGACCAAAAAAATAAGGTTTGTCTCTCAAACCTGTGTGCATAAGTATGTGAAAGCCAAGTGTCCTCAGCCAAAACATAACCTGTACTTCTTGAGATAGCAAACCATATTCTAAAATTCATTCATATTCTTTTATTTGTTTGTTTACTTATTTGTTCCAGTATCCAACTGGCAACCCTGGTTATCCTACAGCAGCACCAACAGCAGCAATGCCAGCAGCAGCACCAGCAGCAGCGCCAGCAGCAGCACCTGTAAGAAAACCAATGCCAGCAGCTAACCAAGTCCCTACACAACAAATGGCCAAAATGAATATCAGTAGTGGACAGAAGATACATAGGGTAGGTATGCCTCCCTTGTTCACGAAATATGGTCTGGAATCATATTCCATGAATCCGAAGGCTGAATGGAATACGGCACCAGACCAGAGATATTTTCCCATATTTTATGAGAACAAATGGGGGTAACAGTTTTATCCTTTAGCGAACATGAATTCTAATACCATCTGACTTGTTGACAAAGGAATTTAGTTTGATAATCTTACTGAAAAGTAGGCCAATTTCTTCATTGCTTTTAATATTGGGGGTTTGGGTGCAGCCATGATGCATGTGAAGTATGCGCGCCTCTGAGGATATTGGTGTGTTATGTTACACATACGCAAGCATGTAAGGATTACACAGGTAATATAGAAAATACAACCTGTCTGCATCATATCATAAATATTAATGAGGAGTTTGTAGGTGTTTAACCAATGAGATTACAGAATTCATGTCAATTTAAGGATAATACATTATCATGTAGTCAAGTTAGCTCAATCAATAAGGCATTCGACTATGGTGCGAGAGGTTGTGGGTTTGAACCTTGGCGGTGTTTAGTATGCTTTCGTGGAAAAAATTGTTCACTTAAAATTCACCTGGACAAGGAACTTTACTGCTAATTGTCTCATTTTAACCTGTACAGAATTAGGGGAGCTGATCCTGGCTGCAAAGGTCAATTATCTAGGGTGTGCGCTCCTAAGCTGCAAAGTCCCGAAGTTGTTGTTAAATGGTTTATGGAAAGATATGGTGCTGTAGTGGTCAGCAACAACCTGTAAATGTCTCGGTGTTGTGCCATTGTGTAGCATACTATAAATAACTGCGCCTTGTTTTTTTCTTTTTTATTATTATTCCAAGTGAATTATAAAGCAGATACTACACATAAATTCAACATTTGAGAATACACATCACATATTCAAAAAAGATTCACTGTACTATAAAATCACATAGTTTGATGTCAAATTCTTGCTATATGGGCCTGGTCTTATGTCATATTCAAAGCATTCTGTCATGTTTGTCAATTTAGGGAACAGGAACAGTAAGGGACAAGCCAAATTTCAATGGTCAACAAGAAGCAGAAGTTCTACGAAAAGCCATGAAAGGAATTGGTAAGTCTGAACTTACATAACACAATTGGGCCAGGAAACAGAATTCCTTGCCTTGTGCTGGATTACAAGTTGATTGCTTGCAACTGAACAAATTTTAATCTTTACGGTTTCAAGTATCACTGACAATTTTGCGAGCTTGAGGTGTCAACTTGGGAGTTGTTGGCAACTTATATTATAAAATACAAGTCATAAGAAAATAAAACCACTGCGCAAATTTGAGCGTATACAGTACCACACCAGAAGAGTATGTACTATCCTCTAGGGCATTGTTATGCACATTTGAAGCACCGCTGAAGCAATACAACTCAATATTTCAAAACATATTGTTTTGATGTTAAGCCTCAATGTAAGATAGAAATTCGAACTACTTTATGCAGGGTATGGATATGTTTGAAAATATTGGGGAGGGGGACAATAGCAAAACTTGTATTAAAAAACCTATAATAATTATCTGTGGCAAATATTTACATTTTCATTTTCAGGCACAGACGAAAAAGCCATCATCGATGTGATGAGCATGTGTACAAGTGCACAAAGGCAAAAGATTGAAGTTGACTTCAAAACTATGTATGGCAAAGTAAGTGTAGTAATGAATTCAAACATTTTGCCAGGCAAATCCAATGAAAAAAGTAACTCACTACTTAGCTTTCGCTTGATTACAAGTGACTTGGTCCACTGCTTTTCCCGCTAAACGGCTTGTTGACATTTCCCGGAAGTGGTGATGTTTTTGTTTTGAGCAGTGGGTCGATACTGACGATACCCTCGTCAGCGTTGATTGCTTTGACCCCTTCTTTCTAATTTGGATTGCTTCTCTTATTCTTCTGGTGAAAGCGTTTGAATCATCCCTGTCAAGCGTTGTGATCAAGCCGTCAGACCAGACGGCGAAAGCTTAAGTAGTGAGTTACTTTTTTCTTTAGATTTGCCTGGCAAAATGCTTGAATTATTTAATCTACAATCCTACAAAAATGCACCTGTTTACTAAGTGCAGTAATCCTTGCTATTATGCAACAAATGAATGAAAGAAGCCCCTACACCTTAATTACATTTAACATTGGATTTGGCAGCAACAATACATTTTGTATGAAGCAGCTATTTCATTTGACAAACAGTGTAGCCATAATGCAGACCTGCCAGCCGTTCCAATTTAATCGGATTCGTTCCGATTTTTTAGTTTAAAATTTGGAACAGCCCGATTTCCTGAAAACTCAAAATTAAAAATCGCAAAAAAAATTTACCAAATAATGTACGGTTTACATCAAATTTTAATTTTGTGTTATTCTTCATGCTGCATAATGCTGAAATGATATTAGTAATAACTGTCAGATTTCTGTCCATTTTAGGCTGAAATAGCTGCCAGGTAAAGTGAAAGGAAACCCAACTGGCTATTTTGGCTGTATGGAATTCCAATGGGGGACTTCATGTCTGAATATGACATGTCAAAATTGCTCTGTTGATCTGACAAATTTGGTTAATTTGTGTCATTTGAAACGTATAAAAAGAATGTGTACTATCTATTTGTATTACCAATTAAAATTTAGGGTTGGGTGAAAGGAAAATCTGAAATGTAGTACTGGAAAAGTGAAAAGTATTTTTTTTGCATTCCATTTATTTTCACTCTTTCCATGCTCCAATTTTCAACCTTTACAATATTATCGTAAAGCTGATGATTTCTCTGCATTGGTTATAGGTATTGTTTGTGTTGCATATAGTATACAGTGATCCCTGTGTATGGTACACTTTTTCCGCTTGAATACATAACAAAATGAACTTTTGATATCAGGGTGAATGAATACAATATAAACATTGGAATTTGGGAAGTGATAGTGTTGACACAATTATTTCATAAACATTGAAGCTCATATATTTAAATATATCATATTTAATATATTTGGTTTTGGATTTTCATTGAAAAGATCTGAGATTATTATATGTTCCACAACTGTTTGGAGAAACCTTTACAGGTATTATTATCAACTGACTGGTTCACTGACTAACTATGCAGTTAGGAAAAGATCGATTATGCTTAATTTTACGTTACTTATTTTGGACAATGGTCGAGGTTCAATGCTCTTTAACTTTTTCCCAACACTCCAATGTATTATGGAATCAATTGTAACAGATAATGCTCATGAATCTGGGGTAATCTGATATGAAATTGATACTTGGTAAGGCTGAGATTATAAAAGTAAGAGGCTTTTGGTGAGAGAATAATATATGTGACATGATCAAGGGGAATGAGTCACATGTCGGCCCTGGTCGAAAATGAGTTTTACACATGTTTCTAAAGAGGACATTTAGAGCTTTCAGAAACTGAAAACCCCATGTTGATATGACTTTTATTTGTGAAGTTACATCAATTTATCAATCGCTGAAAACAATATAAAACAAAAGAATTTTAACACTTTCTTTGCCAATATCTCAAAATCAATATTAGCGACATCCGACTCATTTCCCTTGATCGTGTCACATATAAACATAGGCTTATTTATGAAAGATGGACTTTTGGACCTTATTTAGTAAGAACTCTGGTGAAAACATAATTTGAAAAACAGCCCAACAGGGCCATGTAGAGTAGTGTATTACTTGTATTAATTGCTTTGTTATTTTAAAACAAGTAATGAAAGCAGTGGTGAATGGATGTTGCCATTCAAGTTGGAAAAAATGGACTTTGGGTGACGGATCCAATACAGGTTTTTTTAATAATAGAGTATGGATTTATCAAAATATGGAGCCTGGGGGATAGCGATGCTGAGAAAAAGGCCCTTATTAACAGCCCAACATATATGTCACCTCCAATATTGAAGTGATCCCCCCCAGGACCACAGCTGCCAGATAAAAAATATCAGCATTATCCAAACTTTATGAAGTGTACTTTTCTGATGTTCTCTTTTTTATTGTTCTCATTTGTCACAATTTATTTCAGGATTTGATTAAAAATCTGAAAGGTGAGCTGAAAGGCAAATTAGAAGGAGTTGTATTAGATTTAATGAGGACACCTGCACAGTTTGATGCTAAGGAACTAAGGAAAGCCATGAAGGTAGGTCTACTACAGGCATGAGAATTTTCAGGCTTTTGCCTGATTTTAGGATGTTTTGTTGTCCAAATTTACACATTTTCGGCCTGTTTTGGGCCTTTTAAGGCCACATTCATGTGCATTGTAGTGCCTGCTACTAGATGCAATGGGCTATTCTATTTGAAATACATACACCTTGAAAGTAACACATGACCTTAGTCTTCCACACAGGAAGTGTGAATTTCAAATGGGGTTACCATGAATGGGTGGCCCCATTTGAAATCTACACCCCCTGTGTGGGAGATTAAGGTCATGTTCTTTCTTAGAGGGTGTGTGGATTTCAAGTGGAATAACACGAGTAACAACATTTTTAGGCCTATCTTATTGGCCTATCTTATGTCATGCAAAAAAATTTAAAACAAGATGTGTAGTGTACACAACAAGTAATGTATTGTATCCATGCAACAATTGCCAACAAATATTGGGCTATTCCAATTGAAATCTTTACACCCCATATGGCAGACATGACCTTAATCTCCTACACAGGGGGTGTAGATTTCAAATAGAGTTGTCCATTCAGGTAACACCATTTGGAATTCACACTCCCTGTGTGGAAGAGTAAGATCATACCGCTCATTCTACAAAATCCGGTGCCAATAGCCTTTTTTCCATTCTTTGGTCCACAAACACTTTGTCGAGCATTTAGGGCATCAAATATGTTGTTTTTCTGGTAGAACTCAACGAGATCTACACAGACATATATAGTTTTCCATACTTTAAATGCTTTCTTCAGCCTGATTAACCCTTGCAAAGGCTCAAAAATCGCTCAAAATGCGTTTCCACTGCTCAAGTGTCACATCTAACCCTGAATATTTTCTTTGAATAAATGCGATTTCTTTACATATTTGTTGTTTTTTAATTAGATAATGCACCATCATATTGTTTATCAACATTATTTTTTAGTGATTAAAACGTCTTTGTGTAATTCTAAAATAAATTGGACTTTCCACCAAAACGCTGTGAGCTACGTTACCCCTTTTTAACACACGTTATTGGAAAGAAGTAAAACAGAGGTATCAATGTAATTTGCGGTTTTTGAAAGGAAACACTCGTAAGTTTTTAAAAATCACAGTAAAAATCGTGATGCTGTAGCATTTTGGCATAGAAATGTTGTAAACATTGAAATTTCGACCGACCATGTTAAGATTGGTGAGCTACGTTACCAGGATTCTGTAGTATGCACTTGTATTAGATGTACTTCCTAATAATATGTGAAAGCTACCAGTGGTCGAACCCCATTTATATTATAATTAACCGACATAACGTTCTAACGTTCGCAAATCACATTAAAAACATTAAAACCAGTGAACTACGTTACTGTGAGCTACGTTACACACTCATTTACGCATCTTCAAAACTTCTATGAAATGGTGAAATCTGTTTTACATTTCACTCAAGTGATCTTTAGATTGCTTTTTATGACCTTGGATTGAGTAAAACCAGCCCATTTTGTAGTCGGTAACGTAGCTCACATTACATTGAGTTTTAGTGTTAAAAAACATCATGACTTCCTGAAAGAAAAATATGCAAGTGGTGTTGGCAATTTTTTACATCTGAAAGTAGTGATACATTTACTCTTAATAAACAAAAAAGCAGGTATTTTTGAACAACTTTTATTTTTTCAATTTTTTTAGTGGATTGGCACCGGATTTTGTAGAATTAGCGATATAGGGGTATATGGATTTCAACTGGAATATTCCATTTATGCAAATGAGGCAAATAATGAATTTAGCATCCAATTAAGGGCTCGGTCACCCGTCCTTACACAATTTTTTTTTGGTGGGACCTAGGAGCACATCAGACACACCAAATTTGAATATGAGGAATGTCCTGATGATATCAAATAATTTTGTTTTGTTGAAATTCACGATATAATTCAAGTTTTATGGCAAATTACTAAAAATTGACATTTTTGGCTTTTAATAGTCCTCAAAGTAAACTAGGTCAACTTTGTCAATCAAATGCTATCTACTTGGAGTGTATAGCTGGGATGAAAATTTTGACCTTTCGTATTGAAGATATACATGAAGTTTCCCAAAAGACCTACACATTTTAGGTCTGAGTTAATTTAAACACATTTTCATTTTTGTACAATTTGGGATTTGGCCCAATGATTTTGTCATAGTAGGGACAAGTTGTTACAGAGTCATTGCACATTTTCATCACTCAGGCATATTTGTTTTATGACATTTTGTTACAAGTTGATGACATTTTGTTACAATTTAATGACATTTTGTTACCTTTTCCTCCAGGGTCTCGGAACAGATGAGGCTGTCCTAATAGAGATTTTATGCACAAGAACAAACCAAGAAATTAAAGCCATTGTTGAAGCTTACAAAAAAGGTGAGGTGATCATATTGAATGAGTATAATTTGTTCATTGATTGCACAAAGGTCATAAGTGCATTGTTATTATTACACACTTACAACCTTTGGATGTGTTTCATTGATAAACATGGCAACTCCTTTAACCAATCGTAAGTCCAAATCCATTGTTCGGAGCGTGAGTGCATGATTGTTGGTAAAATGTTGTTCTTTCATAATTTATAAATTTATCTTGGTTTAATAGCGGCGAGTGGTCAATCACAAACCCGAGGGCTTCATGGCGAGCTGTTAATCGCCCCCGTTTAATTTGTCGCAGGGAGTGATTGTTAGTACCGGTATCTGTGACAAAACCTACTACAAAACACTAAAACAATTGACAAAAGTGTTTTACAAGCATCGTATAATACTTTGTTAAATAGAACACACTTATATCTATAATATGTTAAAGAAATCTTAAATTCAGAGGTTAAAATGAGAGACACTCCTTGCACATCATACATAAGCCTAACATGATACTATGTGATATTAACACTGCGCTACGCATGGTTTTGTTGGCTTGCCCAGCGAAACACCTGTGGTTACCAGTCGCCGACCTAGTGCTTGGCACACAAAGGGTCTCGTGTTCAAATCCTCACCAAAACCAGCTGCTAAGTTCCCAAATTTGGTACAATTGTGCACTTAGTGATAACAGCATGAGAGTTTCCACACATGAAATATGTGGTCCAGAGTATATTTTAAGATGTGGAGGCATTTTGGATTTGACCACTAGTGACCACTAGAGGTCAAGAAGGGTCACACAGGGGTAACAATTTGAAAGTGCTCCAATCTTTTTGAGATTTACACCAAATTTGTCAGGTGCATTACATAGTGACGGATGTCAAACCCAGGGTGTTTTACAAAGTGACGGATGCCAATAGCAAGTTTATCAAGAAATGGACATCAGGAAAAGGTTGAGTAGGTGAATTTATTAGACATTGATTATAAACTTGCCATTAATGTTCAGCAATTTATGTGTCTATTAAAAGTAGACAGTTAAAGTTATTTTCAAAACGGTAAAATGTTGTACGTATCACATATGTAATATATTGCCAAAGTTATCCATCAGTATGGATTTCACAATTTTTGTGAAATCTCAACATCATCACTGTGGATTTTGTGCAGATCCGTCAGTATGTAATACACTCGACGATTTTATTAGCTTTGCGTTTTACATATGTGATACATATTGTATTCAAACAAAGTGCTTCTATTTTTCTTTCTTTGATATTCAGAATTCAGCAGAAATCTAGAAAAGGATGTTGTCTCAGAAACATCCGGTCACTTCCGTCGGTTACTTGTCTCCATGGTACAAGGAGCCAGAGCAGAAGATCCTAGAGTAGACAGGGCTAAGGCCAAGGCTGATGCAAAGGTAAGTGTTATACACCTGTAACAAGGAGCAAGAGCAGAAGATCCTAGAGTAGACAGAGCTAAGGCCAAGGCTGATGCAAAGGTAAGTGTTATAGACCTGTAACAAGGAGCAAGAGCAGAAGATCCTAGAGTAGACAGAGCTAAGGCCAAGGCTGATGCAAAGGTAAGTGTTATACACCTGTAACAAGGAGCAAGAGCAGAAGATCCTAGAGTAGACAGAGCTAAGGCCAAGGCTGATGCAAAGGTAAGTGTTATAGACCTGTAACAAGGAGCAAGAGCAGAAGATCCTAGAGTAGACAGAGCTAAGGCCAAGGCTGATGCAAAGGTAAGTGTTATAGACCTGTAACAAGGAGCAAGAGCAGAAGATCCTAGAGTAGACAGAGCTAAGGCCAAGGCTGATGCAAAGGTAAGTGTTATAGACCTGTAACAAGGAGCAAGAGCAGAAGATCCTAGAGTAGACAGAGCTAAGGCCAAGGCTGATGCAAAGGTAAGTGTTATAGACCTGTAACAAGGAGCAAGAGCAGAAGATCTTAGAGTAGACAGAGCTAAGGCCAAGGCCGATGCAAAGGTAAGTGTTATAGACCTGTAACAAGGATCAAGAGCAGAAGATCCTAGAGTAGACAGAGCTAAGGCCAAGGCTGATGCAAAGGTAAGTGTTATACACCTGTAACAAGGAGCAAGAGCAGAAGATCCTAGAGTAGACAGAGCTAAGGCCAAGGCTGATGCAAAGGTAAGTGTTATAGACCTGTAACAAGGAGCAAGAGCAGAAGATCCTAGAGTAGACAGAGCTAAGGCCAAGGCTGATGCAAAGGTAAGTGTTATAGACCTGTAACAAGGAGCAAGAGCAGAAGATCCTAGAGTAGACAGAGCTAAGGCCAAGGCCGATGCAAAGGTAAGTGTTATAGACCTGTAACAAGGATCAAGAGCAGAAGATCCTAGAGTAGACAGAGCTAAGGCCAAGGCCGATGCAAAGGTAAGTGTTATAGACCTGTAACAAGGAGCAAGAGCAGAAGATCCTAGAGTAGACAGAGCTAAGGCCAAGGCTGATGCAAAGGTAAGTGTCATACACCTGTAACAAGGAGCAAGAGCAGAAGATCCTAGAGTAGACAGAGCTAAGGCCAAGGCCGATGCAAAGGTAAGTGTTATAGACCTGTAACAAGGATCAAGAGCAGAAGATCCTAGAGTAGACAGAGCTAAGGCCAAGGCCGATGCAAAGGTAAGTGTTATAGACCTGTAACAAGGAGCAAGAGCAGAAGATCCTAGAGTAGACAGAGCTAAGGCCAAGGCTGATGCAAAGGTAAGTGTTATAGACCTGTAACAAGGAGCAAGAGCAGAAGATCCTAGAGTAGACAGAGCTAAGGCCAAGGCTGATGCAAAGGTAAGTGTTATAGACCTGTAACAAGGAGCAAGAGCAGAGGATCCTAGAGTAGACAGAGCTAAGGCCAAGGCTGATGCAAAGGTAAGCGTTATAGACCTGTAACAAGGAGCAAGAGCAGAGGATCCTAGAGTAGACAGAGCTAAGGCCAAGGCTGATGCAAAGGTAAGTGTTATAGACCTGTAACAAGGAGCAAGAGCAGAAGATCCTAGAGTAGACAGAGCTAAGGCCAAGGCTGATGCAAAGGTAAGTGTTATAGACCTGTAACAAGGAGCAAGAGCAGAGGATCCTAGAGTAGACAGAGCTAAGGCCAAGGCTGATGCAAAGGTAAGTGTTATAGACCTGTAACAAGGAGCAAGAGCAGAAGATCCTAGAGTAGACAGAGCTAAGGCCAAGGCTGATGCAAAGGTAAGTGTTATAGACCTGTAACAAGGAGCAAGAGCAGAGGATCCTAGAGTAGACAGAGCTAAGGCCAAGGCTGATGCAAAGGTAAGTGTTATAGACCTGTAACAAGGAGCAAGAGCAGAAGATCCTAGAGTAGACAGAGCTAAGGCCAAGGCTGATGCAAAGGTAAGTGTTATAGACCTGTAACAAGGAGCAAGAGCAGAAGATCCTAGAGTAGACAGAGCTAAGGCCAAGGCTGATGCAAAGGTAAGTGTTATAGACCTGTAACAAGGAGCAAGAGCAGAAGATCCTAGAGTAGACAGAGCTAAGGCCAAGGCTGATGCAAAGGTAAGTGTTATAGACCTGTAACAAGGAGCAAGAGCAGAAGATCCTAGAGTAGACAGAGCTAAGGCCAAGGCTGATGCAATGGTAAGTGTTATACACCTGTAACAAGGAGCAAGAGCAGAAGATCCTAGAGTAGACAGAGCTAAGGCCAAGGCTGATGCAAAGGTAAGTGTTATAGACCTGTAACAAGGAGCAAGAGCAGAAGATCCTAGAGTAGACAGAGCTAAGGCCAAGGCTGATGCAAAGGTAAGTGTTATAGACCTGTAACAAGGAGCAAGAGCAGAAGATCCTAGAGTAGACAGAGCTAAGGCCAAGGCTGATGCAAAGGTAAGTGTTATAGACCTGTAACAAGGAGCAAGAGCAGAAGATCCTAGAGTAGACAGAGCTAAGGCCAAGGCTGATGCAAAGGTAAGTGTTATACACCTGTAACAAGGAGCAAGAGCAGAAGATCCTAGAGTAGACAGAGCTAAGGCCAAGGCTGATGCAAAGGTAAGTGTTATAGACCTGTAACAAGGAGCAAGAGCAGAAGATCCTAGAGTAGACAGAGCTAAGGCCAAGGCCGATGCAAAGGTAAGTGTTATAGACCTGTAACAAGGAGCAAGAGCAGAAGATCCTAGAGTAGACAGGGCTAAGGCCAAGGCTGATGCAAAGGTAAGTGTTATAGACCTGTAACAAGGAGCCAGAGCAGAAGATCCTAGAGTAGACAGAGCTAAGGCCAAGGCTGATGCAAAGGTAAGTGTTATAGACCTGTAACAAGGAGCAAGAGCAGAAGATCCTAGAGTAGACAGAGCTAAGGCCAAGGCTGATGCAAAGGTAAGTGTTATAGACCTGTAACAAGGAGCAAGAGCAGAAGATCCTAGAGTAGACAGAGCTAAGGCCAAGGCTGATGCAAAGGTAAGTGTTATAGACCTGTAACAAGGAGCAAGAGCAGAAGATCCTAGAGTAGACAGAGCTAAGGCCAAGGCTGATGCAAAGGTAAGTGTTATAGACCTGTAACAAGGAGCAAGAGCAGAAGCTCCTAGAGTAGACAGAGCTAAGGCCAAGGCTGATGCAAAGGTAAGTGTTATACACCTGTAATATCATCATACATAAATGGGAACTCTGCTGTGCGTTGTACACATCACTTAAGGGGGTATTACACCCCTGTGGTAAATTTGTGACTATTTTTGCATTTTTCTCAAAAAATAATAACACACTGGAAACAAAAGTTATGTACATCATTGGGGCAGGGAATCCAAATTATTACACTGAAATTTCAGTGACTCAAGACAAGCGGTTCAGTATATATGATAGAAAATGGGGTACATCCTAATGGTACCTTATTTCTTATCATAAATAACAAACCGCTTGTCTTGGGTCACTGAAATTCCAGTGTAGTAATTAGATTCCTTGCCCCTATAATATACGTAACTTTTGTTACCACTGTGTTATTAGTTTTTGAGAAAAATGTAAAAATAGACACAACTTTATCGAGGGGTGTAGTACCCCCTTAAGCGACTACAATAATGTCAAGAAAGATATCTTGCACTTCCCACAATGCATTTCTTCCCTGTACTGATTTGCTATTCAATGCAACATTAGTGGTTGATAGTGACGAGAAATACCTCAATTGCAAGATCTGGAAGAACTCTCATAATTGAGGTATTTATTGACCCTACAAGTTTCAAATGAATCTGTGTGTTTCTGCTGTACTTGTGCTTGTAACTTAATTGCCTAAACTTTTTTTCAGGCATTATATGATGCCGGAGAGAAGAAACTTGGCACAGATGAATCCACATTCAACATGATCATGTCATCAAGGAGCTTCCCACAACTCAATGCCACCTTTGAGGAGTACAGTAACCTGTGTAAATATAGCATTGAACAGAGTATAAAGAGAGAAATGTCAGGAGATCTAGAAAAAGGAATGCTCACAATAGGTATGTATTATGTGTAGTGCTAAGTGCACATGCTATTTGTTTGTTTTTTTCACTAGTAAGCTGAATTTATACTCAGCATGCTCAGTGTTATACATTTACAGATCGCCAAGCCCATCGATCGATTCAAATCGCTGAGGCAAAAACGATGTCGCTTTTGCAAGTTGAAAAAAGCTCAACTTCCCAGTGATATCGCTTTACACGTAAACGTGTCAACTAATCGTATACAACCATCAGGATGTATTATTTTGCTAATTAATTTACCTTTCTCGATTATTAACTTTTGGTGATGAAATCATTCAAAACAATAATTATTGACAGCAACTGCTGTTTAAAAAAAAATGTATTTTGTTGCATTTAGAATATTTTAATTGTCGTCTGCAATCGCTATCGCCATGATAATTATAAATGCAAAAGCGACAGGTGATGCATCGCAAAATTCTGCGATTGCCAATCGCTTTCGAAAAGCGGTACATCACAATCGCTCGGCGATCGAGTATAAATTCAGCTTTAGGCCCTATTTAGTAGGGCCATGTCAGGGTTTCTGTAACGCACAAATAGTGTGTATATACTCGTGTTCACACACTTTGTGTACCCCTTTAAATTCAAGTCCAAAGTGCAACACGTACAAAATCTAAAAACATACACATTTAAATATTTCATGATTCAATATAGAAATACCCGATATTTTGACCTGAGAGGGTCTACATCTGCCTTGAATGTCGCCAAAGAGAAGAATTGCTAAAGGGGATAAGTGGTGAAGACAATTTTTGATATCTATGACCCCCCACTTTTTATGTTCTTGAGCGTCTTGGCATAAAAATTGTGGGACAGCAATTCAGTGAAATGAGACACATGTTATTAAAAAGGTCTTCCAAAATTACCCCATGGGCAATGTTTTATACCCCTTCAGAGGAAAAATTCACAATTAAAAGGGTACACACAAATTGATTATATCCCTTCAGCAAAACGCTTAAGAAAAACCCTGCCCCATGTCAATGGAGAAAAAACAGTTACTTTTGCAATATAGCATAAACCTTTCAATAATTGCTCTTGTAAGTAATTACACTTTGTAGATAATAATTAACATTGTGTGTCCTTTTGTATTTTTTCAGTTTCCTGTGTACGGAACACACCCAAATACTTTGCTGAAAAATTATACAAATCAATGAAGGTGAGTTTTGCCATCCCAATTCCTAAAAGCCAATATAAGCATCGTTAGGATGATAAATACTCAAATGGTAGTAGTTGATCCTAAAAATATCAAACAGTAATTAACCAATCAGTTGTCTAGAATTTATGTATGAGTGATATAAATTTGCTTTCTCTGTGAGTGCTGCTGTGGTGAACATCATGACTAAACAGGGGTTTAGTACACAACTGTATGGCTCACTCTCCATGTCACTGACAATGGTTTACAGCCTCTCATAGCACTCTCATCATACATTAGGCTATTCCAGTTAAAATCCATACCCCCGGTATAGAAGACATGACCTTAATCTCCCACACAAGGGGTGTAGATTTTAAATAGAATCACCCATTCAGGTAACCCCATTTGAAATTCACATTTCGTGTTTGGATGATAAAAGTCATGTCTTCCATAGGGAGTGTATGGATTTCAACTGGAATAGCCCATTTTGGAGCAGAAGACCTGAATGGGTGACTCCATTTGAAATTCTCACTCACTGTGTGGAAGATTAAGGTCATATCTTTCATAGGAGGTGTATGGATTTTGTATGGAATAGTCCATTTATCCAAATCTATATGCACCGTGGAGAAGGCAGAAGTCTGAATTATGTACTCTACAGATGTCACCATTTAAATTCAGACTTACCCTTCCCAGCAAGTCGCCACAGCTATACTTTGATCAGCAGGTAATCGGCAGGAATTGTTAGGCTTTTACCACTACACCAAAAAGTAGACCCATGCTAAGAGTTAAAGGAGTATTTCGTGATCCTAGCATCCTCTTTTTATGACATTTTTCAGTACATATCCACGAAAAAAGCCTATTCCCAAAATTTCAGTTGATTCCGAATTTCCGTTTGTGAGTTATGCATGATTATCTGTATTACACAGCTCCATAGACAATACGTTGTAATTTCGTTCTGGTGCACCAGAACGAAATTCAAATTTCGCGATATCTTTGCTGAACAAATTAATCTGCAAGAAATATTTAGTACATAAACATTATGTAGCCAGAGTATTCCAGTGATATAAAAATCTCAACTTTTTTTGAGAAAAGTGGGGGGATGAGGCTGTGGATCACGAAATGCCCTTTTAAGTTGACCTGTCTGGTTTACATTGGCGTATCAAAGAAAGTAGATGATAAAGTATAGGACTTGAATTAATAATTTGGGATGTTTCTGGCAAGATGTCTGAAGACAATTCTCGAAATAAAATATATTGATATTCATCCGCGATGTTATAAGGCCCGCCGATTACGAGCTGATCAAACTAGCTAGAAATTAACCTGAGGCCTTATGCACTAGAGGCAAGTACACTCAGCATGCGCTCCCTCAGAGCAAACAGCGCCTGTTAAACTGTTTATTATATTTTTCTGCAGGGTCTTGGCACTGATGATGACACATTAGTACGTATAGTAGTATCTCGATGTGAGATAGATATGGTAGAGATCAAGCAGGAATTCCACAGGCAATACAACCAGACTCTGGGAAAATTTATAGCGGTGAGTTTGAATTACTTGTTTAGGACTTAATATTTGTGTATTCATAAATAAAATGCAAAAGTGTTAGACATATTTTGCATGTTAGGGTGTGATGTAGTCCAGATGTAGGTTGCTCTGACTGTTTGGACATTGATTTAACGTCAGAGAAGACATACACTTGTAAATTCAAGGTATATGTGCTACCCACACTAGCAACAGCACTTTTTCTAGATGTTTTTTCTGACTTAACTGAAGAAGAAAACCAGAATGGTAAAATAGTACATACATGTAGTCTAAATTGTCACACAAATGCTATTTGGCACATTTTCAGTCTTTCGTTATTACAAAATGACAAAAAAATGTTCACAATACGCAGTGCAGGAGTGATATGGGACATAACAGATGGCAAGTTTTGGCAAAATCCAAAGTTGGTGTAGCCCAGAAAAACATCCAAACTATGTGGAATTTTTTTAATACACGCAATCCTGTAGCCTAGTAGGCACTAGCATGGTATGCACTATGCTGCAGGAACTAAGCTATATATGGTTTGCTACAAACACCATGTACATGTGTCTGTATGCTCTGCACGAACTTAATTGTGGGATTTGATATGCGCCCAGTGAAATATGCATGTACAGGGTGTCCCAGAAAAAATTACCGAGTGAATAAAATTGACTGTAATTCGAGAAATAGACATCAGAATCACAACATTCAAAATGTAGCGCATAGCCTATTTTGTTGTGCATCACATACGAAAATTTTGTTTGATTCAGTTGACTGGTTCCGAAGAAATGAACGATTGTATAATGCGTGCATCAATGCAGTTCATTCCAAGTTTGAGCAACAGGAGCTTTGCACATCAATTTCTTCCGAAAACATTAATGTGTGTGAGAAATTTTTAAGCCAGCTGGAATTCTTTATGTAGTAATTCTTTATGCAACATTTAAATCAACATTAACGAAAAAAGATATTTACAAATAGCGAGCATCATCTTACATGCAAGCTTTCACTTTCAATATCGTGCAGGTTTTCAAATTTGAACAAAACCTAATTAAATGTTTTTCAAGAAATAGGTTGTTTAAAAAGAACAAAAAGGATATCATAGAACAAAATATGAAGTCCGTTGACAGTTTAACCATTAGTGCTACGCATTGTGTTGAATGATCTTTCTTTCAAACTTGGAATGAAGTGAATTGGCACATGCGTTATGTAATCGCTCATTTCTTCGCAATCAGTCAACCGATTCCAATAAAATTGGCATATAAGATGCAGAATAAGATGGTCTATACGCTGATGTTTAGATTTTTGGATTTTGATGTCCATTTTTCGACTTACGTCCAAATTCATTTGCCCGGTAATTTTTTCTGAGACACCCTGTATGTCACTACCAAACTTGAGGTGAACCAAAGATTAGTTGTGATGATGACCCAATGATAGGAGTTATACAAGATGCTCAACATGATTCAGCTATATTTACAAGACAACATTGTAAAAAAATAACCAAAGTATGTGTAATGGAGTTATGCACAAAGTGGAGCCTTGCACAAATCCATTAAGGGCTTAAGTGAGCCCTGCTGCCTTGGCTGTTTTACAAATTTCAAAAGAGATTAATTTGAGGAAGGTAAATAACTTACAGTAAACAAATGTAAATAAGGCGACGAAAAAAAGAAACCCTGTTCTACGGGCGGACGGATCTTTCACATAGGGTCGGTCGATTCGGCCTTTTTATTTATTTATTTTTTTTTTTTGGAAATGACCCCAAAAAATCTCCAAAATCTGTAAATAATTTGCAATTTGAAAAAATACAAAAACAAAAATTTGTTCCTGAAATTTCTGAAATTTGGGTCGGCATTCATTTGTACAGGAAAATATTTTTTCCCAATTTTGTTCATAATCTGGGTCGGTCGGAACAGGGTTTTCTTTTTTCGTCGCCTAAACACAAGAATTTTGGACTCTTTACAAAGTAAGATAGTTAATGCAATGCAAGACTAGTATAAATGTGAGAAGGGGACCACACTAATAAGCAGGTGAATGAGATAGGGTTTTCCCCTGTTTTACTATATAAATGCAACCAGAAAAACACTATTGAAACACAATTGAAACCAGTTGAATGAATTGAACCAGTAAAATCAATTAAAACTTTGTTCAACAGAATATTAGACCTGGGAAATAATAAACTACTCCCAATTCCAGAAAAATACAGCACTAATTTTTTTTGGATAAAAAATATCCTGTTTTACCAAATAAAACATGGCATCATTTTGCTAGTTCTAAATGTCAGTCCAAGTCAAATTTCGATAGTTATTCACTTTGTGGGTAAATGAGCCAAATGATTGCTTACAATTGCAGTCACTTAGCATTCAAAATTTGCAGTATGGGCTATGAGTTTGCTCATAAATTTAAGTATTTATATTAATTTTGATAATTGGATATAAAAGATATCAGACAATTTGCTTTCCAAAAATTAAAATGCATAACCTAAAATGAGTCTTTGGACTTGATTGGCACAGCATACGAAAACCATGTTTTTGGCCCTTATTTCCATTAAAATTTGACTTTTATTGCTAGTTAGAAATAAGTAAAGGATTAGGATTTAGCTATGTATCATTTGACAAAACAAGATAATATCTTTGTAATCTTAAAAAAATATTGCTGTAATTTTGTGGGATCAGGAGTAGAGGAGAGACATTAATGCAAAGTATAGGGGTATCTACGTTTACACGTTTCATGTTTAACCGACCGTAAAATGCACTATCCGTTTAGGAAAATCACTAACCGTTTAAACATAATAATAAGTTTTCGGCGAATTTAGAGAACCACTTGACCTACCAGATTGTCTGTAATAAATGCCCGAGGCGTTGCATTTTTCCAAAGGGGCGTTTTATTGAAATAAATTGAAAAAAGTAAAAATAACTTTAAAATGGGGTTAAATTTCCCAATGGTGCTCCTGTAGACAGGAGGGATTTACAAGTACCTAATAATCGCGGAAAACTTTTTTTTAAAGATTTTTTTTACCAGGTTAACCGACCGGATTGTGGTCCGTTTAAACGGCTAGACAAATAACCATTAATTTACACCCCTAATGCAAACTACTCATCTTATTTGTCTTTGTTTTTTTTTGATACAGGGTGATACATCAGGTGATTACAAGAAAATTCTGTTGGCCTTGGTTGGAGGAGAGAAATAACTAACTCACAATGACTTCCTAGCTATGATAGTGTTACATATCAATTATATTGCCTGCACATCTACTGCTTAGCTGTACCTGTACTGAGTGTACTCTTTCTTGCCTGAAGTATATCATCAATACTCACACACACATACATTGGCTTTTAATATAGAACCAATTTGTGAAAAATTACATCGATGTTGACTGCTTGAATACTGCATGTGTCTACGATGGCAGAAGCTCTTAATTGTTAATAAAGAGAGATAACAAAGATTGTAGCAAGGTACCAGTGCCCTAGTAGTGAAATTTTACATGAAGGCGGTCATTTTGGCAGCTATTTCATATGAAAGTGACTCCCGGTAATTAGCCAGTAAGCAGAGTTTCCAAGTTCCCTGCATTCTTCCAGTTCCTCTGTATGGCACATAAAATACTGGATGTCGATTTTTAAACAAACGTGCATCTGGTTATTTTGCATTAAGTATGTCTATTACTCTAAGAACATCAACTTTGAAGCACATTAATTGCAAAGACTGCCAAGGAGGACTTTGCATGGGTCAACAGTTGGGCTTAGCACTGGTCCTACAGATGATACAACGTTGAGTCTGCATCAACTTCAGCTAGTCTTGCTCTATTTGGCAGACCATACAAAGGCCATTTGTTGATGATGTGATCAGCATAGGCAATGGAGTGTCACTAGTGAGGTCAAAGCTCAAACATTTTTATGTTGGATCACTGTTGTACCTGTGTAAGGGAGTTGATGTGGGCTGTACTTCAAGCCACATCAAGGCATATGAAAGTCGCTGCTTTCCTTGTGCTGAGGATTATTTAATGCAACACAGTGCATGTTTCAAGTTCACAGTCCTTGGAGAATGGATGATGCATGCATTGTGGTATTCTTCAAGCCACCTCAAGGCTTGATGGCTTAGTGAGAGTTGCTGCTTTCCTTGTGCTCAGGATTATTTAACACAACACAGTGCATGTTTCAAGTTGACAGTCCTTGGAGAATGGATGATGCATGCGATGTGGTATTTGTTCTGGTATGAAACCAAACTTGTGTATCAACTCAAACAAAAATAGTTCATACTTCAAGCAAGATGGATATTACTTTACCTGTTCTTTCTTAAATGTTATTTTATTACGAAAAGAATGGTTTATAAGGCTATTAATGCAATTAGATAATACTGATCTCGCTGCTTATTCATTTGGTATACATGTATGTATAATTTATTATAGCATGAATATGATTTACAGCATGATCTGTTAGCTTATGCATTTATTAAGGACTATGGTTGTTAAGAAAAGGCCTATTGATTGTGATAAGTTGCAAGTTGTGTGAGTGCAAAAACATATTATTAAGGTTAGCAACTATTTTAACCTGTTGCGATTTGGTAGTTTACAGCATCTTGCGAATGGTAGTGAGCTTGGGAAAAAATTGCATTGGTCATGTCATAGCGAGTGAGTAGAAGAATTTAAATATCACAGATATACTTTGTAGGTCCTGTGGTTCTTGAGTTCTGTTGTAAAGAGGACTGAAACAACAACACTTTTGTAAAATGTACATAACTCTTTAAACACAATAAATCAAGCAAGTGTTTAAAGTATATAATTTGTAGAATGAACTTTTGCAAAACATCAAAGTGTTATTTTTCAATAATATATTGCTTTAGACAATGAAAATCAATTTTTTTTTGGTTGCTTCGACCAACAAAAGATCGCGTCACCTTAAGTGAAATAGAATTGAAAAGTTGCTACATGTAAAAAATAATTAGTTCTATATGCATTGTGCAGCACAGCCAACATAGTGATTATTAGATATTGGTTTTCCCTGTTGCATTTGTGTTGACCAATTCCCCATCCCAAGTTACTCCTTTTAACAAGTACTAGGACTCTTTGGATTTCATTGGTTAATACATAAAGAGCAATTTATGCATTTACTAGGACTCTTTGGATTCCATTGGTTAATATATGAAGCAGCTATGCATGAAGTTGGTTCCTTGTAATAATACAAACGGGAGCTATTGCTAGTCTGTACACATGTTTTTGCATTCACACGGTGATGTAATTACACAGCAATGCAACAATAGAATCCTTAAATCGTACATTTTTTGTTAGCATATTTAATGGTTTACAATTTGACAACTTTTGAGCAATGTGATGCCATGCTATAGTTTGATCAGCTCGTAATCGGCTTGACAATTCGCCAGAAGCATTACAAATTATCATTTAAGTCCTAGTCCATTTAAGGGTTGTGGTCAAAACCTAACAATTCCCGCCGATTACAAGCTGATCATACTATAGGTGTATCATGGTCATATTAATATCAATTATGATTGTCACTTGTTGATCAATATTGTGCTTAATATAGTAAGTCTACTGTATTTTTACTTTTACTAAATATTGCCAGGAATCATATAGTTATTGGTAATTTGGGTGCTATCTAACAGTTGTATAGAGTTTTGTTTTTCACAATTTCTTTTTGATAAGAGCTTTTTTCAATGTTTTTTTGATCATGCAATTTGAAATTTTTAATATGTGATGTGATCAAGCAAAATCAGTTGGAAGTCAGAAATTTTGATTTTCAGATATAGCCAAACAAAGTGAAATAATTTCTTTTGTTGCCTATTGTTTTGGAAACACTTCCAACTGTTCATATCTTTGGAACTAAATGTTCAATTTCAATGGGGTTTCTGTAAAATGTAGCTTTACAAATGATTAATGCAATCATAGACAACTGAAAATTAAACATGCCAACTTGAGACTGATTTTGCTTGATCACACCACATTCCAATAACCTACACAAGCATGTACATGTATAAATACTTTTCAGCCTCAAGCTGGTGACAAGCTTGTGATTGGTTTGTCACAAGCATGCAATTAGCATAAATCACAAACTCATAAATAAGCATGTTCTATGTTTGTTTGTAATTTTTATGACAGTAATTCAGTAAATAGCCTATTTTTAGTGTGAATTTTAATTGATTCACATGAGCAAGTAGAATGTCACTTCCGTGGAATTTCCGTGGCTCATCTAAGCATCACTTCTACAGCACTTCAGTAAATAACCTACTTATTAATTCAGGCATTGAGAATTTTCAGTTTAAAAACTGAATTCAGTGTTTTTTTAGGCAAAATATCCGCAACTTTATTTAATTTCAGCCTGTTTTCGGTACTTTTTGCCCAATTTCACACGCATTTTCAGTGTTTTTTTTTGTAGGAAAGTGCAGTCTTATGCCTGATTACTTATTGGATGCATACCAGAATACGATGAAGCATGAAATGTGTGACACGATCAAGGGAAATGAGTCGGATGTCGCTAATATTGATTTTGAGATATTGGCAAAGAAAGTGTTAAAATTCTTTTGTTTTATGTTGTTTTCAGCGATTGATAAATTGACATAATTTCACAAAGAAAAGTCATATCAACATGGGGTTTTCAGTTTCTGAAAGCTCTAAATGTCCTCTTTAGAAACATGTGTAAAACTCATTTTCAACCAGGGCCGACATGTGACTCATTCCCCTTGATCATGTCACAGTTCTTCAGTGGATTCTTGACATTTTCATAGTTGCAAATGTGTTGTTTTCCTGCCATAGACCTTAAAGAAATTGTATCAATTTCAACATCACAAAAAATTAATGTAAGGTGATATTGAGCTTCAGGCAATGAAAAGAACCCTATTCTACGGGCCCAGCTGACCCAGATTTTGCATTTTGGGGATTTTTAAACAATTTGAGCTGTGTGAAATTGAAAACAGCATGCTTTTTTCTATGTGGATTGAAGTATTCAGAAAATTTTCAAAATAGGCTTGCAAATTTTCAGATTTTTCAAGCTTTCTGTGATTTTTATGGTCATTCATGGTCTTCAAAGAAAAAAAGTCAATCCTGACTGACTCATTGGCAAAAACAGGCCTATGCATGTTGAAAAACAGATGTTGTAGCTTGCAGTAGCTACTGTCTTTTAGAATATACATGCACCTGATAAAACACTCTTTTACCAAATCGCTCAAATGCCCAATTCATTTGTATTATTTTTTGCACACACTTTCAACATGTACATTGAGGTATGCACCTTGGTCTGGGCGGACATTTTATAAATGAATTTAGAAGAGCAGCAACGACACCACTTGGATTACATTCAAGATGTTAAATCTACATCATATGCAAAATTTGAGGAAAAATGAACGAGTCCGTTTTATTTTAGGGCCATTTTTCTCTAATTGGTCTTTACATGTAGCTCTATGGAGAGAGTGCCCGTTGAGGGCACAATAACCCCCATTTTAGGAACAAAAATGTGATTTAAAAAAAACGGACAAGTGCAAATTTTCTAAAATTTTCAGAGTATGTAGTATGAACATGTAGAAATATAATCAAGTAGATGCCTTACCTGCTCTTCTCCGAAAAAATAAAAAGTCCTATACCTCAATGACAATAAAACCTAGGGTATGCAATCAATGTAATAAGCCTGATTATGACTGTCCAAATGTGTAGAATGCCCTCTCTGAAATTATGAAGATATTGTAATTTTTTTGTGTAACTAATTGTTTCATACATGCTTCAAAGTTTTTGCAACTTTATTAATATTGTATTAGTGTTACTTTTGTGAAATAATATTTTCTTATTCCTTTTGTATATAGCTTTGTAATTTTGATCACTTTATCTTTTATGGTAAATGTATTTAGATATATATATAATCATACTGCACTCACTTATCTTGAGCATGATAAACAAATAGTAAACTGAAAATCATGGTGCACTTTTAAAAATATTTATCTCGCCTTTTACACCATTTAAAGATAATAGTATTTTACTGGAAAACAGTGTCTTGAACATGAAATCAGTATCATATTTATACAGAATTCTGGTATGCAGTGTTATTACTAATGCGGGCTCCAAATGTGATATAGGCCTATATACACGTACAACATGGCTGTACATGACTTGTGGATATTATGCCTGTTTTATGTGTATGCAAAATAAGGTCAAGCAGTCGAATAAGACGTTACACTTGATGCACTGCAAATAACTGTACAATTATGATTCAGGATTTTAAGCCACAATTTACGGAATAATGGAATAATATTAGTTGTAACTGTCAGGAATGTTTTCTGTGCATTTTAAGCATAAATACTGAGGTAAAATGGAGGGAATCTTGACAGTTTAACATGGAGCCCTATGGGTGATTTAATGTTGTAAAATTATGACATTCATTCAAAATTGCTCTGTTGTCCTATAAACACAACAAATTTGGCTGATTCCAACTCTGTGTTAATTGGAACATGCGGAAACGTTACAAATATGCCCAAACAAATCTGGGTTGAAACAAATTTTAGAAGTTCATTTTTATATCGTGCATGGCTCTTGAAGTGGGAAATTATGTAACATAAACAGATTGACTACATAACAAGAATGATAATATAATGTATGAATTTGTAAGTAGCAAAACAAATCATGACGTGCCTAAAATTGAAGTACTTCGGAAAAGTATTTATAATCTTTTTGAACCTGTAAATTGTTACCAATTTGAAAATCTCCAAAAGCTCATTCACAAATGTCACCTGTGTTCCATGTAGAGGTTATCCGTGTTCTATAAACTTCATATCCTATCGGCGACTGCTATACCTTGCTTAGGATTTTCAAAAGAAGTACCTGCATGTGCAACCATGACTGTTTCAAAATAGCCCGCCAAAGTCAAGCAAGTAACTCTGAGGTCGTGCATTGAATTGGTTTGAATGAGGAATACTACGGGAACCAGTGCCATGAGTAACATGGATAACCTCTATACTATAAAGCATGAAATGTGTGTGCATAAAAATGTTGCAAATATTGCTACTGTCAAGAATGTGTGAAATTTTCATTCACAAATTTATTTTACTACAACCACTCAAAGAGGTTGATTCATTTTGAGAAAATTTCATGCTGCAAAATGTGGGTTCTTCCCCCACCCAAATCACAACAATGTGACTGGTATCAAGTACCCCAACATTCTATGATACACTTAATACAGTAATATCTTATATTTATGTGCTTTTTAGTAGTACAAATCTTTGAAATCACCAAATTTGACAGCAAAAACAATGTAGCTGACACCCGCTTGCAGCAAATAATCACCACTGATCCCTCTTTAAAGATTTTTTAAAGGGTGTTTTAATAAATATCTTTGAGTGCCAATTATAAAATTAAATATTTGCACATTTGTGACAGGATCAAGAGGAATGAGACTGTATGTTGCCAGTTTTGATTCTGTTTTCCTGTCTGAATAAGCCAAAAAGCAGCCAAATTCACACACTCAAAACCCTTCCTTGCCTGATGATGATCTGAAGGAATTTATGAGCTCTGAAGCAATCTTCAAGTACCCTCCCATGCAGCAGTATTACCATATGTTTCGAACTCCAGTTGTTATAATTGAGATGATTTATATCTTAAATGACAATGTCATGGTGGTGGTTGCATAGGTTGTTTAAATTGGTGTTAATTATTGTATGTTTTGACTCATAGTCTTTCTCATCAATGTTTATCGTTTGAAACTATTGTGCTTGCAGATATGTGCTTGTATTGAATGTGCTTGTATTTGTAGCCGGATACCCACTGTGACTATTTTTGCACACTTTTTAGGTTAAATGTATTGATTAATTGAATGGAGGGGCATAGCTACGTTTTGTGACAACTGGAAATACAAGAATATTTCTTAATAATTTATAATAATTTATATAAAAGGGAAAAAGGATAAAACACTGAGATTTAATATATATTTTTGTAAAGGAGTGTCACCATGACCATGGTGTCTACTTATCTAGTGTTATTGCATACACATGTTTCAATAAAAGATAACAATGCCGGTAGTTATTACGCAATCATACATAAAGAAAGTTTGTTTTTTACACCATGCAGCCTCATTTAGATGTCCCCTCTTCCCCCAAGAAAGGTTCACAGGGCATATGCTTCCCCCTGGCTATGACTCTGACTAGTGGTAAATTACACATCACGCATCTCAAACTTGTGAATAGCAACAAAATGTGATCTTTCAATTTCTGAGTAGATACAACTATATTGTGTATAATTATGTATATATCATTTGTGGCTCTTTTCCCTTTCTTTTAAAGAGAGTATAACTATAAGTTTGCTGGAAGTAAGTATTGCTTGCCATTACTCATCATTGAAATCATATTTCACTCATCCCGTTTTATACTAAAGTTTGTTTGGCTTATAATTGGAGAAAAAATAACTTTGTGTGTTGATATAGAATGGCATGTACGCTGTTGGGCATGGCACTGTTGCGTGTTGCATGATTGGCGCACACTTATGTGAATTTACACGAACGCGAGTTTTGACTTGCTCAGTCACAAAACCCGATACCAATTATAAGCCAAACAAACTTTCAACATCATTGAATAGAATTATGTTTTATGATTCCAAATTTATTGATGTATTTTCCTCCATGTTGGAGTACTTGTTCATGAGGTTCGAAATTTTAATTTTACATGTTTTTCCTGTTAATATAGTAAGACTTGTCGGAACATGTTACTGAGTTAATCCATTTGAAATCCACTGCCCAACTGAGGAATTCCAGCCATATTCTTATTGCAGGCAACTGATTTTATCAATTTCCCACTGCAGTAAAATCTTCCACATGCAGAATGTGGATTTTGAATGGAACAGCCCATTAAGATGTATCAACATTGTATCAAGTACAATTTACATGTTACCATGTATTCTTTCAATGACTCACCAAATATTTTGTAATCTGTGTTTACTGCCAATTTGAATCATAACAGATTGAATATTTGAAGAATAAATTTTGATGAAATAAGAAATATTTATCAAACTTTTTGTGATCTTATTTACATCATACCCTGCACCTGGTGTTGGAATGTAAGATGGGTACAAATGTCTGAATAGATTGGTCATACACTACTAAATTTTAGATCACATCAAATATGGTAGTGATGTTGGTACATATGTCACAGTATCAAATTTTAACAGTTTTCAGCAGGCATGCGATGCAACCGCGAGCATCAATGTCGCTACCAAACTGGAGGTGAATCAAGGTATAGCAAAAAGAGGCCGAATCTATGACACTATCTCATCATTTGCATAGCTGTGACAATGGACTATGCCAGTTGAAATCCATACACCCCATATGGCAGACATGACCTTAATCTCCCACACAAGGAGTGTGAATTTCAAATGGAGTTACTGAATGGGCGACTCCTTCAAATCTACACCCCGTGTGGGAGATTAAGGTCATGTCATCCATAGGGGGTGTATGGATTTCAACTGGACTAGCCCATTTTACCAAAGCAGTAGCCACGTTATCTGGAGCTGATGCCATTCAAGAGTAAACAGGGTTTCCCAAAGCAGTAGGCAAGTAACACTGAAACTTGGTCTAGTGTATCTGAAGTCAAAATCCTTTTAGAAGGTATGTTCATTCAAGAATCAACATGTAACCTTTTTGGGACACCCAGTATGTATGATTTATTGAGCAAAGTAAACTTAAGGGGGTACTACACCCCTGGCCAATTTTGTGCCTATTTTTGCATTTTTCTCAAAAATTATAGCGCATTGGTGCCAAGTAAGATATGTATATTATAGGGGCAAGGACTGCACTGAAAATTCAGCAACTCAAGCCAAGTAGTTATTGATTTATTGATCAAATATTGGTTTTCCCTCATTTTTGACTGTAACTCCACAACTGTTGTCTTTACTTGTCACCAATGCGCTCTAATTTTTTTGAGAAAAAGGCAAAAATAGGCAAAAAAATGGTCAGGGGTGTAGTACCACCTTAAAGAATGCAAAGTATCTTCTACCTCTGGATAACAAATGAATATGACAGTAATCAATTATTAATTTATTTGTTTATTCATAATCTACTTGTTTCATATTACCAATTACAGGTGATAGTTTATTCAGAACCAGCTGAAGTGTTAGGAACCATTTTAAAGTTATTGATTAAGATTAAGTTATTAAGAATAATGAAAACCTGCTAAAGTGTACAGGCTGTATCATAATGATTAGTACCATCAGTTTCCAGTGATTATGGACATGACTGCCACGTCAATATGTAACATGGGGTCTGTATAATTTGTTTATTAAATAAAATCATCATAAACATTCATATAACAATAAATTATTGTCATTTCAAGAGGACCCATGTTGCATTTGGAAGAAGTAGGCTTTTCAATAACCATCAAAACTGATTGGTACGAATCATTTTGATACAACCTGTACAAACCATAGTTTTAGAAAAATGTTAATTAAAATTAAGGCCATATTACCATATTTTAAATTCAACACCAGGATATGAGTATACTGAAATAGTAATATATAAAGCGTGCACCTGAAAAGGTTAAAATGCGTAGTAGAAGTAGTTGAGTTGTTCAAGCTTACACTACAGAGTATAAACTACAGACTACAGGATACATTTTCAAAGGTGCCTGTTTAGACTATTTGTGACACAATCAAGGGAAATGAGTCGGATGTCGCTAATATTGATTTTGAGATATTGGCAAAGAAAGTGTTAAAATTCTTTTGTTTTATATTGTTTTCAGCAATGGATAAATGGATGTAACTTTGCAAAGAAAGGTCATATCAACATGGGGTTTTCAGTTTCAGAAAGCTCTAAATGTCTTCTTTAAAAACTTATGCAAAACAAATTTTCAACCAGGGTCGACATGTGACTCATTCCCCTTGATCATGTCACATTTGTGGTACTCTTTCAAACACTACAATAGGCATTCTCAACAAGCAAGCCATTTTGAAATCATTAACAGACTACATTTGTATGACATGAGTTCACACAAATTATATCTTTATTGAAGGAACAAAAATATGGTGTTTATTTTAAGTCACCATGAATGATTCTAGCATTTAGCTCTAGTTAGGTCCAGGGATAAAAAAAGAATCCACCTGCCCGCACCTCCTCTTTCAAAGCTATGAAGACAAACAATTATTTTTTTTGGCCTAATGTACTTCTATCCAATCAGAAGACATACGTCTATATTAAAAGGGCATTTCGTGATCCACAGCCTCAACCCCCCACTTTTCTCAAAATAAGTTGAAATTTTCATACCACTGAAAACCTCTGGCTACATAATGTTTATATACCAAAAATTTCTTGCAAATTAATTCATTTAGCAAAAATATGGTCAAATTTGAATTTCGTTCTGGTATACCAGAACGAAATTACAACAGTGGCCTATGGAGCCAGGCTATGGAGCAGTGTAATACAAATTATACATAACTCACAAACGCAAAATCAGAATCAACTGAAATTTGGGGAATACGCTTTTTTCGTGTATATCTACTGAAAAATGTCATAAAAAGAGGATGCTAGGATCACAAAATCCTCCTTTAAGGGAAGGGGTATGAACGTATGTACGCATTGACTTGGCAGCGCGCGAGCAGGACGTACTCGGGAATAGCTCCGTCTTTTTAGCGATTTATTTATTAAGTTTTTCAATTCTACGTGTATTTTTATTCATCATCGTTTACCAAGAGAACTTCTGCGATATTTTACTACTGTGGATATTTATATTTGTGAACTTTTGCGTGATTATTTATCTGACTTTTTAAACTGTATACTGAAGACAGCGTGACTGCCATTTTACGGGTAGCAAAATTGGGCGGAGTTTACACTACTCATCACTGACGAGGAAAGCAAAGGAAACCTAATTGTCTTCTACTATTTTCGTTGTTTTTACGCTAGTGGATAATTTGTGTTCATTTAAGTGTCTTTTTAAACTTTTTAATCGAATAACTCCGGGATCGCTGCAACTTACATTGTAAACTACAAGCATATTTTTGCGGGGAAACGCCTACATCACATTACCTCCAGTGGCGGGAAAGGTAGCCATCTTGGATTCCAAAGTGACTTCGCCTTGGATTGGATTCAGTACTATTTTAGTGGTTTGATTCAACTGGGACTTGAAGAGGACATCATCAATAAAGGGAAGTGGCAATTTCTTGTTCGTAGCTTAGATATTTTTAACAAAAAAGACAATTCTCCAGTCTCCATTTTCAACATTGTCTACTTAGCTTGTCATCAAAATGAATCTCCATATCATACTTTACAAAATAACTCTTGGCCTACTACTGGTGAGAGAAACCCTTGGTATGAAAAACTTGAACAGTGCTAAATACAGAGATACCGTTTCACTTGAACAGATAACAAATCAGGGTTTTGTTCATCATAATAAATGCATCAATGGACCGTCCATATATGTAAATGCTTCGAGGGGTAACATGTTGACTCTTAATACTCCTCTCCGCAAGATAAAATCTAAGCCAAACAAACACATTGGCTTGTGTGTTCTCCTTGTTCTGGCAGGTGACATCAGTTTAAACCCTGGGCCAAACACACAGCTGGTTTGTACCACATGTAATCGCAAAATTTACAAAAACCACAGAAAAGTGAGTTGTAATGACTGCCAGGAGTGGAAACATTTCAAGTGTTCTAGCATTGGTGATTTGAATATCTTCAAAGAAATTAGGGATGGTGGAAAGGAGTGGTTCTGCGAAAACTGCACAGCACCGTGTGGCAGTTGTAAGCAGCATGTCCGGAATCACCACCTAGCTGTGGGACCTTGTGATTTGTGCGAACAGTGGTTTCATATTGACTGTATTGGTATGAGTGAGGAGGACTACGATCAACTACTCACAAAATCGTTTGATTGGATTTGTACTGCTTGTGAAACTTCCGGTGGTCAACCAGAGAATGACACTGACTCACCGATTAGCCCTTCGGACCCTAAACATTCTAAAAAGAGAAAGTCTAAAGTGAATGCGCGGGACTCTCTCAAAATTTTGCTCATCAACTTTCAAAGCATTAAAAACAAAAATGCTGACTTTGAACAATTAATCCATCATCATCAACCAGATATCATTCAGGGAACTGAGACCTGGCTCAACAAAGACATCAGTAGCTCAGAGATGTTTCCTGAAAACTACCATGTTTATAGAAGGGATAGAAAAACAGATGACCATGGTGGGGTTGAAAAAAAAAAAAAAAAGGACATCATTGTCACAGAGAAAGACTTTTCATCTGAAGGTGAAATGTTGTGGAATCAAATAGAACTGAAAGGTCAAAGCTCTCTGCTGTTGGGGACGGTATACAAACCAAAGCATGATGACTCACTGACAGTTGATCATCTCCAAGACGCACTGACTGAAATCAACCGCAAAATACCAAATAACAACATTGTCATTTGTGGGGACTTTAATCAGCCAAATGCTGATTGGATCAATTTATGTACACTGCCAATACCATGGGCATGTAAGCGTACAGCTAATAAGTTGATAAATACCACTGTTGAGCATGGACTTGTGCAGTTTGTTACAAAACCCACCAGAGGGAACAACATCTTGGACTTGGTATTTACGAACAATAGCAATATCATTAGAAGTGCAGTGGTTGAACCAGGACTGGGTGATCATGACATTGTTTGTGTGGATCTTGACCTCAAACCAAAGCGGAAAAAGCCCAATAAAAGGAAAGTTTTCATCAGACAGAAGGCAGATGAGAAAGGCATCAAAGAAGATTTTCTTAGATACCAGCAAAGCTGGAAGGACATGAATACCAACACTGTGCAGGAAAAATGGGACTCTCTTGAAAATGAAATCAAAGCCATTATGGACAGACGCGTACCATCTAAAATGAGCTCTACCCGGCATGATTTACCTTGGTTCAGCAGGAAACACAGAAGATTAACCCGCTGTAAGCAGAGGCTTTACAATAAAGCAAAGGCATCTAGATCGGAGAAAGACTGGGAAAGATTCAAAGTGATCCAAAAAACCACTCGCAGAAGTTTGCAAAAGGCAAAAAGGGAGTACATTGCTGATCACTTGTCGGATAACATCAAGGAAAATCCAAAAGCCTTCTGGACGTTTATTAAAAAAACTAAAAGTGAGGAAGTTGGAATCTCTGATCTCAAAGTCGACAACTGTGTCATCAGTGATGCTAAGGGCAAAGCAGAAGCCCTTAAACATCAATTTGCTAGTGTTTTTACTCAAGAAAAAACTGACAATGTCCCCAAGCTTGATTGTGAGAACTATGAAGAAATACCTCGCCTGCTAGTAAGTTCGGATGGCGTGCTTAAACAGCTGAAAACTTTATCTCCAAACAAAGCTCCTGGCCCAGACCAACTGCCATCTTGGTTTCTTAAGCTAGCCGCTGATGAACTTGCTCCAATTCTAACTGAGCTTTTTCAATGTTCGCTGGATGAAGGAATTTTACCGAAGCAGTGGCGCGAAGCTAACATAGTTGGGATCTTTAAAAAGGAGACAAAAGCAAGCCTGAAAATTACCGGCCGGTGTCTTTGACAAGCATTGTTTGCAAGATCCTTGAACATATAATTCATTCGCACATAATGAAGCACCTGGAGAAATTGAACATCCTAGTTGACCAACAGCATGGCTTTAGGGCCAAACGCTCAACAGTTACCCAGCTTCTACTAACGGCTCATGATTTAACCTCAAACCTGGAAAAAGGGCTCACTACCCATCTCGCAATATTAGACTTTTCAAAAGCCTTTGATAAGGTGCCGCATGAGAGGCTTTTGTCCAAACTTCACACTTATGGTATTAGCGTTCACTCCTCGCCTGGCTCAACAACTTTCTCACTAAACGCAACCAGCAAGTTGTTTGTGATGGAGAAAAATCATCGCCGAAAGTGCTTTCAGGTGTGCCGCAGGGAACGGTCTTAGGGCCGCTCCTATTTTTTTTGTATATAAATGACTTGCCAAATAACCTGTCAAGCTCGGTGAGACTTTTCGCCGACGATTGCTTAGTTTACACTGCTGGGAGGGACAACACCCATGTCGCAACTCTCCAAGAAGACCTTGTTAAACTCCAAGACTGGCAGGATAAATGGCTGATGTCATTCAATCCAGCGAAATGTAACACCATCTTAATTTCCTATAAAAAGGAGCCCCAACGCACTCATTTACTTTTTGTGGCGAGACTCTGCAAGAGGTAGATTCCAATCCATATTTAGGGGTTGAAATTGATAATAAAATGACTTGGAGTGTCCACATCAAAAACACAATTAATAAGGCAAACAAGGTGCTCGGCTTTCTCAGGAGGAATTTTTGGTTCTGTACAACCAACGTGAAAACTTGCACATATAATATGCTGGTGCGACCTATATTGGAATATGCCAGTATTGTTTGGGACCCCCATACCCAAATACATAAGCACAGAATCGAAATGGTGCAGAGGAGAGCAGCCAGATTTTGTAGCCGAACTTTAGCAGATACAGCAGTGTCACAGATATGTTAACTAAATTGAACTGGGAAACATTAGAAAAAGAAGAAAGAATGACAGACTTACAATGATGTATAAAATTTCAAATGGACTGGTGGGGTCAAGAGCGAGGATTATCTGATTCCTTCACAAGTCACCAGAACCAGGGGAAGCCATCTTCATAAATATCAAAGGCAACACACCAGACTCAATATCAATAAGTTTTCATACTTCAACCAAACAATCCCAGACTGGAACAAGCTGCCCGGGGAAGTCACAGCAGCATCTACATTAGAGATTTTAAACAAAAACTGAACAATTGTTAGAAGTTCTCAAGTTAGTCCTGTAAGCGCGTCAAGTCAATATAATCTAATGAAGTTGGCGAAATGTGGACAATTTGTCTACCCTACCGGCGACAACCGAAACTGAAACTGAAACTGAAGCGTTTGGACAGTATTTATTGTGGGACATTAGAGCACATCAGACATATCGAATTGCATTCTGAATACGAAGAATGTCCTTCTGATATCAAATAATTTTGTTTTTTTGTGAAATTCGCAATGTAATTCACTTTTTATGGCAAATCATTAAAAATTGATATTTTTGATATTTAACAGTACTTGAAGTAAACTTTATAAATCTGATGATTTATACTTAAAGTGTATGTAGGTGGGATGAAAACTGACGATCAATTGAAAATTTTGACCTTTCAGTATTGAAGATATGGATTTTTTTCCCAAAACACCAACAAAAAAAAGGTCTTTTGGGAAAAAATCCATATCTTCAATATAAAAGGTCAAAATTTTCAATTGATCGTCGGCTTTTCCTCCCAGCTACATACACTTTAAGAATATATCATTGGATTTAAAAATTTATTTCGAGGACTGTTATATATCAAAAATTTGAAAAATATCAAATTTTAATAATTTGTCATAAAATTTGTATTATATCGTGAATTTCAAAAATGAAAATTATTTGATATCAGAAAGACATGCTTCAGTATTCAGAATGCAATTCGACACGTCTGAGGTGCTCTCATGTCCCACAAAAAATACTGTCGAAACACCATAAACGCTCATTCTAGATCCCTTAAATCCATCTATGAATGTAATGGTTGTAATATAATCAGAGGGTAAATGAGGGATTGTTTAACTTCACAAAGTAGTATGGCAAGTGGAATGGAACAATACCTCAGAGTGATTATATTTCTACCATTACACAAATTTATGACGGTATTTATTTTTGTATCACTCATACATAAATGTTATAAATTTCTAAAAACATATTTGCCATCATAGTGAATACATCATGCCTTGGTTACTAGCTTGGTTTGCACACCTGTTAGCAACCCATTGAGTTAGCATTTTGATCATGGTTCAGAACACAGTCGAACCAGTTAAAACCATCAGTTTTGACAATGACATCACACTACAACAGTGAATACTAATTTGTTAACAAAAACATGTTTTGCTATTACATATTTGTATTTCCAATGATTTAAACACAACAAAATTTGCAAATCTCACAAGAAGCAGCCTTTCCTGCATGTACACAACACACATACGTCTGGCTAAGGTGAGAAGTGTCATAATATATTGTGCAGTATAAGCGTAGTTATGATGGTAAAAACTATCAAACAGGGTTTGTTGATATTAAAAATATTGAATGGTAATCAACTAATGAACTGTAGAATTTTTGTATGAGTGATAAAAACATAATATCTACTACTGTTTCATTCAGAGAATTGTAGAAACTATCCTCCTTTGGCAATTTCCAAGGATCAACATCACTTGCATCACCATTCCTCTCATAAATAGTATGACCCAAGTCCAATGTAATGTCCATACTGCATGCTGTTACCCCTCACAGTTGGTGTAGATCAGCAAGGCCGACATCATCTCTCCTTCATGGTCTATTTGAAGAGTTTATCTAAAAGAAAAGAAAAACTGTTAAGTAAACACTGTTCTTTTACTTTTTATACAGCTGTGTTTATAAAACAAAAGAATGTGGTCTATTTTATCTGGCATAAAAGGTTCAATATGTTTCATTTTATGCTTCAACTTTTTTCATTTTGTTAAAACATGCTGACCTTAAGGGGGTACTACACTCAGTGACAAAAGACCATAATTATGGGGATGTGCTGTAAACATGAGTCTCATTTCGGTCCTATCATTTTATAAAAATGGCCACCTTTTAAATGTGGCCAAAAATGACATCAAAATGGTCCAATTTACTTTGTAAATGTGTATAAATTTCTTGGATGCACATCCCCACCCTAACCAAACTTGAGTACCCCCTCCCTTATGCATCAGAGTCTAGCACCATACACACTGATTGGAACTCCATTGGTTGCAAGTCATTGCTATGGAAATCGGCAGCGGCGGCAGCCTAAACCCTGCTGGACTTGCAGCATTTTGCTTTTAGCATTGTGGTCCTGAACCACAGGTTATTGTGGTCTTGGACCACAAGTTGTGGACAAAATTAGATATTTGTATATATTTGTAATCAAGAGAAGGGATAGAGAATTATGAGTACAAATGCAATATTACTACAGGGAGGGAATTTAAAATGGTATTATCAACTGCAACTTTGATCATTAAATGTATAAAAGCAATGAATATTCATGAGATGACCTCACCTGTGCCCTCCTCCATACTGGTTACTGACAGTTGTTGCTTGAGGTGTTGCACTCATTCTTTTAACACTTCCACTCCTGGCACTGCTATGTCTTGACCCACCACGTCTTCCTATAGATCCCTTATGAGATCCTATATGACTCCTATAGGATCCTGTATTACTCCTATAGGATCCTGTATGACTTGCATGGGAGTCCCTGATATAACTAGAAGCACCACTACTTGGTCTACTATGCCCGTCTCTACTGTCCTGTATACCACTATGTCCCACTGAACTTTGATGTGATTGAGTACCACTAGAGGGTCTGCTACCTACAGGAGTATGTCTACCTCCTACATGAGCCCTACTCACTGAGTGTCCACTGGCCGACGAGTACTGACCACCACTGCCTGGCCGACTATTGGAGTTAGAGTGACCATCTATGGATGGTAGGTTAGGATTCTCGTCTTGTCTGAATGCAGCAACAGTGTGTGGCCTTTGATAAGGAGATGTAGCTGTTTGTGGTGGTGGAGTAGCGTAGGGATTTGGAGTCTTGGAGCGGGCATACATTGGAGATGTATCATTATTGTATGGTGTGTTGCGAAATTTATATTGCTTGTTGTAGTCTGGGTGGGTTGGTGATGGATACCTGAATTGAAAAAAAGTTAAAAGTGGATAAGTTAATTGAATAACTAAAGTGTTCTTCATTTCCATTAAACTACATGTCATCAAAATTGAAATAGGAGCACTCAGTCATTGACTCATTTTCAGGACCCAATGATCCTCTTTTGTTGAATATTTCATTCAATATATATCCTGAGGTAAATTTGATAATTTTAAAGAAAATGTAGACAATAATCACATGTTGATAAAATACATGAAACTACAATGGACTGCAGCACAATGTTGAAAATAATCCCAGCTGTTTTACATCACTGATCCTCCCTACTTTTGAGAGATATCCCAATTCCTTTTGACAGAAATGTTCATGTGCCCTCCCTTGCATTCACTCTCAAATTTTGTTCACCTTTATTTTTCTCAAGTTTTTAATTTAAAAAGCTGTTAATTAAGGTATGTTGTTAGCAGGTGAACTATACACATTCCACTCCTGAAGAAAATTTAGAAGCGCCTTATGGGGACCAGTGGCATAACCAGGATTTTGGGAGGGAGGGGAAGGCGTAAATAAATTAACAGCTTCAGGAGAGTGATATGTTAACTCTTCTGCCATTTTCAAAAGTTTAAAAGTTACCCCATACATGTACTTACCATGGTTCCTGCCACCTGTGAGTAAATTTCTCATCTTGTGCTTTACTGAATTCAGATTGCTGTAATTGGAGAAAAAGTGATAATTGACATTCTTTGTGAAACTTCTGAAGTATCCTACAAAAACTTTTTTTTTTATTTACTCAAAAACATTGAATATTGGTTTTAAAGTTATGAAATGAAAACATTTATAAACATTTTGCTTGTGAAAACAAAACAAAAAGCATGAAGATATTTTTAAAATGTTTTGAAAGTGTTATTGTAAAAGATTTTATTTCCAAATTTTTAAAACAAATATTTTACTTTGTTTTAGAATATTTTGCAGCAACTTTTTAAAATGTCTTTAAAATGTAATTGAAATGTTTTATACCCTTCATATCACCAAACATTTATAAATGTTTTCTGGCAACCATATCTAACATCTTGCAAACGGTTTTGAAAACATGCTGGGACTCATTAATCACTTTTTTAAAATATCAAGAGCATACATTGGGACTGTTTCAAAAGTGAATGTTCGAACTTCAATTTAAACTGCACTAAGCAATGCATAACAGACCTGCATAGGGGGCAGGTCTACCCCCTCCTCTAAATGAAAAACAAAAACAGATTTTCTTCCTGGGGTCCCCTACAGAAGACATGTCCGTAATCTTCCACACAGAGAGTGTGAATTTCAAATTTACCTGATTTGGTGACTCTTTGAAATCTACACCCTCGGTGTGGGAGATAAAGTACTACACCCTGCCCAATTTTGTGCCTATTTTTGCATTTTTCTCAAAAATTATAGCGCATTGGGGACAAGTAAGATATGTATATTATAGGGGCAAGGACTACAATTACTGCACTGGAAATTTCATTTCAGCACAGACAACAGTTAAGGAGTTGCAGTCTAAAATGAGGGAAAACCAATATTTGATCAATAAATCAATAATTACTTGCTTTGAGTTGCTGGATTTACAGTACAGTAGTTGTAGTCCTTGCCCTATAATAAACATATCTTACTTGTCACCAATGTGCTATAATTTTGAGAAAAATACAAAATAGGCACAAAATTGGCCAGGGAAATAGTACCCTTAAATCATGATGCACATAGCCCATTTCACTCTATATAAATGTCTTCATATAAGCGAAATATAAACTTACTGTTATTTGGTGACCACTTGTGAAACTTCTCCAGTCTTTAAACTGTGGTATAAGCCATCCAACCTCACCCACAAATGCGCTTCTACGTATTGGTGGCGCTGTTCCAGGTGCCTCACGCCATATGTAATTGATTTCAGCACTCCCTTCTGCAGACATAGTGCCTATTCCAACCATTCTGTCATCAGTGACAACATTAACTTTGTAATCACGAATACCACTGGGGCCTGTCCATATAAAAAAGATGTAGGTTTTAGTTAGTAATTAATTAATATTATGTTGAACCATAATTTTTTTCTGCAAAAAAATGCAATGACATGTTCTACATTATTGTACCTCATTTTTTTTTTCAATATTAGGCTATTCCAGTTAAAATCCATACACCCCTTTGGGAATACATGAACTTAATATCCCACACAGGGAGTGTAGTTTTCAAATGCAGTCACCCATTCAGGTGATCCCATTTGAAATTCACACTCCCTGTGTAGAAGATTAAGGTCATGACTCATGTCTTTCACTGGGGGTGTATGAATTTCAACTGGAATGTCCCATTAGCATATTGCTGTCATGGTGACCTTTTCAATGAAAAAAGATGGGTGTGTATGAACGTAGAGCAAAGGAGTGTTTGAGGTGAAAACTAAATTTAACCTCATTTTAATGAATTTTGTTTCATGGGAGTTTTTGAAAAACTATTTTTGATCAGATTCACATGCATACAATGTTATAAAAGTGGACTCATCTCAAAAAGCAAAAGTGATTTCTGAAAAACATTGGGCATATATTTTTGTTGCGTAACTTTTCATGCCTCTAATGGGTCAGCAAAGTGGGATTAAAACTTTTTGCAAACCTGATAGACACTGTTGTAGGAAAGTGGACTATTCCAGTTGAAATCCATACACCCCCTATGGAAAACATGACTTTAATCTCCCACACAGGGAGTGTGAATTTCAAATGGGGTTATCTGAATGGGTGACTCTATTTTAAAATCTACACCCCTTATGTGGGAGAGTATCTTCCATATGGGTGTATGGATTTCAACTGGCATAGCCCAACTGACTCCTTGCTATTGTAACCCAAGGTATCATATTGACTAAGTTAAAGTAAACTCTTATAAATAAAAGTCAACTCACTTTACAATGCATCAATATGCCTGTTTAAATATTATGACTGCATTCAGACATTACAAACAGATTTTGAATATCTTGAATAAATTAACATGATTAATGGGGAATGCAATTCCTATAAACATCAAATTTTATTTTCAAAATTATAAATTTCAAACTTGATCAGTCTGTGAAGTATCACATTTTTTCTTTTCTGTAATCACTAGAAACATGATGAGGTAATCCTTAAATTTCCATTATTTACCACATCCTAAGAAAAACTGCTGATTATGATCAGCAGGGTATGTCAGACATTTTGAGTGTTCCAATATTTTGATTATTTCCATCTCATTTTCAGATACTTGACTTTTTTATGAAAATAATGAAAGTTTTGGTCAAATTGAAAAGGTGATGCGGGCGGGTGACGGGAAACTAATAATTTCATTACATAGACTTAGTTATCCAAATAATAGGACCAGCATTCCAATGCTTCTGCACTTTTCTACTAGTATACCTTGTTCTGGGTTTATTTTTTCATTTTTGTTGCTGTAAGATTGCAATAATAGATATATTTCTCTACCTCTAAAAGTATCTTGAAATTAGTAAAAATCTGCATTGTAAATCTACAGGAGCTAGTAAGGGGTGTTACTAATTCCAAAATTACCATCTGTTCTGCTGCTTGAAGTAAAGTGCATATTAAAGTATTGTAAATAATGATAAAAGATCAAGTCAAACGAAACGTCTGGACATTTACTATTTTTACTTAACTACATAAAATATTTAATAAAGATATCACCTACCTGTATATAATACCTGTCCTTTGCCCATCGCATGTTTGCCGTTTTGAGTTAACCAAGTTGCATTTGTCCCAACAGAACTTCGAGTTGAAGTTGCTGAGCTGCGCCGCGAACACACGGCAGAAGCCATTATTATCTTGAGTCGTAAGTTATAAAACAATGCAAGATAATTAGTATGTTAACAAGCTTGGTAGCTAAACTGTTATTTTAGTAACTTCCGTTTTCGTGATCATAACAATACATAGGCCTACACATCACACATCGTGACATGGAATACGATCGATTATATTCAATCAATGTCAGAAACTCAAACATTTCTAAAACAAATTAAAGCAAACATTGTGTTTTTACAACTAATTGGCAATATTATCAGGTACATTTCTAACTATTTATTTGTTTTTTGTATCTAACAATGATCTGAGGTGATATTGTTAGTAGAAAAATTATTACAACACAGTTTATGATGAAAGTTGCATCAATTCAATTTCATAAATTAAACACCGAGTTGCTCTGGATTTGAGTTGAACAGGTGGATCGATTTACCGGGACGCATGTTTTGGTTGCTAAGGCCGTTTATCAATAATGTGATTTAGATAACAATAGCTGATTGATAACGGGGTTACACCGGGGTCGCATGTCACAGTTCAATGAATGAGGCACGGGCCTTAAAGTTTTAGAAATTATGCAAATGCTAAAACCCTACCCCTCCCCAATTTTTTTTTTTAAAGCAAAGACCTCTTTTGCAAGTTTGGCCCATTTTTATTTAAGATTGAAAAACAAAACTGGTTTACAGCCCATCGGGGTCTAACTTGGCGAAATCGCCAGTGCTTTTCTTGATTTCATTGGCCAGGTTTTTTTAAAGTCTTGGTTTAAACTGACAGTATGTCTTTTCAAAACCAGAGACTCAAAAATAAAGGTTTTTCAAGAGCTTGGCTTTCAAATTCTGTAGGTTTATCACATTTGATCACTACTATACTAGGTTTATTCGTTCAGAATTTTAAGATTTCGTTTTGTATTTTGGTCGTTGTCGCTGTTTTTGCTTAAAGGGGGATTTCGTGATCCTAGCATTTCAGTAGATATCCACGAAAAAAGCTTATTCCCAAAATTTCAGTTGATTCCGATTTTGCGTTTTCGAGTTATGCATGATTATGTGTATTAGTCCGCTCCATAGGCCACTGTTCAGTGTAATATCAGGTGTAATATCGTTCTGGTACATACCAGAACGAAATTCAAATTTGACGATATTTTTGCTAAACGAATTTAACTGCAAGAAATTTTTGGTACATAAACATTATGTAGCCCGAGGTTTCAAGTGGTATAAAAACTTTTAACTTTTTTGAGAAAAGTGTGGGGATGAGGCTGTGGATCACGTAATGCCCTTTTAATTGAGAATTTTATTGTTTTTGAGAAGAAAATGGGATTAATCTGATTAATTTTCTCTGTATAACCTGTGCTTTCTCAAAATTAGTTTCGTAGATCCCGGGATGATTTGGATGCTGAATAGGGCCTACATCACAAATGTATCTTTGGATGCATGCTGTCTGCTGTAGTGTAACTAGCATGTAAAGACATTTGGGTACTGTCTAGATATAGCATCGAAAAAAGACATCTCATGTCTACTGTAGATAGTAGCACTAGATAAAGGCATCATTGCGTGCTGTCTACTGTAGATAGCATCAAATAAAGACATATTTGGATGCTGTCTACTGTAGATAGCATCGAATATAAATAAAGACATTATTTGGATGCTGTCTGTTGTAATAGCATCAAATAAATATATCTTTGGATGCTGTCTACTGTAGATAACATCTAATAAAGACATCTTGTATGCCGTCTACTGTAGATAGCAGTGGCGTAACCAGTGGGGTGGCCGGGGGGGGGGGGGGGGCAAGCTGCCCCCCCCGGACACAAAAAAAAACTGGGAAGAAGAGCAAAAAAGTGGGAAGGGGAAAAGGGGGGAAGGAGAGAAAAAGAGGGAAGAAAAAAGGGGAAGGAGAAGAGAAAAAAGGGGAAAAAAGAGGGAAGAAGAGAAAGGGGAAAGAAGAAAAGAAAAAAGAGGGGAAAAAAGGGAAGGGAGAAGAGAAAAAGGGAAGGGAGAAGAGAAAAGGGAAAGAAAGAGGGAATTTGAAATTTGTACTCTGAAACACTGATTTTTTAGCTTCTAATATGCCAAAAACCAGGAGCTTCAGGGGGCTCCGCCCCCTTGACCCCAGCCGGGGCTTTGCCCCTGGACCCCACCAGGGCCCCTAAGGCGGGCCCCTGGACCTACCCGTTTAACGCTTCGCGGCAAGCTGCTCGCGACTTTTGGTCAACAATTGGGAAATTTTTCAATCTTGCCCCCCCGGAAGGTCAGGTCTGGTTACGCCCCTGGTAGATAGCATCTAATAAAGCCATCTTTGGATGCTGTCTACTGTAGATAACATCTAATAAAGACATCTTGTATGCCGTCTACTGTAGATAGCATCTAATAAAGACATCTTTGGGTGCTGTCTACTGTAGATAACATCTAATAAAGACATCTTTGGATGCTGTCTTCTGTAGATAGCATCTAATAAAGCCATCTTTGGATGCTGTCTACTGTAGATAACATCTAATAAAGACATCTTTGGATGCTGTCTTCTGTAGATAGCATCTACTAAAGACATCTTTGGATGCTGTCTACTGTAGATAGCATCAAATAAAGACATCTTTGGATGCTGTCTTCTGTAGATAGCATCAAATAAAGACATCTTTGGATGCTGTCTACTGTAGATAGCATCTAATAAAGACACCTTTGGGTGGTGTCTACTGTATATAGCATCTAATAAAGACATCTTTGGATGCTGTCTACTGTAGATAGCATCAAATAAAGACATCTTTGGATGCTGTCTACTGTAGATAGCATCTAATAAAGCTGATGCTGTCTACTGTAGATAGCATCAAATAAAGACATCTTTGGATGCTGTCTACTGTAGATAGCATCTAATAAAGATATCTTTGGATGCTTTCTACTGTAGATAGCATCTAATAAAGATATCTTCGGATGCTTTCTACTGTAGATAGCATCAAATAAAGACATCTTTGGATGCCGTCTTCTGTAGATAGCATCTAATAAAGACATCTTTGGATGCTGTCTACTGCAGATAGCGTCTAATAAAGACATCTTTGGATGCTGTCTGCAGTAGAAAGCATCAAATAAAGACATCTTTGGGTGCTATCTACTGTAGACAGCATCTAATAAAGACATCTTAGGATGCTGTCTACTGTAGATAGCATCTAACAAAGACATCTTTGAATGCTGTCTACTGCAGATAGCATCAAATAAAGACATCTTAGGATGCTATCTACTGTAGATAGCATCAAATAAAGACATCTTTGGATGCTGTCTACTGTAGATAGCATCTAATAAAGACATCTTTGGATGCTGTCTACTGTAGATAGCATCAAATAAAGACATCTTTGGATGCTGTCTTCTGTAGATAGCATCAAATAAAGACATCTTAGGATGCTGTCTACTGTAGACAGCATCAAATAAAGATATCTTTGGATGCTGTCTACTGTAGACAGCATCTAATAAAGACATCTTAGGATGCTGGCTACTGTAGACAGCATCAAATAAAGACATCTTTGGATGCTGTCTACTGTAGACAGCATCTAATAAAGACATCTTTGGATGCTGTCTACTGTAGACAGCATCTAATAAAGACATCTTAGGATGCTGTCTACTGTAGATAGCATCTAACAAAGACATCTTTGAATGCTGTCTACTGCAGATAGCATCAAATAAAGACAGCTTCGTATGCTATCTACTGTAGATAGCATCAAATAAAGACATCTTTGGATGCTGTCTACTGTAGATAGCATCTAATAAATACATTTCTGGATGCTATCTACTGTAGATAGCATCGAATAAAGACATCTTTGGATGCTGTCTACTGTAGATAGCATCAAATAAAGACATCTTTGGATGCTGTCTACTGTAGATAGAATCTAATAAAGACACCTTTGTATGCTGTATACTGTAGATAGCATCTAATAAAGACATCTTTGGATGCTGTCTTCTGTAGATAGCATCAAATAAAGACATCTTTGGATGCTATCTACTGTAGATAGCATCGAATAAAGACATCTTTGGATGCTGTCTTCTGTAGATAGCATCAAATAAAGACATCTTTGGATGCTGTGTACTGTAGATAGCATCTAATAAAGACATCTTTTGGATGCTGTCTATTGTAGATAGCATCGAATAAAGACATCTTAGGATGCTGTCTACTGTAGATAGCATCAAATAAAGACATCTTTGGATGCTGTCTACTGTAGATAGCATCAAATAAAGACATCTTTGGATGCTGTCTACTGTAGATAGCATGTAATAAAGACATCTTTGGATGCTGTCTTCTGTAGATAGTATCTAAAAAAGACATCATTGGGTGCCGGCTACTGTAGATAGCATCACATATTGACATTGGATGCTGTCTATTGTAGATAGCATCAATATAAAGGCATGTTTGGATGCTGTCTACTATATATTATAACACTATATAAGTGTAGTACTTGGTGCTGTCCGCTGTCTAGTTAAATTAGACATCTAGAAGTCTGTCATTTGTACTGTAGATAAAGTGCAATGCTCAAAACAAGCCAAAATATTAAAGGGCCATTTAGGACTTAGATTTGAAATCTATGGGCCCTTGACCTCATCAATTTTCCTGGGCCCGAATTCAAATTGTAAATTATAATGTTACACTGGTCCACATTTTGTGACACTTTGTAAAACTTCAGACTTGGAAATCAACAAGTTTATTACAAAAAATAATAGTCACCATTTAAGTCCTATACCAAGTCTTTATTTGTAACGAAGTACTTTTGCATTTGTATTTGTACTTTAAAAACATTTGAACGTTTTTGAAATGTCTAGAGAGGAAATGGCTCTATTCATGTACAAATATCAATACACAAAAAAAAAAACATTATTATACAAGGTAATAATTAATAACAAGTAGACAACACATTTCATTTGGAAGACTTTTATTTTCATGATTTCAGCCTGCAGCCATTAGCTAGCTGAGGATTGTATTCATTCTGCTTAGATTTACTGGAATATTCCATTCAAAATCCACACACCCTCTGGAAGATTTTACTGGCATCTCAATTCAAGTAACACTTTAAGCTCAATCCGGCTGGAAATATTTGCTGTAGGGTTATGTTAAATTCGGTTCAAAATTGTTGCGATTTATGAAATTCAGCTAAATTTGGGTCTAAAACCATGTTTTTGTTTGGAAAGTTTCCACACCTTTTTAGATAAAAACTGTTGGATCTTGAATGGAAACCAAATTGAATTTGGTTTGAATTCCATAATCTTCCTCAAGGAGGTGTGGTTGTCAAATGGAATAGCCCAATTATGAGTTCAACTGAAATAGATTTTCTTTGGCAATGTCACAAAAACAACTGTTTTACATAAATGTTTCCCATTCCTGCAGCAAAAGCAATCTTCATATCATTTCTATTTAGTTGCATACTGACGGAGCACTGAAACAAAATATCAGGACATATTTTAGCATCTTCCTTTTAGCCTTTTTGGTGGCCCATGAACCAAATTCTGGCCCATTTTCATGTGCTTTAGGCACATTTGTCCCAATGAAGTCAGTTTTACACCACTAATTCTTATTAAATTTTATCATATAATTATAGTAAAATAAAAAAATAAAATAAAAACTAGGTTCCAGCATCTATTGTCCTAATCTTATGGAACCCATTTTGAAAATTAGCCGAAGTCACCAAATTTTGATTTAGAACTTAGAATTCCTTTGTCTAGAAAATCCAAAACTCATCCTGGTGATCGTGTGTGCAAACATTAGTATTTTAATTGTTAATTTATGCAAAAAATGGGGATACTTGTGGCCTATGACATACCAAAAGATGCACATTGTAGTCAATTTTGTCTCAGTATTTGAGTCAGTGGGAAGCCTGCCCCCTCCCCAAGGGCAGGGGCGGATTTAGAGGCGCCCCTCTATAGCTCTCTATTTTTTGCAGAGCGGCGCTTGACTTTATGTATTTTTGCAGAGCGGTGCCTGACAGTGTGTTGCCGCCTAGCCACTGTGACAGCAGCGGTTGCGCAGCGCCCCCTCTATTGAAAATTCCTGGATCCGCCCCTGCACACCAATAAGAAAAGACTTTTCTTTCATAATATCCTAAAAACATGTTCACATTTTCAGATAAACTTTTTAATTAGACACAAATACTTTTCTGACATAACATTCTACAAATCCAAATTGGGTGCCTTCTTCAACATGGGTATAATCTTAATTCATAATAAAAACATGATCTGTTCTAGCCTTATATGCAATTTGTATCAAAATAAATATACAAGAATATTCTAGTTTTCTGAAGAATATATTACACCTTACCTTATTACACCTGCATTGCATATTTTTGTAAAATAAAGGGAGCAAATTTAAATTGAAAACGTGAAAATTAAGTTGAAAAGAGGTGTAGGCCCCACAGACCTGCAGTGTGGGGTGGGGTGGGGTATGAACGTTTGGACAGTATTTATTGTGGGACATTAGAGCACATCAGACATATCGAATTGCATTCTGAATACGAAGAATGTCCTTCTGATATCAAATAATTTTGATTTTTTCAAATTCGCATGTAATACATTTTATGGCAAATGATTAAAATTGATATTTTTGATATTTAACAGTACTTGAAGTAAACTTTATAAATCTGATGATTTATACTTAAAGTGTATGTAGGTGGGATGAAAAGCCGACGATGAATTGTAAATGTTGACCTTTCGTATTGAAGATATGGATTTTTTCTTTTTTTTTTTTATTCCATATCTTCAATATGAAAGGTCAAAATTTTCAATTGATTGTCGGCATTTTCTCCCAGCTACATACACTTTAAAGAATATGTCATTAGATTCATAAAATTTACTTCGAGGACTGTTATTATCAAAAATGTGAAAAATGTCAAATTTTAATCATTTGTCAGAAAGACATTCTTCGTATTCAGAATGCAATTTGATATGTCTGATGTGCTCTCATGTCCCACAAAAAACGCTTATTCCAGATCCCTTAATTCTTTTTTCTACATATTTTTGTAACACATTTTGCAAAGGGTGTGAAGTTTTGGAGTCCCTTTGTAAAATGAGCACAAGTTGTTAAGAGGAATATATTTGAATGTTTCAGCACCATCCAGGGATCATTACTTGAATTACCTGGATATGATATACACACAAACCCCTTCTCAAGGATGATAAATGCATGTCATCATGCTCACTCCCCCCCTTATGTCAAAAAATAGGGGGGAAGACAAAAAAGAGCAGGAAAATACCTCTTTACTTCATCTACCTCTGGCACCAATACTTCATAGGATGATAGCTGGATAACAGACAGTGGCATAGCCAGGAGGAAGCTTCCCCCTGTGAGAAGTCTTCCCTCCACCCTGATATTTAAGATTTTAGGCCTTTTTTGTATTTTTTTGCCAATTTTGGTCAAAGTTTGCCTCCTTAAAAAGTTGTCTTTCCTTCTTTGAAAAATGCTGGATACACCACTGATAACAGCCTCTTCCCCTCCCACGAACATCAGCAACAGAAACTGTTAAAAACTATTGGTACTTATCTTACAGTACATTTATCGGTGGTTGGCAAGCGCGGCTGTAGGAATTTGCTAGCAACATACTCACTATGACCCCAACATGGTAAAAGGGTGCATCTTACATTTACTTCACTAAGATATTACTTTTTTTGTCATAGCTTTGGTCATTTTTCAATAACCATCACAAGGTAAAAGGATATAACTTCAAAGACAATAAGGTGATCTGAAAATACTTACTTTTGTCAAAGTATGCTCCATGTAGTTATCCATCATGTGGCACAAGATAGCAAAATTGTTTTAAAAGGGCATTTCATGATCTGCAGCCTCATCTCCCACTTGTCTAAAAAAAGTTGAGATTTTTATACCAGTGGAAACCTCTGGCTACATAATGTTTATGTACCAAAAATTTCTTGCAGATTAATTCATTTAGCAAGAATATTGTCAATTTGAATTACATTCTGGTACACCAGAATGAAATTGCAACACAGTGGCTGATATAGAGCAGTGTAAATACACATAATCATGCATAAAATTGGAATCAACTGAAATTTTGGAAATTATCTTTTTTCGTGGATATCTACCTAAAAATTTCATAAAAAGAGGATGCTATGATCACGAAATACTCCCTTAAACTTATATGTTACATGCTTTTTCCACATGCGTCAAATGAAAAAATTAACCTCAACCATGGCAAGAGGAAGTAGATTGATAGTGTGAACAGAAGATGCATCCCTTTACCTTACTATAGCCAAATCAGGAGCAGTTTGCAATTGAGAGTTTCAGAAGTGCACAAAGATTCCAGTTGACATCCATACACCCTCTGTGGAAGACATGACCTTAATCTCCCACACAGGGGGTGTAAATAAAAAATGTAGACATCCGTTGAGGTAACACCATTTGAAATTGTGACCCGATCCGATCCACACAGGCTAATGTCAGAAAATTTGAAAATTGAATTACTACCATTACTAACTTGCTCAGTACCTGCACTGCTGATGTTGAATCCAGGGTCTCTTGAATATTTGGTTGCAAAGTTATGAACCTTTTATATATTCATTTTCTCATGTTTTTTTATCGTTTTGTTTCTCTCCTCATTTTTGCTTATATCTCAGTTTCATTATTGCTGACTTTAGCCTGTTTGGACCAGATCTGGTCACAATTCACACTCCCTGCCAAGCAAACACTCACTCACCAACATCAACAAATGTTGTCAGAAAAACGTTTAAATGTCGGGTTATAAAGGGTATATTACGGGTATAATACGTTTTCATAACATTAAAAAGCATTTTTTGATAATCTACTGCCCAGTAAACACAAACTGTTTTACAGAAAACATTTAAATGTCAGGTTATATAAAGGGTATAAAAACGTTTTAATAACATTCCACAAACATTTTGAAAACTTGATACAAAACATTCTAAACAGAATGTTATTTGGGGGTTGAAAAAATATATTGCCAAAAACTTTTGCCCAAAATATTTGCAATAACGTTTTAAAAACATGACCTTTATATTAGGTATATCACCTCAAAAATAAAGGCATCAGAAACACGTTATTTAATGTTTTTACATGAATGACCTTTATTAAAGCATCAAAAATCAAAAAACCGAATTGAAATCGGTCAATGCATTGTGACGTAGTGTCAATTTTAAGATGCTCATAAATGGAATGCAAATCTGCCACAAATTGCTATAATGACAAAATTGGCACATTTCGAGATTTTGAAGGTTTATTTGGACACTTGCTTGAAAAAGCAACGTTAATTTAAGTATCACAGGTTAATTGCCTATTTTTTTAACTTCGTCAAAGAAAACAAAATAAAAAAATCTATCATTGAATAATTATAATAAATTAACCAAATATACTATTTTAGCAATTCCGGCCAATCTGCAGACAAATAAAAGTTGAAAAAATGACTAAGTTCAGCTAATTAATATGCAAAATTGATGCCAAAAGAAAACCGTACATGATATCAGGGTGCAGTTTTTTTCACAAACATATGTATACAAAGTTCTTTCAATTGATAACAAAAAATACACAAAAAGTAATCAATTATGCAAATTAGCTTATTACAGCTAATTATGTATTCATGATATTATTATGTAAATTAGGCATGAGTAATTTTGGTTTTTTTCGATGTTTAATGAAAGTCTTTTCATTCATCATGAATTTGTCAAGTATGAACCTGTTATGATGTTGAGTAAAGAATCTGCAGTTAATTACTTTAATATAATACAACAAAAAAACTTCGACATTTTGACGGTGTCTGGAATAGAATTTTCATTTTTTCTGTAAATATGATATGTGTCACCATTGCTCAAAGCCAAATCCGAAAAGTAAAAATAAAAATTCATTTGCAATGAGACTTTAAATTAACATTTTGTTATCTGGATTAACATGGGAAGAGAAGCGGTAAACGGAACAGCCCTCTATTATACCGCGTATACAAAAATGGTGTGGCCTTGGACACACACAATGGCTTAGAGCTATTGTGGTTTGGAATATTACTCCTTTAAACTCACTTAAAAAATGTTTTGTTTCAAATCGTTTTCCTCAAGTGTGCCATTCGTTGTCGACGGAAATAATTTACATGCTTAGAAAGATTAGTATTTCAGCTAAATGGTGGTAGATCTTGATTTTTCAAAAGGCCTATATTTATTGATTTATGAGGGATCTTCAACAATCCATAAAAATAGGTAGTAGCTCTTAAACGAAGCAATATTTATTTTTAAAAACCCGATGGTAGTCACAGAAAGGTTTCACACACCATATATCAAAAATTCAAACAATTGTGATAAATAGCACATATGAGGAAATTAATTTTTCGGCGTGGATGTTTGCCAAAATTGAACAACTTTCATGCGCGCGCTTTTCAATTTACTGTTATGCTTGCATGCACAGTGTGGCAGAAGTATTGTGCAGCCACTGTGACATGCCTATTTATATAACCCGACATTTAAATAATATTAAAAACGTTTTGAAAAAACATCTTAAGAACATTTCTGTGTTTGCTGGGTGCAAATATTTTAACATAATGTTAATTAAAAGTGTTGACAAAATATTTGGCAAACATGTTTGCAAAAATAGTATACAATAACATTTTGAAACAAATATTGTTGTAGTGTGTTTTCATACAAAACGTTTTCATGACCTTTACATAACCCGACATTTTAATGTTATTAAAACGTTTTTATCTAAACCAAAAGCCAAAATATAACTTATTTAAAACGTTTTAAAACGTTTTTGTGTTTGCTGGGTGTGTGGTAGATTTAGGTCATGTCTTCCATATGGATGCCAACTGGAATAGCCAAAATTTAAGACCAGCTCCCACTGAACCTTGTACATGAAAGATCTTGAGTTTAAAGGAGGATTTCGTGATCCTAGCATCCTCTTTTTATGACATTTTTCAGTACATATCCACGAAAAAAGCCTATTCCCAAAATTTCAGTTGATTCCGATTTTGCGTTTGCGAGTTATGCATGATTATGTGCATTACACTCAATACACTGCTCCATAGACAATGCATTGTAATTTTGTTCTGGTGCACCAGAACGAAATTCAAATTTCACGATATCTTTGCAAAACGAATTAATCTGCAAGAAATATTTTGTACATAAACATTATGTAGCCAGAGGTTTCCAGTGATATAAAAATCTCAACTTTTTTAAAGAAAAGTGGGGGGATGAGGCTGTGGATCACGAAATGCCCCTTTAAGATTGTTAAAAGAAGATGACAAGTTTGTAACTTTGGCAGGTCACTTTTTACAACTTTAACTTTGTCAGAAATTAATCTTCTTCAAGTAATCAAAATTCATTCTTTTCATTTTACAGTATAAAAGTAAAATGTTAACATGTACCTGATTTTGCGGGAATCTTTCATGCCCTAATTTGTCCAATAAGTGAGTCAATAAATAATATAGAATTTCTATCAAGTCTAAAATAAGCTGAACATTGGGTTATTTCAGTTGAAATCCATGCACCTTTTATGGAAGACATAACCTAAATCTTCCAGACACAGAATTTTAATTTAAAATGTACGGAAGGTCATATTTTCCACAGGGGGTGTATAGTACCCAGTGGGCACAGGTTAGGATTTCAACGTTGATACAACGTCGAAGTTTCAACCTCATTTGAATTTGGATTTGGAAGATACCTTCTCTTAAATAACAGTATTGCGAACCACCAGCATAAAAAACTCGATGTAGAGAGTCTTTCCTATTCAGAGGAAATATTGCAATTACACACCTTATTGCCTTTTAACAATAACCATTGACACTAGCACATATCAGAGAAGATGTAAGAAAAGGATGGAGAACAGAATTATATCCTTGAGATAATCCCGTAGGTAATCCTGTTGCACCTATCATAGTCCTTTATTATCAAGTGATGGGTTAACCAACAGTTAACAATGAGAGGAAATTCCTGAACCTAGTTCAGTTGGGGATGATTTGAAGTGACCGCCAATTATGACCATTTGATATTTAATACCAGCAATGTGAAAAAAAAAGAAATAATGTAGTGCCAAAATAATGTACCCTTTTACGGAAGGAGCAAAGTTTAACAAGTTATAACTCCGCTTCTGAAGTACGAATGTCAGCGGCGAATGTCAGGTTATTATTTCCCAGTCTTTAAAAAAAATTGCAGGCAGAGGTGGGAATCGATCTCGGTTCCTCCCGGTTAAACAGCACTGTGCAAGACCACTAGACCAACTAAATATCTGTTGTGAGATGTGTGACATTAATCTTTGATATTGCTTAATGGAACAAATCGCGGAATTAAATCAGTAATAAAAGAAATAGATTCTTATATAGCGGTCAAATTAGATCAAAGGGGAAATATTTGTCCCTGCTCGAAAGAAAATATAGGTTAGAAAATTATCAAATAAATTTAAATTAAAAATTGAGATTTTATATTTCTTTCTTTCACAGGCGACATTATCACAGACAAACACTGTATAAGCTAAAAACTCGACTCTCATAACTAGATGCTGACATTTAGCTCAATGGTAGAGCATAAGACTGCTGATATCAATATCGTTGGTTCGAGTCCTCCTGCCAGCAATGGTTATATTTATGATTTTAATGCTACGCTAAAATTTGTTCAGTTTTTTTCGTTTTTTTCGTTTATTTATTTATTTATTTATTTATTTATTTATTTATTTATTTATTTATTTATTTGTTTTTGTTTATTTATGTAAATAATTTGATATATTTCAAAGAGGTATTTGAGCAATTTTATAATCCTATGGGGTCATTTTGAACCCCCACCCCTCCCAACTTGCCAAACGCACAACACCTATGAGTTTGCATCATACATGTCATCATTAGTCACGATTATGCATTTTCAGTTTCCCACGCGTTTGAACGGGAATTGGATTGCGTACTTTTTCGATGTCTAGTGAGCAAATTTTTTCATTATTTTGAGAAAATGATGTCAAATTTTCTATTCTATATTGTTTGGTAATAATGTCTTTTGCCAATAGTATGTTTAAAGTTGTAATTTTGTGTTTTTGATCGCAAAGATCGGATATTTTAGTTCCCGATTCAATTCTGAACCCTTCGCAAGGGTGCCGATTTCGCAGAACTTTGACGATAATTTTGCCTTTTGGACACTTAAATGCTTTCGATCCTTAATTTTGTTTCAACCGAGTCTTAAATTATCAAGCACCATACAGTTGGTACCACATTTATATACATTGATGAAATTTTAAAGATTTTTTTTCAAGTTTCTAACGGCTAAATCGTTAAGTGTGTATTTCCCATTGACATCCAAAATGGCGTAAGCCAGTCCTCAATATACATAGGTATGGCGTATATAGGACTGGCAAGCGAGTCTATGTCATCATCATAAAAATTTAAAATTCAGGTCCCACAAAAATACAGTAATTGTGCAAAGAGGACATAAATTATTTCTTTCTCCCACCATAATTGTCCGCAATATATCACTAACCGCATAGTCCCAGGCAAGGTTCATTATTGTCAGGGTTAGGGTCTTAGGGTTAGGGTCTTATGGTTAGGGTTAGGGTTAGGGGTTAGGGTTAGGGTTAGGGTTAGGGTTAGGGTTAGGGTTAGGGTTAGGGTTAGTTAGGGTTAGGGTTAGGGTTAGGGTAAGGGTTAGGGTTAGGGATTAGGGTTAGGGTTAGGATTATATTCGTATTTATTATACTAGTAATAGTATATTGTGTGTATGCAGTTTATTCCGTAATCAATAAGTATCATAAACAAACACCTTTCTGGCACAACGAATCATAGCACAGTCGTGTAGGCATTAGACTATGGATACAAAGGTTGTGGGTTCGAACCCCAGGTAAACCGTTATAGAATTTTAATTCTATCGATTTCTTTTATTTTATTAAGTAAGAGGAAATAATAATGGTAATAAACTCGTGTTATATCTAGCCTCATAGGCCTATTAATTACATGTATGTACTATGTGTTATCGCATTGTGGCCCATTATGGTTGCAGAAAGAAATAACATACGCCGACAACTAGACTACTATACAAAAAAAATAGTGTCAAATCTTTCCTGGTCAATCAATATAATACTTGCAAATAGATCATAGTTTACTAATCTAATCCTGTACCTGTTATATCACCTGTATTTGCATGTAGAGTCTATACATGGTTTGTTATGGTAGGGATTAGTGTCCGATCTCTGTAATGTAATGTAAATGAAGCATATTGATATGCAGGAAGAATCGATCAGGCGCTATCTATTAGGGAAAGATAAACACTATTCAAAATATCAATAGACAAGAAGAAAGGGATGTAGAGATTTGTAATTGAGTCATGCATGATTTAACAGAAGGTTCTTTCCAATTCCCAAACGTAATGCTAACCTGATTTTAACCCAATTTCAACCTAGAGGTTAGTTGAAATCAGGTTGAAATTTCAACATTGATACAACGTTGAAATTTCAACCTGATTTCAACTAACCTCAGGTTGAAATCAGGTTGAACTCCATCAGGTTGAAGTCCATTTGCAAATACAACATGATTTCAACCTGATTTGAATGTTGAAATTGATTACGATGTCGAAATTTCAATGTGATTTCAACGTCAGGTGTGCCCACTGGGTAGATTTCAACTGCAATACCGTAAAAACTTGATAGTTAGCATATGTGCTTACTATCAAGCGCTTTTAAAACATGCAAACATGAAGAGCCCCACAAAAGTGTAAAGGGTTTTGAGCAAATCATCGATACACAGATTATACAAACAAGTAAGCCTGCAAATTTGTGTCTTAATCCCATTAGCTCAGTTGGTAAAGCGCCGGACTTTGGTACAATTTCATGTTTTCAAAAGCGCTCGATAGTAAGCACATATGCTAACTATCCAGTTTTTACGGTAGCCTATTATGGGTTTTGTTTGATAACCTATGGGCATGGTTAAGGGGGAACTGTTCCCCATGTCCCATTCTCCAGTCAGTGCCACCAAATAAGTAAAGCAATAAGCCTCTATAATAGTGCCATAACACGGATAACTTGAGCGAGTTCTCTCTCAGATCTTCCAATCTAACTCCTTTGCATTCACTTAGTGACACTTGTCATACTTCTTTGCACTCACCGACACTTGGTCCTTGCATCTATATAATAGAAATAATTCTTAACTTTACGTTCATCCGTCATCAGATTGCAAAGTGACATTATAGAGCATCATATAACCTTTATCATATCCATATATCAGTCTATCCTGTGGATAATAAGTTAACATAGATGATGCTCTATATCTATTCACAATAGGAATATCTATCGGAGTCAACTCCTCGTTTCTATATAAGTCAAATGCATAATCTATCCCTGAGTAAACATCATACGGGCTCTTTGTAGCATATAAAACACCGCAGATGATAAACGCATCCCCAGACGAGCTTTTTTGCCGATTCGTGTGAATCGTTCTTACAATAGACAAATCGGTTGCATTTAAAATTGATGCCACCAGCATTTCGTCTTCAGTGGTGTATATTATCCATACGCCGTTTTCATCCACGGCAAAGTCAAAGAATGTTGTTTCTGATTTGTATAAATATTTGAGATGGCGCTCGTAGCGAGCATCTGGTACATCTATTTGAGCTGCTGTGGAGTGTGTGTTTAAGTCAAAGCGAGATGCTCTCTGTGTGCCACTAACGTGGTAATAAAAAGAGTTTTTGTAAATGATGTGACCGGACCCATCCCAGTAATCTGGAAGTGTGATCTCCCTGGCGTGAAAGTTTATCCTGACTGCATTTAGGTTTTCATATTCTGGAAGAAAAATAAAGAATGCAAAATTAAGCTAAATTAGATGGGGTTTTATTAGAAAATGTTTCGACATAAAAATGATTCACAAAGCATGATTATAATAAATATCAGATTTCAAGTGCTCAGATCCAAAGCCAATATAGGCCTACACCATTTTCAAATTGAATTGCTCAACTGAAACCTTACTTGCGGCAAATTTATGACACTATGATCGAAAGTAGCACATAATTCTATTTTCTTGTTTATATTTTACTATTTATATTTGCCTATACATCTTAATGTTTTTTTTTTTTTGCATCTGAATGATGAACTTAAGTGTAACAAAATTTTAACATTTAGTTTTTATTGTTTTTGATTCACAAAATATAAATCTGTTTATTTTAATCAATTCTTACTCACTCACCTAATAGTGTATTTCCAACAAATTGATTGGTAACCCATATTTTTTCTTACTCACTCACCTAATAGTGTATTTCCAACAAATTGATTGGTAACCCATATTTTTTCTCTGCTATCTTCTTCTGGCTCAATATCCCTCATCCACGAACCCAAATATGTCCTTGATTGAGCCTGCTCAAACGGACCTTCTACCAGCTTTAGTTTACATTCTATAGAAGAAAACAAATTGAGATAAATATTAGGCAAAAATAAGCTGTCTCAGACACCCGTGCACATTACTATGTGAACTCCAATTTAGCGCTAGCACTATGTGTTGGTCGTATTTTTTTTTGTACACATTTCACCATGATTGTAAAAGAAGCAATCAAAACTATTAATTGTGTATGTTTATTACTACGGTATGTTTCTGTATTTGAATATCAAAAAGTACAAATATTGTGCCTCATTTTCTTTTAAAAAAATTAAAAAATTAAAAAAAGCATAGCACTTATCTTTTTTTTACCATGTTTCTAAGACAGACTTTTGCCTTATGAGTGCTAGAAAGTCACTTATCAAGAAACAATCAAATCAGGCTATTACATTTGAAAATCACAACCCCCCCCCCACTGAGGAAGAATTTAGAATTTCAACCAAATTCAACAATTTAAATGATTCTAGATCCAAAGAAAATTAGATTTTGGATTGCCAACAAAATTGTCTTATTTTAGGCCAAATTGTGCAAATTCCATTGGATTTCATAAATTTTAACAAATTTCAAATGGAATTAAACAGAAAACTAGTAAACTAGGACATTTCTCTACTGTACTATCACTTCATTCATGTTTTAAAACAGATTTAGAAGTCTGAAGACATTGCTGAAACATGTTTTCAGAATGTAAAAACTCTTGTCTGGAAAACATCTTTTTCTGGAATTTTCAAAATGAGCGTAAGTGCTCTTTTGTAAGGTGAAAAACGTTTTTACAGATTTTCAAGATTAGGGTAGGTTGAGTAAGGAGAAACAGACAAATATGGCGGCATTCAAGCTTTCTCCTTTCTAATCTCTTTGGTGCCTGCTTACCTTTGTCTCTTTCAAATGGCGGTGGTTTGGTCTCTAACACCAACCATTCTGATGTTTCAGGTGTGGCTTGGGAATCAGCTGGAATTGGTTCTGAAAATAATCAACACACTATGTTTAATAATATGTCTAGTCTCCCACAGAAGATCATTTCTCCCATACTGTGCTCAGGGGCATAGCCAGCTTTTTTGGTCAGAGGGGGCAAAATAAAATTTCAGGGGTACAGACGAAAAAAAATACACTTGCATCATACAATACATAGAGACTGTATGTCTTTGAGCTTCAAAAAAAGGCTTTATTGGGATGGTGTGCGCGCATAGCGCGCAAACATTTTGTATTTTACACTATTGTCGCCCATTATCAGGATGGAAATGGCTTTAGCTTTACAATGTGCACGTGTAGCGCACAAAAATTTGGTATTTTACACTATTCTGGCCCATAATCGGGCTGAATTTTGGTAGAAATAAGAGACTCCTTGCCCCTTTCCTTTTCCTTTGCTCTCTTAATTTTCACTTTCATTTTTTTTTTGTCAGAGGGGCACTTTTTTCTTTTTCTTTTTTTCAGGGGGGCACTCTGCCCCCCCTGCCCCCCACTGGCTATGCTACTGACTGTGCTGGCATTTAGAATGCCCTACCAGCACATATTCTTGTGCTTTTTGAATATACCACACTGCACTGGTATGTTCCCGGTACCTCTGCATTGAACCATATCATGCTGATCACTTGCACCTGTACGATTAGTATAATCATGGTAGGTATTATAGAAGGAGGTTCCACAGAAATATCCTAATCCACTCAATAGGGTTAAGCCGATTACGCTATTCAACGCGAGTCATCACTTGAATGGATTTAATCAGTGCAGTCCCTCAAACACGGCCTTTGATGTTTATGATCGTTATGCGACAATATCGATCATATATTTTAAAATTTAATGTAAGCAGACCCCCCAGGTGATCCGTACCGGAAATGGATGGTATTAGTGCCCTTTTGCATCGGTCACATGATCGTCGATTGCGTCATTGTGTTTCCGAGTTCAAGTTGATTTACTAGCGAAAACCTGATCGAATTCCTCATTTCCTTCCAAAGTTACGGTGAATTTATGTATTTTTCTGATCATGATTAGTAATACTGGCGGGTGTCTGCGGGACTTTTAAACCAGTGGAAATGATTTGGAAAGGTTTTCCAAGACTGGCAATGTTGTTTCTATGATCCGCCAAGCTTGGCCATAAGAAATATTGGCGTTATAAAATTACCGGAAGTAAATTGTTTTCCTTTGTTTATGGTCACGGCCACAATGCTTTGTGGGTAAAAATGGCGTCATTCTGCTTAGAAGTCGCGATAACGGTGGTTCATAACCGACCAAGCTCAATAGATAAGAAGCTTAGCAAATTGATAGTGCACCATTCATACCTGATTGCTCAGTATCGACTCATAACGATCATAGTACAAAGGGAACTGGGTTCGTGAATTCTCCTTCTATTAATACCTACCATGGTATAATTATTGTATTGTATTCAATCTATGATTGCAGACATACATAGGTGATGAGTGCAACCTAGTGTAGCACAATATATTCAAAAATTGTTTACACCTGTCTCATATCCCTGTGAAAACTCACCCAGGTTTAAGCAGAAGCCTTTCATTCCTTTCTGTCCTCTAGGTCCTGGTAAACCTCTGTCTCCCTTTTCTCCTATCTTTCCTGTATGAAATAAGACAGAGGATTAGATTTTGTAGGAATTTGTTGCTGATGGGGGGGGAGTGGATGTGGTAATGATTTCCATATGTGAGCCACCCCACCTTTTGGCAAAATTACCCATTTTTTGTTATTTTCAGCCACTTTTTGACAATTCAGGCCGAATGTCCCCCTACATTTCAAGCCGGATTGGCGCTAATGACAGGGGGAGTATGAAATGTACAATAAAGCAGCTCCATTTGAATTTCATACACCCTCTTGAATTAGATTCAATCTGAATCTTCTACAAAAGGAGAGTGAGTTTCAAATAGAATTGATTAATTTGCTAATTCCATTAGAAATTCAAACTCCCTCATGGAAGACATTTCCAAAATTGTCCACAGGGGGAGTATGTACTTCAAATAGAATAGCCCTTCACTGGGAGATCAAACCCTGGAAGAAATCATACTGAAAGCAATGGTCTTCACATCAGCTATTGCTTCCAACCTTTAGTAATGTTGACTTATAATATTGTGCTGGTAATATAGTCACTGGCAATTTTTTTCATTCAAACAGGCAACTTTTTTTATTTACACCAGAGAATAGAGAGTTCCCGTGTTTTGGGTTACCCGCCATCTTGGAGGGAAACCTAAACTCCGTTTACAATTTTCAGAATACCAACACTCGCGCAATAATTAGCAAATGTTATTTTGTAGAATGTAGCACCAATAGGGTCATTGACCAAATCAAAGGAATGAGGAATACGGCGGTGCGAATCACGTTATAAACACTATTGTAGTCCGTTCCGCTTGAAAATACGGGAACTCTCTATAGAGAATTCAGGAAGCTCATTCCCTGGAAATGTTGCTATACATGCATGCAAAAAAATTGTGTTTGCTTCATGGGAAATTACCATTTTTGTCCAGGTATGGTTACCGGCCCAAATATATTACTGATACTGCAAGTTAACTTACCAAATGAACCACGGTCTCCTTTACTTCCTTTCAATCCATGAACACCTGGAATGCCAGGAATGCCATCTTTTCCAGGTGGTCCTGCAGGACCCATAGGTCCATGCAAGTATCCTGGCAGTCCATTCAATCCTGCATCTCCCTTATCTCCTTTCATTCCAGCTGGTCCGGGTGGCCCCTGAGGTCCAGGTAATCCATTTATACCATCCAATCCAGGGTCACCCCAGGATCCTTTCTGACCACGAGATCCTTTTCTTCCACTTAATCCTAGTTCTCCTCTTTCTCCTCTTGATCCTTTGTTACCGGAGTCCCCTTTTGGCCCTGGAATGCCAGGATCCCCCTTCAGTCCCAATTTGCCTGGAGGTCCTGGTGGGCCAATGATAAATCTTCTATCTGCTGAGAACCCTTTAGGACCCCGCTTACCAGGAGGGCCTTTTGGACCAGGTGGACCAACAACAAAAGTAACTTCTTCAGATGTGTTACATGATTCCATACACATTAAATTCAATCTTGCATAATCTAGAATATAATCTTCTCCATCACCACTTAATTCAATATCTCTTACGGTAGAAGGCCCTGGAGGGCCTGGTAATCCAGGAGGCCCTGGAGGGCCATTTATACCAGGGGTACCTGGTAACCCTGGTGGACCAGGAGGCCCTTGTTCAATAATAGTTATTGTTTGTGGACTTTCACTTGTTTGTGGAGTCCCAGTTGGTTCTTCTGGTACAGGAGTCCCTTCTAATTCTCCACCAAAATATTTAGGAAATTTTTCTATCACCTCAGCTGGACGTCCTGGTAGTCCCCGGGGCCCGCCTGGTCCAGTCCGACCTCTCTGACCACGACTACCCTTTTGACCTCTTTGACCTTTTGGCCCGCGAAGTCCCAAAGGGCCTTGAAGACCTGGTTGTCCTGCTATACCAGTCATTCCCTTCATTCCAGCAGGTCCGGGGGATCCAGGAGGGCCAGGTGGGCCCTGAAATTGTCTTATTCTTGACTCAGGTAATTTTGAAAATGCTTCTAGAAGTGCTTCAGTAGATGTGACTGTAAATATTAAAATATAAAATGATTAAAAAAGAAGTTAAAAGCTATATTGTAACATATCCATAGTAAATTTCTTTGCCATATTATAACATTTGCTGAGGAAGACGCCCTCACTGAATTTTTAAAATTCCCTTTTTAACACGATTAAATTGTACTTTATTAAACCAATATACCCTGCAAAAATCAAGACTCTAGGTGCTGTAGTTTTGTCAAATCCGAGATTTTGAATAAAACGCCGGATGCGGCGCTTTATTATTACGATGGAATTATTAGTCGAACACATACACGATGTTCATAACACACAGTACATACACGGCGTGCGGGACGGTGATATACACAACAAAGGGTCGTACCACAACATGACCGAAGGAGGGTAGTACGTATTGGTATTTATGTGCGCTGGTAGTAAATTCAATTTTCTTTGCTTTGCCGTAGTTGTTCGGCTCAAAAATAAAAGGGATATATCTGACAGTAAAAGCTAACATTTTATGGCAAAGAAATGCTAATCTATTTTGTTTGAAAATGTTATAATATGGCTTTAATGTCAGCTATTACTGTCAGATATGTTCCCTTTTAATTTTGAGCCAAACAACTGAGGATAAAGCAAAGAAAATTTACTATCAGCACCAATGACGCCAATGCATGTCACTCCATCGGTTGTGCTATGGTACGGTCATTTGATGTGTGTAGGACTGTCTTGCACACCATGTATGTACTGTGTTATGAACATTGTGTACGTAATAGACTACTATTTCCATCGTAATAATAAACCGTCTTGTTCAGACAGTATATTCAAAATCTTAGATTTTGACAAAACTACAGCTATTTATTAAACTAAATTACAATTGTCATCCCTGGTATAATTTTGGTGTTAGTCAAATACCGTAAAACCTCGTCTACAAGCATATATAGCGTTTTTGATGAAAGTTCAATTAACATGAAACAAGCGTGAATAATTATATCTAAAACCATAGATTGGTCTTACAAAAATACTTGTTTGTATGCTTGGATCTTTAATTTATTTGCTCAAACTCCATAAGGGCGCTTGGATTAATTTAGCTTTCATCAGAAGCACTCTATATACTTATAGACGAGGTTTTACGGTATGTGCCATTTTATGTGACAGTTAATAATTGCAGTCAGTGAGTAGTACCTACCATTACAGCAAGGTGGCGTTTGTCCAAATCTACCAGGCTGACCATCTGATCCTTGCTCTCCATGATCACCTGTTGAATATATACAAAAAGAAATTGTGAGAATTCAAGTGTTTGAAAAAAAAAAAACAGTTGACACTTCATCCACCTATATCCAGTCTACTAAAACTAGCTCTATCATGGGTGAAAATGAGGTTTAAATATGCCATCTATCAGAGATAAGTATCAATGATTGACTGTGTTATTAAATGTCACCTGATATCAACATTGTAAAAGATGAAATTTGCTATCTACTGAAGATAACATGTTGTGGTTAACTATGAAATCTGCTATCTATTGAAGATAATGTGATGTGGCTGAAAGATGAAATCTACTGTAAATAAAATGTGGTTGAAAGGGTGATATCTACTGAAGATACCATGTGGCTGGAAGGATGAAATCTGCTGTCTACTGAAGATACATGTGGGTGAAAGATGAAATCTGCTATCTACTGAAGATAACATGTGGTTCAAGGGGTGAAATCTGCTATCTACTGAAGATAACATGTGGCTGAAAGGGTGAAATTTGCTATCTAATGAAGATAACGTGTGGTTGAAAGATGAAATGTGCTATCTACTGAAGATAACATGTTGTGGTTAACTATGAAATTTGCTATCTACTGAAGATAACATGTGGTTGAAAGATGAAATCTGCTATCTACTGAAGATAACATGTTGTTGAAAAGGTGAAATATGCTATCTACTGAAGATAATATGTGGTTGAAAAGATGAAATCTGCTATCTACTGAAGATAAGTGGTTGAAAGATGAAATTTGCTATCTACTGAAGATAACATGCAGTTAAAAGATGAAATTTGCTATCTACTGAAGATAACATGGTTCAAAGGGTGAAATCTGTGTTATCTACTGAAGATAATGTGGTTGAAAAGGTGAAATTTGCTATCTACTGAAGATAACATGTGGCTGAAAGATGAAATTTGCTATCTACTGAAGATAACATGTGGTTCAAAGGGTGAAATCTGCTATCTACTGAAGATAACATGTTGTTGAAAAGGTGAAATCTGCAAACTACTGAAGATAACATGTGGTTGAAAGATGAAATCTGATATCTACTGAAGATAACATGTGGTTGAAAAGATGAAATCTGCTATCTACTGAAGATAACATGGTTGAAAGTTAAAATCTGATATCTACTGAAGATAACATGTTGTTGAAAAGGTGAAATTTGCTATCTACTGAAGATAACATGGTTGAAAGTTAAAATCTGATATCTACTGAAGATAACATGGTTGAAAGTAAAAATCTGATATCTACTGAAGATAACATGTTGTTGAAAAGATGAAATTTGCTATCTACTGAAGATAACATGGTTGAAAGTTAAAATTTGCTACCTATGTTGAAAAGATGAAATTTGCTATCTACTGAAGATAACATGGTTGAAAGTTAAAATCTGATATCTACTGAAGATAATATGGTTGAAAGTTAAAATTTGCTATCTACTGAAGATAACATGTTGAAAAGATGAAATTTGCTATCTACTGAAGATAACATGGTTGAAAGTTAAAATCTGATATCTACTGAAGATAACATGTGGTTGAAAGATGAAATTTGCTATCTACTGAAGATAACATGGTTGAAAGTTAAAATTTGCTACCTACTGAAGATAACATGTTGTTGAAAAGATGAAATTTGCTATCTACTGAAGATAACATGGTTGAAAGTTAAAATCTGATATCTACTGAAGATAACATGTTGTTGAAAAGATGAAATTTGCTATCTACTGAAGATAACATGGTTGAAAAATAAAATTTGCTATCTACTGAAGATAACATGTTGTTGAAAAGATGAAATCTGCTATCTACTGAAGATAACATGTGGTTGAAAAGATGAAATCTGCTATCTACTGAAGATAACATGGTTGAAAGTTAAAATCTGACATCTACTGAAGATTACATGTGGTTGAAAGATGAAATTTGCTATCTACTGAAGATAACATGATTGAAAGTTAAAATCTGCTATCTACTGAAGATAACATGTTGTTGAAAAGATGAAATTTGCTATCTACTGAAGATAACATGGTTGAAAGTTAAAATTTGCTATCTACTGAAGATAACATGTTGAAAAGTTGAAATTTGCTATCTACTGAAGATAACATGTTGTTGAAAAATGAAATCTGCTACCTACTGAAGATAACATGTGGTTGAAAAATGAAATTTGCTATCTACTGAAGATAACATGGTTGAAAGTTAAAATCTGACATCTACTGAAGATAACATGTGGTTGAAAAGATGAAATTTGCTATCTACTGAAGATAACATGATTGTAAGTTAAAATCTGATATCTACTGAAGATAACATGTTGTTGAAAAGGTGAAATTTGCTATCTACTGAAGATAACATGTGGTTGAAAAGATGAAATCTGCTATCTACTGAAGATAACATGGTTGTAAGTTAAAATCTGCTATCTACTGAAGATAACATGTTGTTGAAAAGATGAAATCTGCTATCTACTGAAGATAACATGGTTGAAAGTTAAAATCTGATATCTACTGAAGATAACATGTGGTTGAAAATATGAAATCTGCTATCTACTGAAGATAACATGGTTGAAAGTTAAAATCTGATATCTACTGAAGATTACATGCGGTTGAAAGATGAAATGTGCTATCTACTGAAGATAACATGTGGTTGAAAGATGAAATTTGCTATCTACTGAAGATAACATGTGGTTGAAAGATGAAATTTGCTATCTACTGAAGATAACATGTTGTTGAAAAGTTGAAATTTGCTACCTACTGAAGATAACATGTGGTTGAAAAGATCAAATTTGCTATCTACTGAAGATAACATGTGGTTGAAAAGATGAAATCTGCTATCTACTGAAGATAACATGGTTGTAAGTTAAAATCTGCTATCTACTGAAGATAACATGTTGTTGAAAAGATGAAATCTGCTTTCTACTGAAGATAACATGGTTGAAAGTTAAAATCTGATATCTACTGAAGATAACATGTGGTTGAAAGATGAAATTTGCTATCTACTGAAGATAACATGGTTGAAAGTTAAAATTTGCTACCTACTGAAGATAACATGTTGTTGAAAAGATGAAATTTGCTATCTACTGAAGATAACATGGTTGAAAGTTAAAATCTGATATCTACTGAAGATAACATGTGGTTGAAAGATGAAATTTGCTATCTACTGAAGATAACATGTTGTTGAAAAGTTGAAATTTGCTACCTACTGAAGATAACATGTGGTTGAAAAATGAAATCTGATATCTACTGAAGATAACATGGTTGTAAGTTAAAATCTGCTATCTACTGAAGATAACATGTGGTTGAAAGATGAAATTTGCTATCTACTGAAGATAACATGGTTGAAAGTTAAAATTTGCTACCTACTGAAGATAACATGTTGAAAAGATGAAATTTGCTATCTACTGAAGATAACATGTGGTTGAAAGATGAAATTTGCTATCTACTGAAGATAACATGTTGTTGAAAAGGTGAAATTTGCTATCTACTGAAGATAACATGTGGTTGAAAAGATGAAATCTGCTATCTACTGAAGATAACATGGTTGAAAGTTAAAATCTGATATCTACTGAAGATAACATGTTGTTGAAAAGGTGAAATTTGCTATCTACTGAAGATAACATGTGGTTCAAAGGGTGAAATCTGCTATCTACTGAAGATAACATGTGGTTGAAAAGATGAAATCTGCTATCCACTGAAGATAACATGGTTGTAAGTTAAAATCTGCTATCTACTGAAGATAACATGTTGTTGAAAAGATGAAATTTGCTATCTACTGAAGATAACATGGTTGTAAGTTAAAATCTGCTATCTACTGAAGATAACATGTGGTTGAAAGATGAAATTTGCTATCTACTGAAGATAACATGGTTGAAAGTTAAAATTTGCTACCTACTGAAGATAACATGTTGAAAAGATGAAATTTGCTATCTACTGAAGATAACATGGTTGAAAGTTAAAATCTGATATCTATTGAAGATAACATGTGGTTGAAAGATGAAATTTGCTATCTACTGAAGATAACATGGTTGAAAGTTAAAATTTGATATCTACTGAAGATAACATGTTGAAAAGATGAAATTTGCTATCTACTGAAGATAACATGGTTGAAAGTTAAAATTTGCTATCTACTGAAGATAACATGTGGTTGAAAGATGAAATCTGCTATCTACTGAAGATAACATGTGGTTGAAAGTTAAAATCTGATATCTACTGAAGATAACATGTTGTTGAAAATTTGCTATCTACTGAAGATAACATGTGGTTGAAAGTTAAAATCTGCTATCTACTGAAGATAACATGTTGTTGAATAGGTGAAATTATCTACCTACTGAAATTTGCTATTTTATGAAGATAACATGAACTGGTTGAAACGGTGAAAGCTGAAGATAAATAACATAATGCAGTTGTGCTTTTCAAAATTGCTGATATTGGAGATTGTGTCATATGTAGGATGATATTGCACATGATACTGTAGAATTTCATCTACAAGCATAAATGAGTGTTTGTTGACGAAAGATATGAAAGACAGACACACTCCAAAACAATATTTGGAGTCTGAGCAAATATATTACTGATACAGGTGGCTGTACAAATAGTATTATTGGAAGACCAATCTATTTTTGTGGACTGGATGGTGTCTGCCTTTCACTTCTTTCATAAAAGAACCCTCATTCTTTGGCATATGCTTATAGATGGAATTCTACAGTATGAGTTACAGCCTTTACACACCTTTTTGTCCTGGTGGTCCCGGTGGCCCAGGTATTCCAACAGGGAACCACCCTCCCCCTGGCATACCAGTAGGTGTACCAGGTAAAGCTCCATAGATATTCATCAATGTCTCAAAGATATCATCACCACTGCCAAGACCTGCCAGTCCATCTTCATCATCACCTAGAGTCTCTGTCCATTTATCATTGAGACTAAGCTGACACCCTGTACAGTCAGGATTGGTGGCATCTGTGTCCCCTCTGTCACCTGCATGTTGGAATCAAATATCAGAAATTTATTGTCACGAATGTAGTACCGGTATCCATGGACTAAAGTGATGCAGACAAATTCCAAATAGTCAAAGTCTCGCCATCATGCATCACCCAAAAGTGAGGGCCGATCTTTTCATGAAGAGTGACAGACAAAACTGCTATGCACATGGTCTTTCGCATAAATGTGAAGAAAAGCCATGCTGCTCTATCATGTTTACGCGAAGGTATACGTAATGCCGAGGTGATTGTTACACATGCACAATTGAAAGTTCGGCCAGGATCGTAGCCAGGATTTGGGGGGGGTGCTGATTTTGAAAAAGTGGACTTTTTTCCAAGGGGGGGCAATTTTGTGAAAAGTGGACTTTCTTCCCCAAATTTGGTCCTTTTTGACAAAAAAACTTTAAAATTCCAAATTCTTAAATTTTGGGACTTTGTGTATACTTTTGCAAATTTGGGGGGTTGCGTTGCACCCCCTGGCTACGGGCCTGCGTTCGGCCCTCATGAATATGTGAGAATTCACAGCATACAATGCACAGGGACTTTGACTGTTGCAAAATAGTCTATATTAGTCTATGGTCAAATCCTACTTGCAATTTGCATCAGTAGTGCACTGGGCAAAATTTCCAAGGGGGTGAAATTGAAAAATCATTAGGCAGAGGTGCCGTAGTTAGAGTTAACTTTGGATATTTAGTTATTTTCTTTATTTTTCAACTGGGTAAGCCTGGTGGAATATAAAGAAAATAATTACTATTTAAAGTGAAAGCTGATAAACATTGAGTTCATTTCGTTGCAATTGAACACACTTTTATAACTAAATCAAGGTGTTTACCTAAAGTGTGTGTATTTAAACAAAAGGAATATTTCTTTTTTTTTCTTCTTTGAGTTGTCGAGGGGGGATTTCCCTCCACTACCCTCCAGGTCGGATTCGATATAATCTTTTGTTGGGTTCCATTAACATTATAGATGTCACAGATCCTCTCTGCTTCTATTAGCTGAACCTTTTGCTTTCCTAAGAATGTTGATGTTCAGATTTGCGGTTTTTACACAAATTCTCATTCTCTTTTCAAATGAAATAGAGTTGACTTTCCCTACCTTTATCACCTTTAGGACCAGGAATACTTTTTCCATCAAGTCCAGCATCTCCTTTAAATCCTGGTGGCCCTGATGGGACAAAAATCATTATATAGGTGCAGAAAAGAGAAACAAATGAAATGTTAGTGTTAAGTGTCCATTTTTAACATCACAATTTGTACAATCATACAAATTAAAAGGGTGCATTGAGGTACTTTTTTCTTGAAGGGTCATTTATCCCAAAACAAAAGGGTTAAAGTTAGGGTTTAGGGCACAGGTTAGAAGTAGGGTTAGTGATAAGATTAAGGTTATAATTTGGTCCACCTCAAATTCGGTAGTGACGCACATGCATATTTTTCTAGCCGCAGTATCGAATCAAAGTTTAACGCTCTGTGTGTACACGTACGCATACAGAGGCGGTTTGTTGGCATGCTTGTGGCGCAACTGTGAAAATGCATTGACATCACTACCGAATTTGAGGTGAACCAAATTATAGGGTTAGTGTTAGGGGTATGGTTAGGTTAAAGTAAGTGTTAGGATTAGAGTTATGGTTAGGTTTGGATTAGGCGTATGTTTAGGGTTAGGATTAGGGCTTAGCTTGTTGGTTAGGGTAAAATTTTAAAAAACACAGACTTTCTATTGATTCTGATATGCCCATTTTGATGGAGAAAAATGGGGGGGGGGTGTGGTGATGCAAAAAGAGGCTATTGATCAGACCATCATCATTAATTTATAAGTACAATTAGTCCACCATACCTCTATCTCCCTTTGGTCCTGGTAATCCCACTCCTTGACCTCCTACTCCTTGACCTCCTACTGCAATACCTGGTGGTCCTGTGTGACCTACAAAATGTAATGAACACTCACATTAATTTTAGCAATAAAAAATTAGTTTTTTTAAATATAATAAGAATGTTTGTTTTAAGAATAGGCCTATTGTGCTTTAATTATCATATATTCCCAATTGCAACCATTTTCCATGCCAAATTTTGATTGTGGCTGAATAGCTCCAAGTAACCTATGAAGAAAGCCTTACAAGGTGGAAAGGTTAAATGAGCAGGGGCGGATTTAGAGGGGGCGCACCTGGCGCGTGCCCCCTCTATTTTTTGCAGACCGGCGCCTGAATTTGTGTGGGCGCCGAGCCGGGGCAGCGGTGGCTCGGTGCCCCCTCTATTGAAAATTCCTGGATCCGCCCCTGATGAGTCTCAGTTATGTACCTTTAAAGACTTGTTAATAAATTTCATTAGTTCATTAAAGAAAATTATTAACTTGTATGATACTAGTATAGTAGTAACAGAATATTGAGCATGGGCATGGGGACACAAAACAGTTTAAATTACAGGAACATACATGTATCAGTAGCGTGTCCAGGGGAGGCTTTGGGTGCTGAAGCCCCCCGCACTTTGTTAAAAATCATGTAAAATCAGCCGTTTTTTGGCGATTTTAGCCATAAAGCCCCCCGCATAAATCTGAAAAAGGGCTGAGCCCCCCGCAGGAAAAGATCCTGGACACGCCGGTGTGTATGTATGCACACCTGCAGACCCAAGTACGCATTTATAATGTAATCAGACATGGATGCATAGTAAGCAGAAGACTCACTACCAGGGTGAGCTGCCCCACAGACATTGGAAATTTGAAATTCAAAACATGCCGCTTAATTTTACATTCATGTATAAACTTCAGAAGCTCTCGCATAGTCAGAAGTAACCCCCCTCAAAATATCAGGACAAAGTTAAGATGCATGGTGCACTGCACCTGGATGCTTTTGGAGGCCCATTTTAGCGGCTCTGCCCACATTGATTATCACCATTTTAGTTTTAAAATGGCAAATTTGAGCTTTTATCAAATAAAATAGTAAAAGACAGAGTTTTTACCTTAGACAGTCCAGGCAAATTACTCTTTTAATGTAAAAGAGTGAAAATTCACTCTCCAAAAGAGTGAGAAGAGTGAAAATCATTACAAAAAGAGTGGAAATCACAATTTCAATGTATGATATAAGAGACAGTACAAAAAAAAAGAGTGGGTTTCACTGTTTTAGGAGTAATTTCCACTCGTTAGAGTGTGTGACATATAAAGTCTATATAATTTGCAATGATATTTTTATAAACATTGTGGAAAATAATTAAAAGACAAATACTTGTTACATTTGGCAAGACTAAAAAAAAAAGCATAAGATTTTACTATGCTTTCATTTTACATTAAAAAAAAAGAGAATGCTAAGTAACCAATCAAACACACGTTTTATAGAAAAGGTTTAAATGTTGAGTAATAAAGGGTATAAAAATGTTTTAATAACATTCATAAAACATTTTTGAACATGTGATGCATGTTGACAAAATATTTTGCAAAAATAGCTAAAAATGTCCCCTTCCTTTCTTGATAAGCGTCCTGTGAAGTGCACTCACTTTATACTAAACAAATTCACCTGTCTCGACTCAAAACCCAACATCCAACTTGTAACCTGTTGATTATCATCTTGATTCATTTAGCACCTTTGGCATGGGAAAGCACTGGAAATATCAATTCAAAGCAGCTGCATGGACAAATGTTACACATTCAAACATTCAAACTCACCTTGTGGGCCGGGATGTCCTGGCAGACCAGCTGGACCAGGTTCACCTTTGACCCCAGGTTCACCTTTGACCCTAGAAATACCTGAATAAAAGATGACAAAATACATTTTCTCACACTATTATATATGATTATACACTTGATAATAACGGTACAGACAAGTTTACGGAAAAAAAATCTTTTCATATAGATATTTTATTTCTATATGCTTTTTCATCAAGATGATCACCATTTGATCAGAAGAAAGATATGCAAAAATATGAAATATGCACACACATACATGCAAAAAGCGCAGACATCATGGAAATACTGCAAAAGAAATTTGCAACCGAAAATAAGGCCAAATATATAGCAATTTCAAAAGAAAGTGAACAATCAATCAAGCAGACAAGCAAACAATTAAGCAAGTAAGAAAGAAAAGAAAATGAAAGAAAAAGAAAAGAAAGAAAAGAAAAAAAAAGAAAGAAAGAAAGAACGGAAATAAAAGATTAAAGGAAAGAACGTAAATCAAGAAAGTAAGAATGAAAGGGAAATACGAAAAGGGAAATAAAGGAGCAAGGCAATAATACAAGGATGGAAAAGTAGGAACGAAGAAGGAATGAAAAAAAATATATATGGAAAAAAAAGAAGAAATAAGGAAAGGGGAATATTAGAAATTTTTAAAGAAAAGAAAAGGATAGGCCTACTCAAAGTAGAGTTAAGAAAACATTTTATTGGTAAAAAAAATTAATCTATTATTTACCTGATGAGCATCTTTTTAAAGTAGCATTACAAAAAGCAGCAATGGAATCCACCTGTCAAAGACAATCAAGAGAAATTTTATTTTAAATTTTGTTAAAGAATATACTCTTATTTCATCACTAACATTCTCCTCTTGTGACGAGAACTTTATCGATAAGATCATTACACTGCAAAATATATTTTACTCAACATTGAGTAAAAAGGTCACAATTCAACAAATTAGTAACACATTACTCAACATTGAGCTCATATTGATCAATATTACCCAACATTGAGGGTAATATCTATTAAAATGAGCTCAATGTTGGGTATTACTTACTCAATTTGAAATAAAACAAACGAAGACGGGAAACAGTTGTACAGCAAATTTTCGGTACTGGGCGTACCTTCTTCAGGCTTTATTACATATGAAATGACACAAGTCATTTCATATATGTAATAAAGCCTGAAGAAGGTACGCCCAGTACCGAAAATTTGCTGTACAACTGTTTCCCGTCTTCGTTTGTTTTATTTTATGTTATATACGGTATTTCACGGGAGTGCATCTTTAGAGATCCAGTTAAAGTATGTGTGTTTCGTCAACTTTCTGTCTACAAATTACTCAATTTGAGTAATGTTGTACTCATTTTGTTGAGCTGTGACATTTTTTTTTACTCAAGTTGAATAAAATATTTTTAAGAGTGTATAACGTACGCATGCGCGTATTTTTTTTGGGGGGGGGGTTGGGGGGTTGGGGGCGCCAGCCCCCCGGGGTAAAAGCAGGGGGCGGCCAAAATAAAGGGGCGGCGGAAGAAGAAGGGGCGGCAAAAACATGGGCGGCAAAAACGAAGGGGGCGGCAAAAAGAATTATGTAAATAAAAAAGGGCGGAAAAATTTGATAAAGCATAAAAATTTGTGAAAAAATGGTACTATATATCAAAATGTGCTGCTTTTTAGGGCGCTTGCGCCTGACCCTTTTTTTTTTTTTTTTTTGCTCTTCACTTTTTCAAACGACCGTGAAAAAAATTGGGTCAACCTTTTCGGGCTGTTGAGGAAGGGGCGGCAAAATTGAACTTTCTTCAGCCCCCCCGGGGTTGGGGCGGCCACGGTACGCCACTGGTACGTGAGACTTCATCATATACATTATGATTCAATCAGGCGGGTGCAGGGGCGGACTGGTCACTAGCTCTGTGGCGTTGTGGCGATCGCCACATGGGCCGCTTGGTTCTGGGCCACTCAGGGCCGATTGCTAAAAAAGAAGAGAAAAAGAAAGAAAAAGGAAAAGAAAAGAAAGGAAAAGGGGAGAAAAAAGAGAAAGAGAGAAAAGGAAAAAGAGAGCTAAAGAGGAGAAAGAAAGGGAAAATAGAAGAAAAGGGGAGAGAATGGGGAAGGAGTATAGTAGCTTAAAGTCATAATGTACGATCTTTTTTCAGAATTTACCTTTATTTTTTTCAAAACCGATTTTTGGCATATTTGTAATACTTACACATGTTATAACTTAAATCTATGAGCAAACTGTCAAATTCGTCCTATTTGTAGTAAAACGGGACGATTCTGTTGGTCCGACATAAAGTCATAATTTTTTTAGATTATGACTTTATGTCGGCCACGATCGCAAATCGTAGTCTCGTACAAAACTAGCTTGGTTACGCTTCCTCCACATGTGGAGGGAGCGTAACCAAACTGGCCGCGTAGGAGACTAACTCTGAGGCCGCACTCGCTGTCCTGATCCAAATAGTGCGATATGTTTAGAGTGATAGAGGTGAAGTTTATGATGTTGTTTCTTTGCAAATTCCCAATGTTTTTCGCGTCCAAATGTATTGGGAACTTTCATAATGATTGCATATTATCATTTTAGAAGAAAAAAAGAAAAATCTAAACATTTAAAAAGATCGTACATTAAGGCTTTTTAAGACAGGCCCTAGGGTCTGAGGCATAGGTCCGAAGGCATAAGGCCTAAGACATAGGCCCAGGGCTTAAGGTATAGGCCCTAACACTAAGCTATTATAGGCCGGCCACTAGTACACCGTCGCGGCATCAGCTACTATGGCCTTTTGAATCAATTCTCTAGACCGTAAACACAACAAAAGGCCAATACTCTAGATGCGATACAGTAAAATTTTTAAATTTTAAGCCAACAGCAAAATATTGGGCCGGCTGTCAATGGAATATTGGTATTTCATTGCGGCTGCGGAATGAGGCTAGGGCCGATATGGGCATTTGGTATATAGGCAGCAGACATAGGAGAAAGAAAGGAAAAGAGGGGGATCATTGAGGATGGATGAGTAATATAAGGGCCTACACAGTGTGCCTGCTATTTGTCTGCATAGTGATAGGGCCTAAGGCCTGTAGAAATAGGGACTGATAGGCCTATAGGCACTCGACTTTCGAAGTGACGGGAATGTGCGGACATGGGACACCAGTTTGAAACTATAGGGGTCTTTTGGTGAGAGGTTCGACGCCATATAGCCAAGGGGATCATTCAGTAAGGAGGTCTCAAAAGGGGGTTCTTTCATATACTGGGACAAAACTTGGGTCAAAATATAATTGACAAATTTTTGATAATTCTTTTTCAAAAGTCATCAAAATGGGATTTTTTGTTGTTGAAAAAGTGAAAGATTACCAGAAATTTGTCAAAAATTCTTTACAAAGGGATGTCTTTTTGTGACAGGAAAAGAAAAAATAGGGGTCATTGAGTGAGGAGTTCAGGAATTCAGTAAAAAAAAAAAAATAAAAAAGTGGTCATTAAGTGAGAGGGAGTTGAAAATGGGGTTAATGTGGGTTGTGAGTGAGTGCCCCTCCCGGCCTTTGGCCCTTTGGACCACCATCAGCTGTCAAAACTAGCATGGCTAGACCATCATTCGAAAACCTCTGGGCTGGGGTGCTCCTTGTAATGCAGGGATTACATTACATAATACTTACAGCCACATTACTTAGTTCAATACCCAAACCAATATCTTTCCCTTTTGATGTTTCAACTCATAGGCGTAGATCCCGGGGATGGGGG